>NC_090803.1:43462500-43805833 GCF_036512215.1 Solanum lycopersicum
GAGGTTATCTCATTATAATTGGAAATAAAAATCTATATGTCAATCTAATGAAATCTCAGAAGATAAAATTGGAGAAACAAAGTTTAGATTGGAAAGAGAAACCAGATTGAAAGAAATCAGATATACAAATGATTGGAATATCAATAAATTGAGCTTATTGTTGGAGTTAAGAGTGTAGTGTCGGTGTTAACAGAAGATGGAGGAAAAATTAAAGACTTCAAGCTAGTTTTTATTGATAGGAACTTTTTTTCTCATTGTTGGTGAAAAAGAAGTTTAGTGTTCTTATAGATAATACAATATCTGATAATGTAAAATTAATTGAGAACTCTAGAAAAGCAGCCTTATTACTATTTTAGGAAATGATATTGACTACAAATAAAGCATTGTGTAGTAAGTATCTAAGAAACTTGATAAGTTTAAAGGTTATTCGACTAAATGGAAATCATGTAGAGACTATCAATGAAGAAAAAGTTGAACACCTTTATATTATATTTCACGACCCAAAACGAGCCGCGAGTGGCACCCACACTTATCCTACTATGTGAGCGAACCAACAAATATAAACCCCAACATTTACCAATATTTCAACCATAATGAACAAAATATAATGCGGAAGACCCAAAACTCATTAATATAACTAATAAATAAACTTCTAAAATTTATCAATTATTATCCCCAAAATCTGGAAGTCATCACACCAAGAACATCTATCCTCAAATTTCTAAATCTAAGAGTATTTAAGAAGCTTAAATAAGTAAAAGAGATGGTCCATGTCCGAACTTCAAGACATCAAGACGTGAAGGAGAGAATCCAGTCCGAGCTAGGAATAATAGCTCACCCTGAAATCTGATATGCTGGAGACTGGCTAGAGTTGCGGACGAGTCGAAGTTGATGGCACGTTTGCTGCACTCCACAAATAACAAAAAGAAAAATACAAGTAGGGGTCAGTACAAGGAACACGTACTGAGTAAGTATCATCAGCCAACTCAAAATAGAAAGCAATATATACTGAATAATAAAATAAAATCAACTACAATACTCAACAGGTGACAACAACAAGTACAAGAACCATTGGCAACAACACCAAGCACACCAATAAGGACTCAAGCCTCCACACTATACTCATTTGGGAAATAGGTTCTTTGAATTTGAGTATATTAACATAATTCAAGATTTCTTCTCTTTATTATTATTGTGTCGGAACGTGACACTCCGATCCCCTACTACTACATGTCGAAACGTGACACCCGATCCCCTAATACTACGTGTCGGAATGTGACACCCGATCCCCTAATACTACGTGTTGGAACGTGACACCCGATCCCCTAATACTAAGTGTCGGAACGTGACACCCGATACATTTATATCATTGTTTTAGTTCATCAAGCCTCTTTTATGTCAAGGCATCATTTTAACAGAGAGGATTTAAGGCTTAAGATCCAACAGCCTCATCATTCTAATCCTTCACAATTACATAATCACAACATAGAACCACACAATCAAGCATATAGAAGGCTTTACAGTACCACTCAATACATATCGATCACTATTAAGAGTTTTCTATGAACTAGCATAAACCATAACCTACCTCCACCGAAGAATCGTGATCAAGTCAGCTACTTCTCAATGTCTTTGCTTTCCTCTTCGCTTCTCTCTTTTCTCGCTCATTCTCCCTCTCTCTGTTCTTTTTATTTTTCCTTCTCTAGATTCTTTTTCTTTTACCCTAATTATCATATAATTCATTATGATAAAAGTAACCCATTATTTATTTTAAAGTTATCTCCTTTAACCCCCAAGTAAATACATTATTAAACTTACCCCACTAATTTCATAATTATAATCATGAATAGTCCAAAACATCCCTTAAAAAACTTTTAGCAGAAATCCGACCCAGTCGAGGTTACGCAGCTCGTAACGGCCCGTCGTACCTGCGACGGTCCGTCCTGCAGGTCCATCACAAAGTTCAGAGAGTCAAATTCAGTAAAGAGGTTTGTGACGGTCCGTCGTATCTATGACGGTCCGTGCTGCAATTCCGTCGCGAAGTTTAGAGAGTTGATCCCCGTACTCAGATTTCAGAGTTTAAGTGTTTTGGAACGGAGATCCTCGACGGACCGTTGTGCCTATGACGGTTTGTCCTACTTGTCGTCGAGGCAATGAGGAGAGCAGCAGAAGAAATTACACAAGTATGGGATGACGGGTCCATCACGATCCGTCGCGACCATGACGGTCCTTTGCGTGATCCGTCGACCCAGTCAATTTTTATCACAAATGATTTTACTGCTCGAAACGACTAAGCAGGTCGTTACAATAGATACCAATTTACCGATCGTTCATCCTCGAACAATCACAAGAAGAAAAACAAGGGCGAGAAAGAGTACCTGAATCTGTAAAAAGGTGTGGGTATCTTTCTTGCATATCAGCCTCCTTCTCCCAAGTGGACTCTTCAACTGGCCGATTCTTCCATTGAACCTTGATGGATGCAATCTCCCTTGATCTCAACTTGCGGATAAAATAGCAACAGGCTCCTCCTCATAAGACAAATTCTCATCAAGAAGAACTGAATCCCAACGAATAATGTAGTTTCCATCCCCATGGTATCTTTTCAGCATAGACACATGAAATACCGGGTGCACTCCTGACAGTCCTGGAGGCAAGGCTAATTCATAAGATACCTCCCCCACGCGCTTCAAAATTTCAAATGGACCAATATACCTCGTACTAAGCTTACCTCGCTTACCAAACCGCATCACACCCTTCATGGGTGAAACCTTCAGCAAGACTTGTTCACCCTCCATGAAATCCAAGTCTCTAACCTTTCGATCTGCATATTCCTTCTGCCTACTTTGAGCCGCTAAAAGCTTTTCTTGAATAACTTTCACTTTCTCTAATGATTCCCTCAGAAGATCAGTACCCCAGGGCCTCACCTCGAATGCATCAAACCAACCAATGGGAGACCTACATTTCCTCCCATACAATGCCTTGAATGGGGCCATATCAATACTTGAGTGATAGCTGTTATTGTATGAGAACTCTGCTAAGGGTAAGAAGTTATCCCAATGACCACCAAATTCTATCACACATGCACGAAGCATATCTTTCAACACCTGAATCGTTCACTCAGACTGACCATCAGTCTGAGGGTGAAATGCAGTACTAAGATCCAACCTAGTACCTAATTCAGCATGCAATGTTTTCCAAAACATAGAAGTAAATTGCGTACCTCTATCTGATATGATGGAAAGTGGAACTCCATGCAATCGAACAATTTCTGAGATATAGAGTTTGGCTAACTTCTCTGCATTGTAAGTCACCTTAACCGGAATGAAGTGAGCAGACTTAGTTAATCTGTCAACAATTACCCAAATAGAATAAAACTTACCTAATGTCTTTGGAAGACCAACCACAAAATCCATTGCAATTCTTTCCCATTTCCATTCAGGAATGGGCAATTCTGAAGTGTTCCTCCGGGCCTCTGGTGTTCATACTTTACCTGCTGACAATTCGGGCATTCGGCAACAAAATCAGCAATGTCACGCTTCATCCTACTCCACCAAAACTGTTGCTTTAGGTCACGACAAGGGGCATGCATACCCTCCCCTTAATTCTCAAAACGACTTCCTCATTAATTATTGTCTCTTTAGCCTCTCCTCGAATTACCATATCTCGAATTTGGATCAGTTTATCATCAGTAAACTGTTTTCCCTTAATCTTGTCAAGAAAAGAAGATCTTGCCTCCACACAGGCCAAAAATCCTCCTTTCTCTAGTACTTCTAGCCTCATGAGGTCATTAGCCAAAGTCTGAAACTCTCTAGCCAATGGGCGTCTACAAATCTGTAGGTGGGCTAAACTTCCCATGCTCCGTGTTTTTTTACTTAAGGCATCTGCCACAACATTAGCTTTTCCTGGGTGATACAAGATAATAATATCGTAGTCCTTCAGTAGTTCCATCCACCTCCTCTGTCTCAAATTCAAATCTTTCTGAGTAAAGACATATTGTAAACTACGATGATCTGTATAGACTTCACACTTAACCCCATAAAGATAATGTCTCCATTGCTTTAATGCAAACACTACTGCAGCCAACTCCAAATCATAGGTCGGATAGTTACGTACATGCACCTTTAGTTGCCTCGAAGCATAAGCAATTACATTCCTCTCCTGCATTAGCACTGCATCCAAACAGAATAGGATGCATCACAATAAACAATGAAATTCTTACCTTCCACTGGCAGGGTAAGAATTGGTGCAGTAGTCAACAAGGTCTTGAGTTTCTGAAAGCTTTCTTCACATTCGTCCAACCATACAAATGGAACATTCTGCTTAGTCAAATTTGTCAATTGGGAAGTAACAGAAGAAAATCCCTTGACAAATCGACGGTAGTAGCTAGCTAAACCAACAAAGCTCCTTACCTCTGTAACATTAGTAGGTTTTACCTAACTCTTCACTGCTTCAATCTTAGAAGGATCCACCATCACTCCATCCTTAGAAATCACGTGCCCCAAGAAGGACACTGAATCTAGCCAAAACTCACACATGGAGAATTTGGCATAAAGCCTTTTCTCTCTTAACAACTCCAATACCATTCTCAAATGCTCCTCATGTTCATTTCCTACTCTTTGAGTATATCATCAATGAACACAATAACAAAGAGATCCAGATATGGCTTAAAAATCCCGTTCATCAAGCTCATGAAAGCAGCAGGGGCATTCGTAAGCCCAAAAGACATTACTAAGAATTCATAATGCCCATACCTGGTCCGAAAGGAAGTCTTTGGCACATCCGTTGCCCATATTTTCAATTGATGATAACCAGATCTCAAATCGATTTTTGAGAAGGTACAAGCACCTTGTAACTGATCGAACAAATCGTCAATGCGAGGAAGAGGATACTTGTTCTTAATAGTTACCTTATTCAGTTGCATGTAGTCTATGCACATCTGAAAACTTCCATCCTTCTTCTTTACAAATAAAACAGGAGCACCCTAAGGGGATGCACTTGGTCTAATAAAGCCTTTTACCTAACAACTCTTGAAGTTGGGCCTTTAACTCCCTTAACTCAGGTGGAGCCATTCTATAAGGGGGTATGGAAATGGGGCGGGTACCCGGCTCCAGATCAATACAAAAATCAATATCCCTATCCAGTGGCATACCAGGAAGGTCTGCAGGAAACACATCCAGAAACTCACGAACTATCGAGACAGACTCAATCGAAAGTACTTGGGAAGTATCATCCCATAGATGTGCCGAGAAAGCTAAACAACCCTTACTAACCATTCTCTTCGCAGGAAGAAAGGAGATGATATGAACTGGAGTGGAAGTGTAGTCACCCTCCCACACTAGCGGATCAGTCCCAGGTTTGGCCAATGTTACAGTTTTAGCATTACAGTCTAAGATTGCAAAATTTTTAGAAAGCCAAGTCATACCCAGAATTAAATCGAAATCAACCATTTCTAGAATAATCAAGTCTACATGAGTATTGCTCCCCACAAAAGTCACAAGACAAGACCTATACACCTTCTCAACTATCACAGACTCACCCACAGGAGTACAGACACGAATAGGCATGTCAAGCAATTCACAATGTAAATCAAGACCAGTAGCAAATGAGGGAGATACATATGAAAATGTGGATCCAAGATCAAATAATACAGAAGCCATGCAATCACAAACCAAAAGATTACCTGTAATAACAGCATCAGATGTCTCTACTTCAGACCTCCCGGGGAAAGCATAACAATGGGCCCTATCACCTGTCTGCCCATTGCCCCTACTATGTTGCGCTGCAGTAGCTCCAGCTTGCCCACCACCCCGGCTGATTTGGTGACCACCATTACCTTGGCCATCACGTCATCCAGAATGACGGCCTCTCCCATAACCACATCTACCTCTGACTATTGGGGGTCTGTAACTCTGTTTTGGACAATGTCTCCTAATATGTCTAGTCTCCCCACATCCATAACAATCTCTGGAATCAAGCATAGGTCTCTGTGAGAATGACGAAGTCTGGGGATAACCTTCAAACTCAGAGAAATGTTGGCTGTTCTGCAGTGAAGACTGAATAGGTCAGGCTGGGTAACCTCCTGAACTCTGCCCTCTGGAGTAAGAACCACTAAACTCACCTCCCTTACGAAACTTCTTAGATGTCGATGCCATGGTGAAGTCGTCTGGCTTCATCCCCTCCACCTCTATCACAAAATCTACCACATCCTGAAAGGATTTTGCTGCAGCATCCACCTGTAAGGCTGGGATCTGCAAATCTGACCTCAATCCTTTCAGAAAACGGCAAATCCGCTCTTGTGGAATGAAGCAAAGCTGGGTAGCATACCTAGATAGTGCACGAAATTTGGCCTCATAAGCAGTAACAGACATCCTTCCTTGCTCTAGGCTCAGGAACTCCTCTCTCCTCCTATCCCTCAAAGTTCGGGGTATATACTTCTCCATAAATAAACTAGAGAATGATGCCCAAGTCATAAGTGGTGCCTGTGCTGGTTGACACTCAACATACGACCGCCACCACATTTTGGCATTCCCCTGAAACTGATAGGTCACAAACTCAACACCGAATCGTTCTACTATGTCCATCTTATGTAGCAGCTCATGACAATCAACCAGAAAATCATAGGCATCCTCAGATTCAGCACCCTTGAAGACTGGAGGTTTCAACTTCAAGAATTTAGTGAAAACTTCATGCTGATCACTTGTCATTATAAGTCCTGTAGCCAATCGAGGAAACGTGCCTACTTCCAATGAGGCATCCATGCGGGGAGCCACAGCAGCTGCATGTTGTACTCCCGGAACCTGAGGTGCTGGTGCAGAAAACACTGGAGGTGTCTGGCCCTGATCAGATAACCCGCTAAGATAGGTAAGAACCTGGTTAATCATCTTTGGGGTAGGTTGGGGTGGTAATTCCTCATCTTGCACTTGCTCATTTTCCCCTTCCTCACCCTCTCTTACTACCTCATCAGTCGGTTGAGGAGTCACCATCCTATTACTAGCTGGAACAGGTGTTTGTCCTCTACCTCTAGAGGACGTCCTCCCGCGACCTCTACCACGGCCTCTTGTCACTGCTCCTCTTCGAGCTACAGCCCTAGTGGCTGGCTCAGACGCATCCTGTCTTGCCGGTGTTGGTGTTGGCACAGTCGTTGCTCTAGTTCTAACCATCTGCGAAATAGAGTGAGGATGTCAGATACCAATTTTTATCACCTAGATACCAATTGGATCCAAGTAATAGCACGAAAAAAAGAAAGAATGGAATTTTCCTAAAGTCTTATAGCCTCTCAGAGAAAAGTTAGGGCGTACACCTACCGTTCCTCAAGACTCTACTAGACTCATTCTTGTGTGATGAGACCAACGAACCTAAGGCTTTGATACCAAGTTTTTCACGACCCAAAACGAGCCACGAGTGTCACTCACACTTATCCTACTATGTGAGCGAACCAACAAATATAAACCCCAACATTTACCAATATTTCAACCATAATGAACAAAATATAATGCGGAAGACCCAAAACTCATTAATATAACCAATAAATAAACTTCTAAAATTTATTAATTATTATCCCCAAAATCTAGAAGTCATCACACCAAGAACATCTATCCTCAAATTTCAAAATCTAAGAGTATTTAAGAAGCCTAAATAAGTAAAAGAGATGGTCCATGTCCGAACTTCAAGACATCAAGACGTGAAGGAGAGAATCCAGTCTGAGCTAGGAATAATAGCTCACCCTGAAATCTGATATGCTGAAGACTGGCTAGAGTTGCGGACGAGTCGAAGTCGATTGCACGTTTGCTGCACTCCACAAATAACAAAAAGAAAAATACAAGTAGGGGTCAGTACAAGGAACACGTACAGAGTAAGTATCATCGGCCAACTCAAAATAGAAAGCAATATATACTAAATAATAAAATAAAATCAACTACAATACTCAACAGGTGACAACAAAAAGTACAAGAACCATTGTCAACAACACCAAGCACACCAATAAGGACTCAAGCCTCCACATTATACTCATTTGGGAAATAGGTTCTTTGAATTTGAGTATATTAACATAATTCAAGATTTCTTCTCTTTATTATTATTGTGTCAGAATGTGACACTCTGATCCCCTACTACTACGTGTCGGAACGTGTTACCCGATCCCCTAATATTACGTGTCGGAACGTGACACCCGATCCCCTAATACTACGTGTCGGAACGTGACACCCGATACATTTATCTCATTGTTTTAGTTCATCAAGCCTCTTTTATGTCAAGGCATCATTTTAACAGAGAGGATTTAAGGTTTAAGATCCAACAGCCTCATCATTCTAATCCTTCACAATTACATAATCACAACATAGAACCACACAATCAAGCATATAGAAGGTTTTACAGTACCACTCAATACATATCGATCACTATTAAGAGTTTACTGTGAACTAGCATAAACCATAACCTACCTCCACCGAAGAATCGTGATCAAGTCAGCTACTTCTCAATGCCTTTGCTTTCCTCTTCGCTTTTCTCTTTTCTCGCTCGTTCTCCCTCTCTCTGTTCTTTTTATTTTTCCTTCTCCAGATTCTTTTTCTTTTACCCTAATTATCATATAATTCATTATGATAAAAGTAACCCATTATTTATTTTAAAGTTATCTCCTTTAACCCCCCAAGTAAATACATTATTAAACTTACCCCACTAATTTCATAATTATAATCATGAATAGTCCAAAACATCCCTTAAAAAACTTTTAGAAGAAATCCGACCCAGTCGGGGTTACGCAGCTCGTGACGGCCCGTCGTACCTGCGACGGTCCGTCCTGCAGGTCTGTCACAAATTTTAGAGAGTCAAATTAAGTAAAGAGATTTGTGACGGTCCGTCGTATATGCGACGGTCCGTGCTGCAATTCCGTCGCAAAGTTCAGAGAGTTGATCCCCGTACTCAGATTTCAGAGTTTAAGCTTTTTGGAACGGAGATCCTCGACGGACCGTTGTGCCTATGACGGTTCGTCCTACTTGTCGTCGAGGCAATGAGGAGAGCAGCAGAAGAAATTACACAAGTATGGGACGACGGGTCCATCACGGTCCGTCGTGACCATGACGGTCCATCGCGTGATCCGTCGACCTAGTCAGTTTTTATCACAAATGATTTCACTGCTCGAAACGACTAAACAGGTCGCTACATTATAACAGTAAAGATAGGGAAAAAGTTTGTGTAGGAAAAATAATCCGCAGTTTCCATTGGGTTGCACCATACTAATATTGGTATGATTGAATCACATGCCATAGGAAACAATGTTTTATTAGTCTAAATGATTTTATCATTTTACATGACTGATTGGGTCATTCCATTTTAGTATGATATGCAAAATTATTAAGAATGGGCATCATTATTCAATCAAAGAAATTCTTTTATGTTGCTTGTTCCTAAGGAAAATTGGAATATGGACCATTCAAAAAATTTATGATCTTGATATATGCATGTACAAGATGGTCAGATGTGTGTTTATTATCAGCTCGCAATATGACTTTTGTGTGGCTATTGACTCAAATAATAAGGTTAAGAACACAATTTTTAGGTTATGCAATAAAGATAATTCATCTTGATAATGTTAGTAAGTTTATATTCATGCCTTCAATGACTATTATTTTTCTAGTGATAGATAGATAAATTATTGCTAACAAGGACAAAGTTGCATGTTTCAATATGGGGGCATCGTATTTTGCATAAAAACTAATGCACATAAGACCAAGTATTTATTATAAATTTCCCCTATTATGATTGGTATCTATTCATCAGGCAAATAAATTTCATCTTAGAATTTTTGGTGTGCGGCATATGTTTCAATTGTTCCACCACAACACACATAAATGGGCCTCTAAAGAAGGGTTGGGGGTGTATGTTGGGTATGAATCTCTTTTTATTATAAAATATTTGAAACCTACAACAAAAGATTTATTTACAAAAAGATTTGTTTATTGTCATTTTAATAAATCAATAAACAAAACATTATGGTGAGAATATTAGTAGTTGAAAAATAAGATAGATTGAAATTCATTATCCCTATCTTTAGAAATTAGTGTACGTCAAATAACATCAAAAGTGTTTATTTCAGAAGATGACATGTTGAATATAATCTTTTCACCCAAAGAACTTATTGAACTTTTGCAAGCATAAAGAATGGATCGAGCTTTGGAAGAAGCAATGTGTATTGATTCATCATATTGGGAATAACAGGCCAAATCTCAATAAATAGTCAAGGTTTCATATCTTAAGCAAGTTATTCAAGAAACTTCTCGGGCTTTAGCAAAAGCGGCTCTCCTAAGGCATATTGACTGGTTGAAAGGCCTTAAAAAGAACGTTGTTAAGGGTGGGGGTGATACCCGTTAGTAGCAGATTCAAGGTATTAGTGAACACTTAAAAGCAACATAACAATATTCCTTTAAAAACTAAAAAAAAAACAAGAAATTTCTTCGAGGAGAAGTGAGATATGTGTGTTTCATCACTCCTTGTGACGACTTAAAGGAATTTTGGAGGTTGCTTGCAATAGATTTGAATCTGGATTAGATCCGCAGACAAATCCATGTGATAAATACGTAAAAAAATGATTATTTCTAAAATATTGCAAATTAACTGTCAGATACATTAACTAACCTTTCAAGGTTTTCTAAATCTTATATTCCAACTGCAAATACTCCACATCTAGTTGATATTCTGATAGGAAAAATTATTTATGGAAATGAATATAGACCACATTTAAACATGGTAGGCCAAATGATTTTTAAGGATAAAAAAACCTTATTAGAAAAAGGAACAAATCATCAAAATTATATTATGAAATTAATTGCTCAAGAAGAGCTTCGAGACATAACACATTATAAGACCACTGAGGAGGTCCAAATAACTGAAAATAATGAGAATGAAAAAGCTCAATAAGTTATTTCTTGACTAGAAAATGGTGGAACTGAAGTAATTTTGTATTTGACACGATTTTTGCCTATAATGTTATTTTGAAATAATGTATCAAGATGAGGATTTTGAACCAAAATTTGTCTATCATTATAACAAAGAAATGTTTTTCCAAATGGAAGGACGCAATTCAAACTAAATTAGTTTCTCTTGAAAAATATGAAGTTTTCAAACCAATAGTTTGAACATATGAAGGTGTCACGCCAGCGGAGTACAATAGACTTTTGAACAAAAACAAAATGAAAATAGTGACGTTGTAAGATTAAAAGCACAACTTGTGGCACAAGAAAATGCAATTTTCTTCATCTATCTAATAAATCCGGCAGTTCATGAATAACGTAAAATGGCCTAATATATGTTATTATAGCTTATTTATATGTCTCATTGGACAACAATATTTTTTTTATAGAAATACCTCAATCATTTAAAGTGACTGAAGCATATAAAAATTTGCAAGAAACATATTCAATAAGCTTCAGTAATCCTTATATAGATTGAAACAATCAGGGCGGATGTGGTATAACTGTCTTAGTATTTTTTCTAAAGAAAAAGTATATAAATGACCCTATTTATTCTTGCATTTATAAAAAGAAATATGAATCCAAATTAGTGTATGTTGATGATTTGAACATCATTGACACTCCTAAAGAGCTTTCAAAAGTTGTTGAGTGTTCAACAAAATAATTTCAAATGAAAAATCCTGGTAAGACAAAAAAAATTGTTGCCCTACAAATTGAGAATTTGACATATGAATTATTTTTCCATCAATCAACAAAAAGTAGAAAGATTTTAAAGCTATTTCACATGTATAATCACGTTCATTGATTACCCCGATGGTTGTGAGATCTTTTGACATACATAAGGATCCATTTCGACCTTAATATAACGATAAAGAACTTTTTGGTGCTAAAATTCCATATCTTAGTGTTATTGGAACACTGATGTATTTTGACAATAATACTCAATCAAAAATTTATTTTTCAATAACTTTGCCGACATTGAAATGGTGTCAAACATATACTCATATATCTTAGATAGACCTATGACATGGGATTATATTATTCTAATGAATCTAATTTAGAAATAATTGGTTATTTAGATGCTAGATATTATTCTGATCAACATAAAGCTCGATCTTAGGCATACTATTTATTTGTATGTGGAGGCACAACTATACCTTAACACTCAATGAAATAAACATTAGCTGCTACGTTTTCAGATCATGCAATGACTCAACAATAGTAAGAAATGTGTGTGTGTTTTAAAAAGATTTTACGATTACATTGTTTGATGACAATGTTGCATGTATAGCTCAACTGAAAGGAGGGCCCAGCTGATAATTTAGCAAATCTGCTCACTAAAGCATTACCAACCTCAATATTGAAAAGATTATATTTATAAGTGAAATGTGTAAAGTTATCGCAAGTTATTTGATGAACTTTCAAAAACTTGGGTTCAAATGTCTCCGAGCTTTTCTACCAATACACACACATACATATATAAATGGAGCTATAAGAACCCACAACCTATCAAAGATCTACGAGCCTACTTTCTAATTCATCATATCGGTTGTGTTGGAATGTATGCGCGCATGAATGTTCTTGGGACCAGGTCCCTCGACTCGACAAAAATGGTAACTAAAATATATGCAGAAAGTAAACTTTGAAGTAAAATCTCCACTAGAGTTTTATGTGAAAACCTACTTGCTCAAGGGATTAAAACCACAACCTATCACACAACTTTTCAAATTGTTTTCTTAATGAAAAAGTAAAAACCAGTTTACAACCACACATAGAAATTAGCATCCTAATCTCTAATCTAAGTAATACTTCGCATTACTTAAAAATGAGCCTAAGAAGATACGACGATGCCCTCTAAACCAACTAACTCTACTTTATCTAGACTTTAAGAATCCCCAAGTCTAATTCTAGCCACCAACTCCTATTTCCAACACAAGAGCACAAAAAGCAGAAACTCTGTTGCACCACCCATCAACTACATCCAGTTGACACTCCTAGGTAACTCTACCCAAGAGAACACCAAAACAAAGGTGTAAAAGGTCTTGACCAAAACTTAGTTAATTCGACTAACTCTAGTTAATATAAATCAAATAAAATATTTAGATAAGCAAAAGATCTACTATCCTTTATAACTTAAGAGTATATTACAACGTAAGCACATAAGACACAAACTCTTCTTTACTCTATCAGGTCTTTTTGTTGAGTTGAGTAGTGTTCTTCCTCGAACATGACTTTCAATTTGTAAGCTTAAGAATTTTAAGAGAAATTCAAAGTTTTGTCAAATCTTGAGTATGTGTTTTGGGAGAACAAGAGTATATAAAATCAATACAAACTCATTTAAGCAACCCTATTGGCTGAAGGTCTACTGTTGTGAAAAGTTGTGCACCTACCATATCAGAGGTGGCAGCTTTTATAGCAGTTATCTTGTCACCTTTTCATGTAAGCACTCTTGTAGGGACCAGGTCCCTTGCAATGTTCTTTGTGAGTTCTTGAAGCTTGCTGATGACTTCCTTCTTTGAATGAATGCATTAATTTTTGTTTGTCATGTTAACTAATTCAACTATAAAGGGTTATTGACTGTTGACACCTCACCAATCTCTAACACGATAGCTTTATAGTTGTTTACCGTTGTACCCCAGCATAGATCTAAATGAGGGGACTCATCCAAGAACTAGGTCCCTGCATTTGTGAGGATTATCAAAACATCTAGAAGATAACATTTTCCCTCTTTTTGATGATGACACACAAATATATCTCACACTAAGTTTATCTTTAATTTCACTATCAGCAATCCCAATAACAAGGACCTAATTCCTTGTTAGATCTTTAAGTTTATTAAATCATCAAAACTTTATAAATCAGCTCCAAACTAAAATTTTCCCCTTTTTTTATGCTAATAGACTCGGTTCCCCTTATCAACAAGACTCTTCAGGTAATTGGAGTTTCATCATCCCCAATGTTTTTCAAACCAGTAAAACATCAAAATAGTATTTTCTCGTTTTTGATGACAAACATGCTCAACTTCTTCCCCTATTAGTATGAGCATGTCCTCTTCAAGTAGTTAGCATTTATTCCTCCTATCGGTATGATCATGTTTCTTCAAGTCGCTAACATCATTTATTCCCCCTATCGGCATTACCATGTTTATTCCCCCTATCAGCATGACCATGTCTCTTAAAGTAGTTAACATCATTGATCTCATACCCTGACAAATTTCCTCCTTTTGATATCTTAAAAAGGATTAAAGCACTAAACCAAGTTGACAGAGATGCAGTTCAAGAAAATTCATGGCCACTTGGAAGACACTGAACATGAGTAAAAATCCATAAAGTAATGAGAAAAGTCAGTAGAAACAAGACATTTTTATTTCATAAACCAAAGATCAACAATCAAATCATTGCACATATTATTATGAATGAGAACCAAAACAATGCCCACGCAGTTTCGATAGAAAATGAGGAATGACTGATTTAGAAAGTTAGGAAGAGAACGGATGACTTAGAGGGTACTTTCATAAGCCTCTCTTAAAGTTCAGCATGCTTTGCTACCCAGGTTCATGTTGAACCTTTAAGGCTAACAATTATTTTTTTAAACCTGGTCCTTCGGATAGTGTTGTTTCAGAAGTTGAGCCTTAAGGCAAACCATTTCAATATCCCTGTTAGCAAGAACAACTATCATAGCTTCTAACACTGGCCTGAGTTTGTCATAAAGATTGGTAAAGTCAAACTTACTCAAGGCCTCCGATATGAATAAATCAATAATTAAGGAACCAATTATTATATTTTCATTATTTTTGGGCACCCTCCTTTATTAGAATACTTTGAGTTCTCAAAATATCAACCTTTTCCTTTTTGAACATCATCTTTCTCACTGTCTTCTTTTTGCCTGTTAGGACATGGTCCCTCTTCAAACTTAAAATCATCTTCATCAGAAAATTCTCTAGTAGGATTAAAGGGTTTACACATTTGAAGTGTTTTTGAGAAAGTTGAAAAGAAGGTTTTGAAAATTTCTGATTTTGAAAGGGATTTGAAAAAAAATATGAGGTATAAAGTAAGTGAAAGAGAGTATTATGTGGGAGAATGTGTCATTTTGGTATTCAAAGATGCGACAACGGTCAGATACCCAAATGACAGACATATGACAATTGCAACAGTTCTCATGCATAATTCAAACTCCAATGTTAAGAGCTAACCTTTGGGAACGGATTCAGGTCCCTTAGTTTGAATGTGATTGCCTACATCACTCCTGACCTCCCTTTTTCTTCAGTCCTTTTTCCATGTGTGTATACCTACAAAAGGTATAAGACTGAATTTGCTAAAGCATACACACTTGAAAAGCAAGGATATCTGCTCCCTTTTCATAGTCATAAGAGAGTTGATTGTTTCAAGAAGAATACATCCAAGAAGGTTTTAACGTTTCCATCTTCAGTTTGATTCTTTCAGCCAGATTTGTAAGAGCTTTAAGTTGTTTCTTGATCTACAAGAGATGAGCACATCAAGTTGCACTTGCTATATTTTCTACCTCAGTGCTGAAAGAGCAACTAAATCTTGTCTTTTAGTTCCCCATGAGTGAGAGATTAGCCTATAACATAAGCCCCTGAGGCACTCTTTCAATCAACTTGATACCCAGCATAATAAACATCAGCAGTACCCCAAAACAAAAAGTATCCTGATAGAAAGAATAGGACCTAGTCACTTGTCTTCTTTAAATGTCTCAAGATTTTCTCAGCAGCCTTCAAATGTGATTCTTTTGTACAAGAATGGAATCTCTGAACCAGGGTGATCCGCATCCAGCTTCAAGTTAGTGCCCCATGGGAGTAAAAATTGTCTAGGCATTCAAAACATGAGACATTATCAACAGCTTCTCTAAACAAAACTAGGTCACTGTCTTTGATCAGACATCAATTGTCCTAAACGTTGTGATATCTTCTTACCTGTAGCTAAGTTCCTATGAGAGTATACAACTGGTCCTTACTCAGGGCTTTAGTGAAGATGTCAGCCACTCGATCTTCCACATTGCAAAATCTTCACGATGACATTACCCCTCCATAACATTGTCTTGACTTCAAGTATGTTAAGTCATTTGAGCAGCTCATAGATGTACTTTTTTTGACACCCAAAGGTAACTTTTGAGGTTTGCTTGTTGTAAAGCTCTAAGAAGAGATCCATTATGCTCATTTCAAAACTCACTATTCATGAGTGCAATAAAATGTTACACACCATCCTAAATGTTGTCTCAAAGATGATACCATCAATATGTACTTGAATAATTAGTAATTCTTTTCCTTGCGATTTCAAAAAGAGGATTTTGTCAATTTTACCCTTTTAAAGCATTGTTGAAGAGAAATTTGCGCTATCTATCAGCTTGTTGGGAAACCTAGTGTCATACTTTGCTTCTTGCAAACTGAGGTTGATCAACTTCTTCATTCTTACCTTCAAAATTCACATTATTAGTTTGAACTACATCATCTTTGTTCAACACTTTCTACAAAACTGGATCCCCCATTAGGTTCATCATCTGCATCGGTTTCCTTTAGATTGTTGGAATCATGACGAGGATGTTCTTCAGCAAGCTCATTGTTTGGATCATGTCCCTGAATCTGAAACATCTCGTCTATCTTAGAATCTTCTTTATTTTGTAAATTCTTCTCAATTCTTCGAGATTCATCAAAAATCACATGAACATCTATTTCAATGCACATTTTATACATCGGATAAGCCTTGCTAGAGGAAGAGTATCCCACAAATACTCTTTCAACATCATTGAGATTACACTTCTTAATATCATCATTTTGGTCACAAAACATGTAGATTCATTACTTCAGATCGAAAATTCCTTGAAAGATTAAAAGTATGCATATTTAACCTTAAGGATGGTCTAATCTGCTTTTCTTTCACACCATTGTCTCAACCTCTGTCATCTGCAAATTTCATTTTGTGCAAACTTGGACCAGGTTCTTGACACAGGTTTGTGCAGCAAAGTAGCTCACATGAGCACGTCTCTTGTGTCATACATCAAAATTCTCACCTTGAGCATTAAGGAAAGTGACATTGTCACTACGAGTAGTATTCAGATTATCAATACACATGTTCTTGCATTTCTTTTTAGTCAAGATTATCACTAAAAAGAGAAAGTTTGTCACAACAAATTTTCTGATAGGATTACAACTTTATTTCACTCAGCAGAGATCAGTGGAACACTTAAAATTTGTACTTCAAATATTGACATAGTACAAAACTTCAAAAGAGTGTTCCACACATTTTCAAGTCCTACCTTCATCAAGAATGTACCATTTCTTACCATTGCCAGAAGAGACACCTCCACCTTGAAGTTCCTTGAGAGAGAGAAAGTTTTGCAGCTTTCTCAATCATGTATTTTGAACATCCACTATTCAAAATTCATTACTAACTGGTGCTCCTTCCTTTCACTTGCATAGAAAATCACTTTGTAGTCTTAGGAACCCATTTCACATGGAGTTCCTAGTAATCAGTTAACAGAGTGATAAGAAAATCTTTTGTCCAATGAGGCAGATTGACTTTATTCAACTTGGGACCATGAGAAGGACCAGGTACCTTCTTCAATATATTCCACTGTTTGGAATAGTTTGACGAACTTCCTCCATACTTTTTCAGTACACGAAAATCTCTCTTGAGACGTCCATCTCAACCACAATGTACACACAGATCATCAACATCGGAAATAGATTTAATGTGAGGATTGTATGGGGGATCTATCTTTTCGTAGCCCAACTCTCTTTTACTGTTGTTTCCTTGACCGAGCAAATTTGAAGGGATATTAGAGGGATTGGTCAATTTGAGCGATTTTTGAAGTTCCTCTTTTACACAAACTAGGTCCCTCTCCAACACACGATTTATATCTAAAGCCAATTTCATCTTCATTTCAGTAGTATGCAGCTTATTTTCGAGCTCCAGCTGTAAGCTACTTGCCTCGTTCTTCCCTTTGCCACATTTCTCATTCAACATCTTTAATTTCTCCCTAAGTTCTAGATTTTCCAATTTCTAGAACTATCAATTATTCCTCCACAATAGACCTTTGGTCAACCAAAGTTGATCTTTTCTTCATGAAGAGTATCTAGGCTATTGTTCATCATGTCCTTTTTAGTTGTTAACTCAATGATAGAGTCAATCAAAATATCGGCTAGAATTCTCATTTTCTTAACAGAGTAAACATCCAAGTCTTGCTTAAGATCAGAAAGGATTACCTCTTTTTAAGTTTCTTCATCATTGGATTTTTCCATAAAGGCCTCATTAGAGTACTCAGAGTCATCTGAATCACTCGAGAAATCCTCTCATGTAGTCATTTCCCTTTTCACCGCCTTGAAAAAGGCTTCTCTCCCGCTTATCTTAGGATGGACCTAGTCCCCCTATTTGTTTCTACTTCCTTGAAATCATCTCCATGTATAAGACAGTCTCTCATGGAGTGAACTGGTTGATCAGTCCTGTAACACACGTTACCAGAGCTTATAGTATTGTCATGAGTTTCTTTCTTTCTAGAGCCTCCATGTTCACTCACAAGTTTTTGAAATCTTTGAGTGATATAGCCTCTTGTCTCGTCTATTTCAAAGATTTCACTTTGTGACACCATGGAAACTAGTGATTCATCCCTTTTTGCATCTCCAATCTGATCACCATCACCAATCAGATTTGCCCTCGTGTCTTCTTCACCTTTGAAAATGAAACCCTTCTCTTTTGTATGCATCTTCGCATGAGCTTGAAGATGCTAAAGTAGTGCACATACATTCATCTCTTCAGGTCCCCTTGTCTTATTGCTAGTTGTGAAACCATTTATCCAAGAATTGGGAGAAATTTCCAAATCTTGGAGACTTGTCTAAACACAAGGATTGGTTCTTCAAGAGCATGAGATTATCTGTAATGTTGGAAAATCTTGTGCACATTTCATGAGCCGGTTCACCTTCTTTCATGGTTAAGCTATCGAACTGAGCAGTAAAGAGATCTAGTTTAGATTTCCTTATTTCCTCAGTGTCATCATAGGTAGTTCTCAGCAGATCCTAAATTTCTTTGGTTGATTCGCATGAAGAAATCAAATCATGTTAATTTTCTCCGATTCCACATACTAAGAACTTCCTAGCCTTGTGATTTTTCTCTACTTCCCTTTTGTCAAAGTTATTGTATTGCCGGTCGGGTTTAGAGAACTATCCTTGTGAAATCCCCATATTTTACTTTTGTAGTTGGACCATAGGGAACCTCACAACCAACATCCCACAACTCACAATCTTCAGCCATTATAAAGTGAAACATGCACTTTTTCCACCACTCATGCTACTGACCATCAAACAGAGGTGGCTTCGTTGGGGACCAACCTTCTTGAAAGCTTAGTGGAGCAGTCATTCCTTAGGATCTTTTCTTTTCTTGGTGTTACCCGGATAGAAAAGTTAAGCTCCAATACCATTTGTTGGAATGTATGGGCCCAACAGTGATTTCGAGACTAGGTCTCTCGACTCAACAAGAACAGTAACTAAAATATATGCAGAAAGTAAACAAAGAAGTAAGATCTGCATAAGAGTTTTATGTGGAAAACTCCTTGCTCAAGGGAGTAAAACCGCGACATTTCATACAATACTTTTCAAACTATTTTTACTAATCTTCTCAAAGTAAAAGTAAAAACGAGTATACAACCACACATAGAGATTAACCACCTAATCTCTAAACTAAGTAATTCTTCATATTACTTAAAACGAGCCTAAGCACATACAACACTGCCCACTAAACCAACTAACTCTAGTTGATCTAGACATTAAGAACCCCCAAGTCTAATTCTAGCCACCAACTCCGATATCCAAGACAAGAGCACAAAAAGCAGCAACTCTGCTGCACCACCTATTAACTACCTCTAGTTGACACTCCTAAGTAACTCTACCCAAAAGAACACCAAAACAACGATGTAATAGGGCTTGACCAAAACATAGAAGATTCAACTAACTAACTCTAGTTAATACGAATCAAACTAAATATTCAAACAAGCAAATGATCTACTATACTTTATAATTTAGGAGTAGATTTACAATGTAAGCATATAAGACACAAAGCTCAAAATACAATAAGACTCTTTTTCTCTCTATCAGGTCTTTTTGTTGAGTTGAGCAGTGTTCTTCCTTGAAGATGACTTTCTCTTTGTAATCTTAAGAATTTTCAAAGGAAATCAAAGTTTTCGTTTGCCAAATCTTGAGTTTGTGTTTTTGGAGAAGATGAGTTTATAAAATCAACACACACTCGTTCAAACAACCCTATTGGTCGAAGGCCTGCTGTTGTGAAAAGTTGTGCACTAACCACATCAGAGGTGACAACTTTTCTGATAGTTCTCTTGTCACCTTTTCATGTAAGCACTCTTGCAGGGGACCGGGTCCCTTGCAATGTTCTTTATGAGTTCTTGAAAGGCTTACTGATTGACTACCTTATTTGAATATATGAATTAATTTGTTGTTTGTCATGTTGAGTAAGACAACTATAAAAGGATTATTGACCGTTGAGCAAACAACTTCGTCTATTTTTATTGGTGTAGTACACTAACGCTTTACCAACCTTTGATATGACAGCTTTACAATTGTTTACAGTTGTACCCCATTATAGATCTGGACGAGAGGACTCAGCCAGGGAACGAAGATCATCAAAATACCTAGAATATAGCAGGTTGTCAATAAGACTTCAAAATACAAAGATACTTCTGTTTCCGTGAGACTGGACGAACAGACTCATGAAATAGGCCTCTAGATTGGTGGAGTTTTATAAAAACTTGTCTCCTTCATTTTATATCCAGATATTTCACCTAGAAACCCAGAAAAATCAGATCTAATATATAGGGATTCTCCTTGTATACTGGTGTTGCTAGCTGGAAAGCTTAACATAAGTTGCTCTACGTCCCGAGCTCTCATTTTGGTATAATTTTGTCCGTGAATTACATGGTGTAGCTTTGTTGGTGTTGCGTCAGCAAGGTATTGGTCCTATGTGGTGTTCTTGGTTCTATTACGGGGATATATATCAAAGGAAAGAACATTTTCCTATCATTTTATAGCTACTTTAGACCTCGGTATTATTTTAGGGTAAAAGTTTGTATCTTTTGTCAAATTTTCATAGTACCTTGTATTCTTTGGTGTTGATTGAGTTCCTGCCATACTATAGTATGACAGGGGTACAGTCAGAATTTGATAGACCCCTTGAAATTGTTGGAAAATATATGTTAAGGCTAAACCTTTTTTGTATAGTTGATATGACTTATTCTTTATTGCTATAGCCATAATAGTTATCTATGAAATTGGCTGCTGGAATCATATATATGTATGCATTTTTGCATATAAGGGGATTAGTCTTGTTTAGATATTGCCACAGCCCACATGTCTATAAATTATCTTTGTTTAATTGGCCATGACAGCTTGTTATGTGTTAGGATTTGTAATTAGTTTCTTCGCATTTCATTTTGATATTTAGTTGGTCACAGAAATGATGTGATTGTAATAACTATCAGCTATATAGCTTGTCTTTGGCGCATCTTAGAATTAAAGAATTAGAGTTATTTATAGTTTTACATTCGGGTAAAGAGTATTACGATGCCTATTGAGTTGTGGTGGTGTTTCACCTTTTTGTTAGCGACCTTATTCTTTGACATGGCATGCAGATTGTTGTGAACGTCGCTTAGGAAGTCACCTTGTTGATAAGTTAGAAGATCGTCTGATGCCATTGATGTCTGTCTTCTTTTTTCCAGAACCTCATCTCTATGTCAATTTGCATTTAATGGCAGTTGGTTTAGGTCCTCATGTTTCGTAATCAAGTCATCATAGAAGATTACTTCAAGTCCTCTATAATTGTTTTTTCCCTTCTTTTTGGTCTAAGTATTCTTGCACAAGTAAGACTTACTTCAACATGAAAACATTAGTAAACAACATTAGCAAATTGTTTGTGTCGATGAGCACAACGCTAGTCTCTCTATTTCCATATTTGAGAAAGAAAACAAAGAGGCACAAATAAACAGGTAAAAGAGTAGTATCTATAGCATTTTGAGACCTTGACAAAAATATTTCAACACCCAAACTATTAATTTTGGTTAAAGAATACCTTGCAGCAGATAATTGAACAAATTTTACTGTGGCTTACCAGATTTTCAAGGATGAATAACACCCAGGCTAAAAACATTCAAGTTTTTGCACCCCAGGCAAACACGATAATAAGTACTTTGCTGCATAATTCTATAAATTTTCCAGTTAGAATCCAGATTACATGTTGCAGGTACCATGTCCAATGATCCTAATTCCTGTTGAGAGACTTCATTATCTCTCAGCTAAAGAATCAAACTAAGAATGTAGAGGAAAACCATACATTGAACACAGCATGCATCAGGAAAAAGGTGTTCCCTTGCTCTAGTCATCAGTATGTATTGCTTGTGGGTGATCAATCCACCACTCAACACCAAGAAGCATGAGCCGATATGTATCTGATGAAAGACTACTACATCAATAACACTTTCCATATCTTTCTCATATAAACGAACAGAGACCACACAGCAAGCCACGCTGATATATATAGCAACATCACACCGGAACCCACAAGAGAGGCAGCTCCAGATAAACTAAAGAGAATAATTACATGGTCAAAGTATTATCAGATTTCTATCAAAAATTTTTGTTTCAACAAATTCATACAGGAGACTGAAAACAAGAGTTACCTGCTATCTCTGGTTAGCAGGAGGATGGTCAATGCAATCATCTGGGTGGCAGTTTTCCATTTCCCGAGGTTATTCACAGCTACAGCCTGAAAATTTTAACAGTCACTAATGAAATAAATAAAGCACAAGGAATTATTCTATAAATAAAATGGAAGGTGGTCATGAACCTCTGAAAGTTTACCACCCTGAGAAGCCGCCCATTCTCGAACTGCAGACATGGTTATCTACAAAACGAATTTGCAACAAAAACCAAAAATCATTATTGACCACTTATCAACCAAATCCGACAAACCAAAGATGCAAAGAGATGTTTTTTATCAGTAAGATGCAAAGAGATCATTGAGACACAAGATACATATATCAAAGGAAAAATAAGTAAAAACAAAAAGGTATCCCCAATTAGAACATTTGTTTAGTATATCATCCCTTGAGTTACAGAAACTTCCATGTTAAATTTGAAAAAGGCATATCACCAAAGTATCAGAAGTGAGTGCTAAGGAAAAAAATTGTTGCCCTAAACTTCAAATGGCAAGGTATAGGTGAACATTTCAACTGTAGTGTTAATGAAGTTTGTGAAAATGTACAATAGACTTGCACCCATATCGTCAAGTGTGTTTGCTAATTAACTTTTTTGGTTATGGAACAAGTTATCCAGGATTATAATGCAGTTATAGTATATTATAACTTCTACCGGTAGATGTTTGACTTAAAATAAGAGAAATGGAGATAAAGCTCTATTTCTATGGGAGAAAAACTTCGGGTAAGTAAATTTTGACATGTTCTATTCCAGGGTTGTTATCCCAAAAGAAGCCTGGTGTAAAATAATACCATAATTGTGGTATAAAAAATCCCGGCATTGTTATCCCATATGAAGCGTGGAGTAAAAATAATACCACAGTGGTGGTATAACCAATCTCGGGATTGCCTATCCCGGAATCAAAGAGTGCATTCCCTTCCTATCGCAATTTATGTGGCACTTTTTGTCAAATTGAATATCTAAATTTAAATATAGATCAACTCAATATTTTAAGATTAAAATTAAGATATTAAAGAATTATACAGAAAGAAAACTCTATAAGCTGGAATTCATCACATGTCAATATAATTAAAAGAAAATACATTTTAAAATGTTGGTCAACTTTTGCATAGTTTGAATCTTGAAAAGTTACAAGAGCTTGTAACGGCCCGTTTAGTCGTTTTGAGCAACAGACTTCAATTCTGGAAAAACTGGCAGAAGCGACGGACCCCATGACGGAACGTCATGGGCACGACGGACCGTCGAGGGTGTCTCGTCCCAAAACACTTAGAAATTCTGAAATTTGGGTGCTGAAATCGACTCTCTGAACTCTGTGACGGACACGCAGGACGGACCGTCATAGGCACGACGGACCGTCGTGATCCACCGTTTCAAAACACTTCAACTCTTGAGAATTTGGTACAGGGAACGACTCTCTGAACTTCGTGACGGAATGGCAGGACGGACCGTCACAGGCGTGACGGACCGTCATAGATTGTTCAGTGGAAATTGACTCTCTGACCCTTGCGACGACCTGCAGGACGGACCATCGCAGGCACGACAGCCCGTCACAGGTTGCGCAAATCCCAGGCAGAATCGGATTTCCTTACACGTTTTAAGGGACGTTTTTGGACTATTCTTTCCTTAATTATAGATTTCGTGGGTTTACATTAATAACTCAAATTCTTGGGGGTTAAAAGAGGTAACCCTAAGTTAATTAGTGGGGTATTATTGCCATCTTTTATTCTTAATTATATATTAATTAGGGTAAAAGAAAGAGGGTTGAATAAAGAAAATTAGAAAGAACAAAGAGAAGGAAAGAGAAACGAATTGAGAGAGGAACGATCGAGAAGAAGAGGAAAACACCAAGCTTTGAGGATTAACTTACTTGATTTCAATTCTTCGGTGGAGGTAGGTTATGGTTATTTCAGGCTATTCATAGTAAACTCTTAATAGCGAATGATATGTGTTAGTAGTATTGTAAACCTTCTATATGCTTAATTGTATGCTTGCATGAATGATGTGATTATGTAATTGTGAATAAATAAGCATGATGAAGCTATTGAATCCCAAATCTTGAAAAGAAACCCTAATCTACTTTGTTAATAATGATGCCTTGGTATAAAAGAAGGCTTGATGAACGAAAGTGGTGAGATTAGGGGATCGGGTGCCACGTTCCGGTACCAGGATAGAATATGGATCGGGTGTCACGTTCCGACACCAGGATAGAATATGGATCGGGTGCCACGTTCCGGTACCAGGATAGAATATATGGATCGGGTGTCACGTTCCGACACCAGGATAGAATATGGATCGGGTGCCACGTTCCGGTACCAGGATAGAATATGGATCGGGTGTCACGTTCCGACACCAGGATAGAATATGGATCGGGTGCCACGTTCCGGTACCAGGATAGAATATATGGATCGGGTGTCGCGTTCCAACACCAGGATAGAATATGGATCGGGTGCCACGTTCCGGTACCAGGATAGAATATGGATCGGGTGTCACGTTCCGACACCAGGATAGAATATGGATCGGGTGCCACGTTCCGGTACCAGGATAGAATGAGGATCGGAGTGTCACGTTCCGACACCAGAATAGTATATTGAGGAGCGGAGTGTCACGTACCGACACGAGGGGAATAAAGATAATGAATCTTGAAATATGATAATATATCCAATCTAATGAACTAAATTCCCAAATGAGTATGATGAGGAGGTGTGAGTCCTCATTGATGTACTTGGTGTTGTAACCAAGGGTTATGGTAACTATAAATGCTGCATGCTAAGGATATTAGTTGATTTTATGATATTGCTTAATATATACTGTTTTCTATTTTGAGTTGGCCGATGATATCTACTCAGTACCCGTGTTTGTACTGACCCCCTACTTTTATGTTTTCTTCTTTGTTAATTGTGGAGTGCAGCAAACGTGCCATCGTCTTCAACTCAACCGCAACTCTAGTCAGTCTTCGTCACATCGGATCTTCAGGGGGAGCTAATGCTTCTAGCTTGGACTGGATCTTCTTCCTCATGTCTTGATGCCTTGAAGTTCCGGCATGGACTAGCTTTTACTTGTTTTAGCTTTTAGAATACTCTTAGTCTAGTAATTTGATCGTAGATGTTCTTGTGATGATGACTTCCAGGTTTTGAGAATAGTAGATGTTGAATATTGATAGTTATTGAATTGGTTTTTATTAATGAGTTAAGTCTTCCGCATTATTTTCTGTTGTTATTACATTGAAATGTTAAGGTTTAGATTGGTTGGTTCGCTCACATAGGAGGGTAAGTGTGGGTGCCAGTCGCGGCCCGGATTTGGGTCGTGACAGAGCTAACATAAATTGTCACAGAGAGAGTACTAACTATGGGATAAGATAATCCCACAATTTATCCTGGGATTATAATCTCTTGTCCCACCACACAATGAGGTTACTTTTCTGCATGACTTTGAATAACCATACCTCACTGATAACTTGCCAAAACATGAACATTTCTAAATTTTATTATTTATTTTTAATTTTTTTAATTTTTAAAACAGTTCTAAACTTCAATTCAATGTAAAGCTACAAAATTACTTGTGCTAAAACTAGACTCCTTTTGTTTCAGTTTCTAATACTTCCCATCTTGACATCTTGGGACGTTTATAAAACATTCACAACTCTCCAAAATTCAAATTCATAAATATATTAAGTTTTAAACTTAATATTTTCCTATCAACCTAACTTCTCAACTATTCATTTTTATTAAAAAAAACTCCACTATCACTTATATGATATATAAGACAAATTATCATCTTAAAACGTTGTTTTCAGTCAAAAAAACATGATATGAAACAGCATAGAGGGTTAACTAGCCTAGTCAAAGTTGACATAGGAAAGTTGGAAAACAGTCAATCCAATGTGCAAGCTATAACCTAGATGTATCAAAAACGATACTACCATTTTATTTTATTTTTCCCCAAATACATCATAAAATATTCCACCTTATTGCCACAAAGAAATTCATATTTGGGAAAGGGCACAAAAATATTCTACTTTACACCAAAACCCCCATTAGTGACTAGAAAGTTTCTACCTAAGTTTTCACAGAGAGATCATGTAGGGTGCTAATTAAGGGTGGGTGTTCCGATCTTTGGTTAGGTTCTTCTGAACTTAAATTTTTGTTCAAATTAATTAGGGGCCGTTTGGTTTGAAAACAAATTATGTTGGGATTAGTTACGATGAGATAAGTTATGTTGGATTATTTTTTATTGATTGTTTGGTTTAACATATTCAAAATAATATGTGTTGCATAATTTCTAAGAATAAGTTGTTTGTTTACAAAAACACTCTCCACCTTATTTAGTTTTTGTTACTTCCTTCGCAAGCTTTAGTAATTCATTCTTAAAATAATTTCATCTTAGTTAACTCAAATATATTTGCATGTGCATTCTCATGATTGCGCCGTTTGTTTTAAAATATAGATCTTCCATCTTATTTAGCTTAAAAATAAAATTTTCATCTTAAGTTTGTTAACGTAAAAGAGATTTTATTATTGATGTCACTTTATTTAAGCACATATCACACTCATATTGTAAATATTTAAGTTATCTTCATTTTAATTGATAAATAAGTACAAATTTTCCAGTGATTAAAAGACTTTAATTAAAAATATGTAATTCAAGAGTGGAGTGAACATTTGAAGAGAAATCAAAATATAAATAAACATAAGAATCAATCAAATAAATTCGATACATAATATATTCATAAATAAAAATTATATTTATATAGTGTAATTCTCTAATGAAAAAACATATTATCATAAAAGTAACAAATAGTGAAGGTTGTGAATCTTATTATAAATGATATTAAACTTTTTTTGAATATATATGAATGTAAAAGTGATGTATAAAAGAGGGTCTAAGGGGAAACTTTTGTTATTTTACTTTTATATATGGGATAAGTTAACACGGTATTACTATTCCACCCACAAATATGGATAACTAATCTAAGTCTAAGTCGCTTGGACTCTTCACTTTTGGTGCCGCACCTGTGTCAACACGACATGGGTGTGGGTGTGGGATATATGTCCAATTGGTCAACCAATTTTGGGTACTTTGACCAAAATCGATGGGAAAGTCTGATCAATTTTAATGATTTATGTAATCAATACAAAAGGTAAGGTGAAATTGAAAGAAATGGAATACCTTTAATATAAAAATTTCTATGTCACTCATTTTCCTTTGATCTCCTTCCAGAATTCTCCTCAAGTTATCCTCATAATATCTCATAATTTAGGTATTATAGCTCTATTTTTAGATATGCTAATTATTTTTAGGTGAATCCCCACACCCAAATCCATACATGGATTCATATCTCCGAATCTTAAAAATTAGATCATGACCCGACCTTTAGATCCGCACCTGTATCGAACACTTACACGGAGTCCAAGCAACTTAGATCTCAATTCACAATTATTAATCCTTGGATAAGTTATGCCACACTTCGTAACCAAACAAAGAATTGAGTGGAACTAAAAACTTATCCCAGGATCATTTTTCCTTATCCATCACACCAAACTTCCCCTTAGTACTTAGGGCATGAATACCTATAGTTGATAATTGAATGTTATCGAACAACTCAAAGTACTGGTGCATATCTAAGGTAATCCTAGTTTCAAACGATGAACTGCTTGTGCACACTTCTCTCACTTTGTAACTGGTGAATGTATACTCCTCACTTTATTCGTCTCCCAGTACTTCCGAGTTCACTTTAGGGGTCTCATACAATGAACACTTAAAGCAGTTTGGCAGTTAGTACTTAGCACTGCAGCTTCAAAAAAGTTAGTACTTAGCACTGATTACATATAACTGTAATTTTGTTACAGCAGAAGGGAAAAGCAAACAGCTAGCTATAACGTGCAGATGAAGCAAACAGCCAAACAGCATTTGCAAATTTTGGTTTTTTGGTCAACCAGAATACAGGAGCACTAATACCGAGAACCAAACCCAATACAAAGTTTCAAAAATTTAGTACCAAAACCGAACCCAATTAATTCGGTTCGATCCGATTTTCCTGTTATTATGCCCACCCCTAGCTAATAGTATCAAAAAGGCCTGTATATTTTAACTTCAACAGAAAGAAACAGAGTGACTTTTACTTAAAACATTTTTTGAAAAAAAAAACAATGAATCTTGAAGAACTTTTTTTCCCAAATTGTTATTAAAACACTACAAATGAAAGATGCAAGTCCGTAGTGGAAAGAAACTTATGTCAATTTGAGGTCATCCATTTCTAATCTAGAGACTATAAAGTATCAAGAAATAACCAAATACAACTAAAGTAGGCTAAACGAAATACAGTTACATGAATTTATACAGATTATCACTCACTCACCTCCCTGCCTATTATCGCAATCGAAGGGACAGTTAATAGCCATGGCAACTGTCCGAACACACCGGACTCCAAAGGTTTGGTGCACAACAAGACCAAGGTAGCAGCAACCATTAACTGTTGCAGTTGAGAAGACAGGTATATCAATTATAAAACATCATATTTACAAGGATATTTCCCCCCAAATCTCATGCTTATTACTGGAAATTTTGATAATTACACCATCCAAAATTGCAGGCAATAAGCACGATCCAATGAAAACAGAACGATAGAGAATACCTTGTCAGCCACTGGATCTAAAAACGCACCAAAGGCAGTTCCTAAGTTCATCTGGGCATGTCAAACCATCTAAAATTGTGATATTTCAAATACGGAAAATAAGAATTCCAGAAGAGATGATAATATGGAACTCAAAACAGCAGAAATGAGAACCTTGCGAGCAAGGTATCCATCAAGCCAGTCAGTTACAGCTGCTGCAATAAATATAGCCGTTGTAGCATTTGGCCCCCACCAGCTATCAACATAGAATGCTAGATTAAACAGAGTACAAGGTCAGCTTTATTTATGCAGATTACCATTGCCAAACAACATATACACTCATTTATTAGGCCAAGGTTCTGCCATAAATCAAAGAATGCTAAACACAAATTAAAACAGATCTTATATTTTTATTGACCTTCATCAGAAAAAGGAAAACAGATATTCTATTTCACCAACACTTGCAAGGCAATGGAAACAAAAAAACATGTACAAGGGATTGTACATCAGAAAACATTCCAATGAGCCACTGATGCATAAAGCCACCAGACACTATATTGCGCTGTCACTTGTAACCTGTGGAACTCACACCTATATTAGCCTCACGCATAACCAGTCCCAAACACAGATAAAGTGGAGGTTTGTGACAGATTTATGGTCAGCATATAAAAAGTATTAACTATGACAGATCTTTAAATACTGAAGTGACTAAGCATAATGAAATTGATCAAAGACTTTTTTTTTAAATTGGTAACTTTGTGTATATTGATACAAACTGATCAGTACATATAAAAGTAATTCCAGAACCTCTGATCCTATGTCTACAATGAGTCTAACACATCAATAATAGACACAGGATCATTAGACCAAATCTCATTACACCAAACAACGTATACACTCATTTATCAGGCCAAGGTTCTGCCATAAATCAAAGAATGCTAAACACAAATTAAAACAGATCTTATATTGTATTGACCTTCATCAGAAAAAGGAAAAAAGATATTCTATTTCATCAACACTTGCAAGACAAAGGAAACAAAAAGAACATGTACAAGGGATTGTACATCAGAAAACATTCCAATGAGCCACTGATGCATAAAGCCACCAGACACTATATTGACACTGTCACTTGTAACCTATGGAACTCACACATATATTAGCTTCATGCATAACCAGTCCCAAACACAGATAAAGTGGAGGCTTGTGATAGATTTATGGCCAGCATATAAAAAGTCTTAACTATGACAGATCTTTAAATACTGAAGTGACTAAGCATAACGAAATTGGTAACTTTGTGTATATTGATACGAACTGATCAGTACATATACAAGCAATTCCAGAACCTATGATCCTGTGTCTATAATGAGTCTAACACATCAATAATAGATACAGGATCATTAGAGCAGATCTCATTACACCAAAAACATAGAATAAAGATACAATTCAATTTGATTTGCTCTATACTATTCTCTATGCTCTCAAAACACCTAGCATTCTTCTCCTTCCAAATTGTCCACCATATGTCGGCTAGTATGATTCTCCACCTACTTCTGCTTCTTGCTTGAACCCAGCTTCTTCCCAGCTTTGCAAGGCCTCTATAACCTTTCCCGGAATAGACCAAGAGAAACCTTTAAGGTTCAAGAATAGCCTCCAAAGCTGGATTGTGAACTTGCAGTGGAGGAACAAATGTCTAACAATCTCTGCTTGTTCTCCACAAAAAACACATCTAGGACATAAAGTTATCCCTTTTTCACCAGATTATCTTGTATAAGGACAACTTCCTTAGATAGGAGCCAAGTAAAACATGCTACCTTGTAGGGTATGTTCACCTTCCATATAGTTTTCCAAGGCCAGTTGACATTCTGTAGATTGTGGTTATTCAACCATCTCTATGCATTGCCAACCTTGAATATTCCTTTGTCCCTGCCCTTCCACCAACTTGTGTTCCTTTAAATTGTCCAATAGTGTTTAAGAATTCTGCAACTCTTGTGATTTCTAGTCATTTATTGCCTTCTGAAATTGATTCCCACCCATCAGGCTTCCACAATTCAGCAATTGTTCTTTGCTGGTTTAGCATTAAATTGTGTATGTCTGGATAGATATTCCTTAGAACTCCTATTTCATGCCAGTCATCTTCCCAAAAGCTGTCTATTCCTCATTCTTGACTTTAACCTTGGTATTGATCTTGAAGTCATCCCACAAGGCCCTTATAGATCTCCACAGATTCACTCCATATGGGGAGATTATTTCCTTTGTCATCCATCTATTTTCTCTGTCATACTTGGCTTTTTAATGTCCCTTTCCCCATAACAGTTGTTTGTCATTAGCATACTTCCATAACCACTTCATTCTAAGAGCCTGACTATGATTCTGCAAATTTTTTAATCCCAGACCCCCATACTTTTTTGGTATTATCAGATCTGTCCACTTTACCAGATTGTAACCTTTCCAATCCTTGTTTCCCTTCCATAAGAACTTCCTTCTGATCCTGTCAATCTGTCAGTAACCCTGCTGGAATGGGAAATAAAGACATCATGTACGTGGGCATAGCATCTAAAACTGAGTTGATAAAAGTTACTCTTCCTCCAAGAGACAAGTATTGCCCCTTCCATCTAGCCAGTTTCTTCTCACATTTCTCTATTACATTGTTCCAGATCTCTTTTGACATTGATTTAGCACCCAAAGGCATCCCAAAGTATGTAGTTGGGAGAGCCCCAACTTGTCTACCTAGGATAGTGTTCAGTGTCTCCATGTTATTTACTTCATTAATGGAATAAAGGAAACTCTTGCTCAAATTAATATGTAACCCAGAGATTCCTTCAAACATGACCAATATTACTCTAAGATATCTGAGTTGTTCTTCTTCTGCCCCACAAAAGATGAGTGTGTCATCTGCATATTGCAAATGAGTCACTTCTAAACTTTCCCTTTCATCTCTAGCCACATCAAAACCTCTCAACCAGCCATTTTGTGTTAGCTATTTTGAGCATGTTGTTGATTCCCTCCATAACTAGCAAAAACAGGAAAGGGACGGAGGATCCCCTGCCTGAGGCCCCTTTGAACTCCGAAGAATCCTGTTGGAGCACCATTAATCAAAACAGAGAATTTTACTGAAGATATACAAAATTTTATCCAGTTGGTCCACTTAAGCCCCAATCCCATCTTCTCAAGGACATCCATCAAGTATCCCCAATTAACATGGTCATAAGCTTTTTCAATGTCAAGCTTGTACAATATTGCTTCCTTCTTATGCTTCGTTCTTGAGCCTACGGCTTCATTTGCCACTAGGACTGCATCCATGATCTGTCTACCTTTAATAAATGTCATTTGTTGAGAATCTACTAGATTTTCCATCACCCCTTCCGTCATTGTTAAGACTTTGGAGAAGATTTTATAGATGCTGCCTATCAGACTTGTGGGTCTATAATCCCTCAACTCCATGGCACCTTCTTCTTGGGAATGAGAGCAATAAAAGTAGCATTGAATCTTCTTTCCAACACTTTTTGCTCGTGGAATTATTGGAATGCCTTCATTATTTACTGCTTAACAACCTCCCAACACTTAATGTAAAAGTCCATGGTGAAACCATCAGGTCCTTGGGCTTTATCTATTGCACGTAGCTTGAGACATCTCAACACTTCATCTTCTTCAAAGTTACACCGTAAACTTACTTTCTCTTCCATTGAAATGGCCGGACAGTTTGGGAAATTTCTAGATCAAAGACTTTTTATGGCTAGCCTAACTAGTTTGGTATCGAGCTTGAATGATTAATTGACTTGTGACCTACCTAGACCATAAGTAGTAAAATTTTCCCAAAAAGAACTTATAAAGCTATACAAAATTAAAAAAGAATTATTTTTTGAGGATAGTAACACTCGAATTAAAAAGAACTATGAAAGTAGAAAAAAAAATAAAGGCATAGAAGTTCCCACAAACCCATATATGGCCAATAAAGATCAGGTTACACAAGAAATCTTCTAACTAGGTTACTTATATGCTTCAAAGTCAATAGACATTTAATTTTATTAATGCTAAACTCTATTGCTCACTAGAAAAGTTGTGTAACAACTAAGAAGCGAAGCTATAAATAGGGAACAAAGTACGGCCATAATACTTCAATAGCCATTACATTTCAGTGTACGAGACTGAAGTTGTTTATAGAAGAGACGTGAAAAAGGGTCTCGTGGCATTGTAACTTGACCTTAACATTGTGTAGACCTTGTTTAACTTTTCTTAACATTAACTATCTTGAAAAGCAAGATTATATTGATTCACAGAAGCACAAAAGAGGTGCTGCAATGCTAGTTTTGCAGTACAAAACTCAATTTGTTAGTTAATGATTTGACGAATTAAGTTGGCCTATAGGGATATCAACCTCATTTACATCAATCATTTTACACCAAAAGGCTAACAAAGAGCACCCCTGTGTATTAGGCTGTTGATATTATTAATTATGTCATCTACAAGTCTTAGTTTCCTTTCCCTACGTGCTACCCACCAGATCCATACAAGGTTGGAATTCCATATTGGTTAGGGATCCTTTGTCCAATTCTTTTCAGCTCCAGCATTGTAGTAATTCAGTTGAGTCCTTTTGCATGGGTCATTTCAGCAAAAACAAAAGTGGTGAAACATACTTGCAGTGTAGAAATAGGTGACCAGCATCCTCAGCCTCCCTTTCACACTGGAGGAATCTGTTGAAGAGAAAAAAACCATCTTCTTGTGCATGTTATGCCAAGTCAATCAGGCCTCATGCGTAATATAAGGACTAAGGAGCTTTTGGAAAGAGTTAGTGATAATCAAGTTAGCAGTGTTTTTAACTGGAATATCACCGACTCTTGAACAATTCTGTGAAACAAGCTGTAACAACCCAAAATAAGAGGAATCACAATAATCACTAGCCCAAAATAAAAGAAGATAATGATACTGTGGGCCGGACACCACCAAATAAGAAACCATTTTGAAGGGGATCAGAGTTATTCAGGCTAAAGCTTTCTAGAACATAAAGCATAAGAGGAAGCTCTCTAATGTGGAACCAGAAAGAGACAGGAAGGGGGAGGAAGAGGAAGAAGAGAGGAAAATCAAGGTCAGACTATAAGCAATCAAGGTATGAATATGTTTTCTTGTTTTTATTTAACTTATATCTTTATAAGTATGATTATTGTAGTATTGGGCTGAGTTTTGGCTAGTAAAGAATGCCCATTTTCAAAATATGGAGGTAGAGATGAGGATGTTCACATGAATGTGTGGGCATACTAAGAGGGATAGTATTAGGAACAAAGTTATACTGGAAAGATGGGAGTGGCCTGTGGCGGACCGCGGACAAGATGAGGGATGCCAGCTAAGATGGTTCAAGCATGATAAGAGAAGGTGCAACTATGCACTAGTGAGGAGGAGTGAAAGTTGAATGTTGCAAGAGTTGGGAGCACACTATATTGTCAAAGGTGTGCTTAGGCCCTGAAGCAAGGCTTCAAAATTTGTAGAGTGTTTTGCATTGCTTAGTGTGCACTTCAATGACGTCATTAAGGTTCTCAGGCATACTTTTCCTTGTCAATTAGCCTCTTCTGAGAGGCAGCACTAAACAATTGATATTTCACTATATTAGCTTAAGTAACCAATCAGACAGTTATTAAGTCCTCCGAAGGGGATACCCGAATTACCTAGTGCATAGATATCATCAATTTGTGGAAAGCTGACAGTTTGCTATTTACTACTGAACTTAAACCAAAATTCGAACAGGGGTAAGCTTGCCAGTGTCAACTTTGAATACTCATTCCAAATTACTATTTCCCTGACAAGAATACAATTCGTGATTTTCAAGGGATTAGGACAATGCAGAAAATCAATTTCACAAAATGAAATGTAGAGGTGCATACATTAGTCAGTTAGCTTAGGTAAAGCATGACTAACAAAAGCATCAACCTCAATGTTCCGATGTAGTCCAACAGTTATCAGATCAACAATATAGCTGAGAAACTTACTGGTTACCAAAAGCGGAACAGCAGCCACACGGCCAATTGTTAAAATCGTGGGCAATGTAAGCAACTTTTCAGACTTGGAGGGTATAGGGAGAGATGATTTTTCACGGCGGAGATCCTCCTCCTTGTGATCAGGGGTGGGTCCCATCTGAGTAGTAGAAATACTTCTTAGAGCATATCCGTGACCTAAACGCCCTAGGAATTTCCGACGGGAAGGGGAATCACCGTCGGGCGGAATATACAAAGAGTAGCGCTTGTGAGCGGCAGCGACGGTGATGGAGGAGTTAGAAATGCCGGTGCCGGTAAGGGAGGTAAAAGAGCGCAACCAATTATAGGGCTTGTGAGAATTGTAGTAATAAATAGAGGCAAGAGCGTTGTTGAGTTTGAGAGTTCCGGGCATTGTTTGTATAATTACTTACGCAACACTCAGCTGCTTTTTTAGGTTGGTTAGTAGGTGAGGGGAGAATATGGCTTTTTATTGCAGCAAGTAAAGTCGAGAGTTGGGCTGTCAAATACTTGGAAAAATAACTTAAATATATAATTATAATTTTTATATTCTCTAATTTTCTTTTTTTTTAAATATTACATAATTTTTTTTTATTTTAGTGTAAGTTTATAGATACATTACATTCTCTCTCCTATAATACACAATTACCTATTTTAATGCCTATTTTTTCTCCATTAAAACACGTTTTTGAATTTAAATTTTATCCATTTAAACACTCAACCTTTTAAATCAGTTTTTGATTTTGAATTATTAATTTAATTAATTTTAAATAAAAGACCCAATTTTGAAATTTTGAATTTCAAAATTCAAAAAAATTGAAATTTAAAAAAGTAAAAATTTAAGGAATCAGGACAACTTCTCTTAACTTCTCCCGTTTTGTTCTTACTCCATCAAGTTTCAGTTTTTTTTTCCATAATCATCTTCCTTCTTCTTAACCCAGCATATTTTATTCTTTTCTTCTTTTTATTCTTAATCCATCATCGTCTTTTTCTTCTTAATCTGTAATCGTCTTAACCCAGTCCATCATCACTTCGTCTTTTCTTCTCTTTATTGTTTTTGTTAATTGTTTTATTACATCATAGTAATGGATCCGTTAATTAATAGAAGGATATATGATTCCGACGATGAAAATTGGAAAGAAAATAGGAAAAAGTCTTTGCATGATCCTATGAATCTTCAGAAGGATTCAAACAAAGACTCTAGCGAAACATCAAAATCAAAGGTTGTCAAAATACAACAAAAAAAGAAAAAAGAAACAGCAAATATTGTTGTTAGGCCTACATTGTCTCGGGTTAGTATTTTGGTACTTAAAACTGTTGTTTAAATTAGTAAAAATTTTAAGGAATCAAGTGTGCTTGCTGATACATTTGAATAAGTGTGTATAGTGTTTTAGATGGTGAATTGATACATGAATTTGTTATGTATCATAATATTTTATATGTATCATGAAGTTTTGAAAATTATTTAATGTATCATTCAATAAATTTAGTAAATGCGTCATCAAATGTGCTTGATGATACATATAGAATCAGTGTGTACCGTGTTTAGTCAATGCACTGATACATGTAGTAGATATGTATCACATGTTTTGCATGTAGTATGAATTTCTGAAAACTGATATCATGTATCAGTAAGGTATTAGTTGTTTAGTTGATGTACTGATACATGTTTTGAAAATTGTTATAATGTATCATTCACTAAGTTTAATAAATGCGTCATCAGTTTTACTTGATGATACATATAGAATCAGTGTGTATAATGTTTAGTCGATGTTTCTGATACATGTATTAGATATGTATCACATGTTATAATGTTTTATTTAATTCACTGATACATGTTGTAGACATGTATCACATGTTTTTCATGTAGTATGAATTTCTGAAAACTGAAACCATGTATCAGTAAGTTATTAGTTGTTTTATTTAGTATTTATATTTCAATATCGTTATAATTTGTTGTTTTATTTTCAAATTGCAACCACTGAAATACAAGATTAAAAAGATACCAACACATCCCATAAGGTTTGCTGTCAATTTTAACAACAATTTTCTAAAGGACTTTGAAAAATACATAGGGGAGAATGTTATCCAAATGTTTAAGGATACACTTTTTGGACCCTTTTTAGACATTTCTAAATGTAATTTTCAGGGCCAAATAACTAAGTGCTTATTGCTTTTAGAATTGGAACAAAGCAACCCTAATGTGTTGCAAATTAGACATTCCAACGGGTGTGTCCTGAAATTTGGTATAGATGAATTTGCATTATTAACAGGACTTAAGGTCAGAGGAAATACCAATGATTTCAAATACCCAGAACAAACTAATTGTATGCTTTTTCAAAAGTATTTTCCTGGTGCAGTCACTAGTGTTACAAAGCATCAACTAGTTCAACAGTTTAAGATGGGTAATTGGGAGAACAATCAGGATGCACTCCAAATGTCTATACTGTTCTTTATTCATACATTTGTATTAGCTACTCTTGATAATACAACTATATCTATTGTCGACTTTCTAATGGTTGAAGATGGTAGATATCAACATTTTCCTTGGGGTCAGCTATCATTTTCCAAACTAATTGGTTCACTTAGACAGGATTTTGATGTTAGTAAAAAGTTGTACCGATTATATGGGATGCCATATGCACTAAATGTTTGGATATACGAATGTGCATCCAATTTAAATTCTGAAATAGCTGTGAGAGAACGCAATGTCATCCCAAGAATGTGCAATTGGAGAGTTGTGTTTGAAAAGGCAAAGTTTGAAATGCTTGTGTCTACCATTTTCCAAGAGGTAAAATTTTATTTTTGTATATGGAATATCGTTATTTATGTCTTGTGATACATTATGAAATATTACTGTATCTAATTGTTAAATTATCTTATGTGTTGTGATACATTCAGAATGCATGTTCAAACATTGTCCCAACAGCAGAGGAAATTGAAGTTTTTGACCTTGCTCAAGTTGAACATGCTCATTCTTCATCACTACCATTAGTACAACCAAATGAGGAAGTTGATTTAGATAATTTCTCCACAAAACCGTCCGAACAGTTATTGAGGACATATTCTAGAGTGTCTGATACATCTCCTCCACCACCGCCAAAAAAAAGAAAAAAAGGGATTATTCAAAAAAAGAAGGTGTCAGAACAGAACCAGCCGATCAATCAAATGTGTCTCCAACACCGGATGATGATGTACATGTTTCCATGTCAAGTCTGCCTCAAAATTCGAATGTTGATGATGTACATGGTTCTGTTCCACAAGCGTCACCGAAATCGGCTGCTGATGTACATACTTCTGTTCTAGACGTTTCTCTGAACCCGGCTGCTGATGTTCATGGGTATGCAGATTCACAGAATGTCAACAATATAATTCCTCATATTGAAGAGTTGAAAGGACATTTGAAAAATTACGTAAGTAAATTATTTTGTTATTTTTAAACATTTTTTTATCCTAAATGTATCTACGATTTTTAGGTTGACAAGAAATTTGAGGAACTGATTATTTTGATAAAAGCAAATCACTCCCAGCTGATGCAATCTATAGGCAAGGAAAACATCAATTTTCAGGCTAATACAAGCACATTTCAGTCTGACAAACAAACATCTCAGCAAATACCAATTGATCTCGATGATATGGGCGGTGTAAATGAGGATGGTGGTGGTTTTTCTAGTAAAAATGGTGAACATCATATCGTTGACGATGCAGAGGATGTCGATGTGGATGGTGTTGGTGTTTCCGTAAATGAGGGTGAACAACTAGTCAGTGATAATCCAAAGGTAATGTTTATGATACATTGGGTATGTTGTGTATCATGCACATATAGTCAATGTTATGTATCATGGTCACTTTCTTTTTTCATTTTATATTCTGTCATGTATCATGCATATTTACTCAATACTATGTATCATGTGATTATAATCAATGTTACGTATCATCACAAATTATATTAACAATTTTTATTTCAAAACTGTATATTCAGGATGGTGACGCACATCAGTCACACCAAGATTTAAATGAACATATCATGGACCAAGACGTTGATGACAATGTTCAGCACAACATCCCTCATGTTTTGCCTGAAAAAACAACAACGGATGCATAGGTACATTTTTTCAGTTTTGATTTATGACACACAATTTCATTACACACAAATTTATTTTAAAAATCATTACATCATATTATACAGGAATGTTCCACTTCAACAACAATATCACCATCAACTCAAGCAGCAATAGATGCGCTTATCAAAGATTTGGCTAAAGATCCTACTAATGCTAGACCATTATATTCTTACGATCCGCAGAATATAACTAGCAGCCAGTACTTGTTGACCGACAGTCAATTACCCACTGATATTCCAATAACGGAGATTGTTGTTAATACTGATGCAGTCACTCCTGCGCATAGAAATAGAGTGCCTTTGAGAAGGATTCAATCTCCATATTGTACTTCTTTTGGGTCAAGCGAGAAGGGAAAAGAGAAATTGAAAGATATGGCTCGACTCCATTTCCCATTCGAAGGATGTGGCATTACTGATAAAGTTTTGCCGAAACTTACTGAGGATTACATGAATTGGTTGTCAAGGGGGCTTCTAAAAAAAAACAATAAGTAAGTTTTATACATTTTTTTTGCAAGTGTTAGGCGTAATCATTTTTTATACAACTAATTCATGATACTTTGTTATATAAAAATTGTAATTAAGTGAGTGTTATGTATCATGTACATATATTCAAAACTTATGTATGATATATGCAGGAACCCATCGGATGATAAATACAGATCAAAATCTTCTTCTTTTGGATTTACGATGATGGACTTTGTTGTTGTTTTTCCAATGAACAAGAATTGGTTTTATGTCATGTCACAGCCAAACAAATGGTGGTCTGATGAGGTAAAAATATTAAACTATTTAGCAAATATGTATCAGTCATAACTATATTATAACAACATGATACATTCTGTAGAAGTATCATACTATTTAATTAGCAATGATACATTCTGTAGAAGTACCATACTATTTAATTTGCAAAAGTATCATACTATATTCTAATAATTATATTTCCTTTTTTATATTGTTTAGATGTATATCATTTCTTACTAAGTTTTCATTTTGTTTATAGCACATCGATGTGATTTTTTACTACCTTCGTAAAAAATTAAAACTTTGCAGCATGGATCAATACAGATACACAACAACCCACTGTTTGTTCATGTCACATGTAAAAAACTGTTATGATAGATATTACATGGACGATGATGATGATAGTCTTACTACACAAGAACATATTGATCGCGCTTCAGTTGTATCTGTACATGAGAGGTCAATAATTAACATCATCAAAGGGTTTGGAATACCAGCTGCTTTACCATGGCATCTTGTAGATGAGGTCTACATCCCAATTAACTGTGATTAAGAATTCCATTGGGTGTTGGCTGTTGTTGAGTTGAAAAACAGGGTGATAAGGGTTTTTGACTCATCAATTAGCACAAGGAAAAAAACAATTCCTCGTGAGATCAAAATGTTGTCTAAAATGCTTCCTTCATACCTACTTGATAGTGGATTTTTTGAAGAAAATGAACGCACGAAATTTGTTGATTGTCATGCATATAAAGACAACATTACTGGTTCACTTCTGGAGCCTCAAGTTCCTTTCATGATTGAATTTGCACAAGACATCCCTACACAGGAATGCGATAGCCTGTAAGTATCAAGAATTTTTCATTTGCCCTTTTTAATGTATCATTAAGTTTTTAATTTATTCTGTATTTTTTGTAGAGACTATGGGTTATATGTTACTGCATTTGCCGAGTATATGAGTGACCAAATCAATATATCATATGCTGATTTTAGTCCTGATTACCTACGTCAAAGATATGGAGCATTGCTGTGGAGTTATGGAAGTGAGAAGGCTAAGTGCGGATATGTTAGCGACAATGATGATCCATCAAAATCCAGGGGCGTAGTCACACCATCACCAGAAGAAGATTTAGTTCACATAGTGTAGCATTTCATGATAAAACAATGTTATATTTATTGTTTTTATATGTTATTGAACAACTATTTTGATCCTTTTTAATGTTATTTTTTTGATTTTGTCAATTTCCATGAATATTTTTTTAACATTACGTAACAAATATTTTTATATTGAAAATATAAATATCAGACATATTATAGCCCCACACAGGTTTAACTCATTTAATAAAGTATAGTCAAAGTATTTATAATTAAACATAGACATAAAGATTTTTAAATTTTTTATTTAATGGAGATGATACACTGGGCAAAATCAAATGATACATATATACCAAACACACACTAAAAATAACTGATACATTGGCTAAACTGTATGTATCATGTACACTATGTTACTCTATAATCTTTAAATTTTACATGATATTTAGGTAAATTGAATAGCATAGTTATATGAATTGGTATTATTTTTTAAAAGTAAAGTTATTTATTGTATATTTCAAGAAAAACATATCAAAAAAAGCATTACACAAGTTAAATTATATAAAATCACATAATACATGATTTATAGTCATTGTAAAGTACACAATAACCTCAATAATATTTTGTATTTTTTATCTAATGGAGATGTATCATTATGCAAATCAATGATACACACTAAAAGTACATGATACACTAGATAAACAATGTGTACCAAAAACACACAATAAAAGTACATGATACACTAGATAAACAATATGTATCATGTACAATATGTTACCTAATAATTCTTAAATTTATATATCTTACTGTATCATAAGATTTATAAAATTTTATATTAAAAACAAATATTGACACAAGTATATTTATCAACACCAATAATAACAAAGTATTTATAATCAAAAGCACGACTTCAAATTTAATTACCACATGTTTGTAAGTTTATTTATGTAAACACAAAGTGTTTAATTTGCAGTTGTAATGAAAACTGAAATTCATTAAAATGTTTACGTTATAAATTATTCTTGATATCATAGAAACATTAAGACTAATTCACTTCTCTTTTGGGTAGAAAGTACAAGTTCTTCTGTTGTGCCCTTCTTGTCCACATTGTCCACAACAGTTTGTGTTCACCGAAATCTTTTCATTTGCATTCTTTCTTCTTCTTTTTCTTGGTCGTCCAGATGATCTTCTGTATCTAGGTGGATACACAGTTTCAGCTACCACGTGTTTAGGATCTGACCAGTCTTCCTTATCTGGCATTGGTACCATTGGAATTTCATATGTTTTTGCCAACGCATCAGGCTTGTAATAATCAGAGCAATACGGATTCATATCGGTGACATTCTTTTTTTTCAATACAAAAATTGCATGTGAACAAGGTATCTCATCTAGTTAAAATCTACCACAAGAACATACTTTCCGCTCAAGACAAACAATATATCTTTTTCCATTTTCATAAACTGAGAAAATAAATTCAGATGATGGAACAATTTGTGTACATTAAAAAATTTAAATATATAATTTTTAAAAAACAAATCATGTTAAAAAATGCAGAATGATACACTGAATTAGATATATATAATATAAAGTATTATATAATGATACATACCTCCATTTTTGAACTTTTAGCCGCGTTTATAATTAACAATTCCTCAAATTTTCTACCTAATGTGTCCTTTGTGTATGAGGCTACTTCTCTGTTTTTGCAATGCCAAGATCCAAAAAGAATTCTAACCTCTTCCAAGAATTCTAATATAGTTAATTGGCGTGCTTCAACAAGACAACCATTGATACATTCTGCAATGTTTGAAGTCATCATTCTACCTCTGTTTACTGTTGCTTGAACTCTTGATCACTTTTCGTTACCTGCATATTCAAGGTGCTCCTTAACCTTGTGATCAATTCTATCAACCTTAGCCATCAACTTATCAAAACCTTCCTTTCTATATGCCTTGGCCATAGAGTAGAATAGATAACTTATGGCCTTTCTGCTCCTTTTGAAGTTTCCACATACATTCCTCCAAAGATGCCAGATGCATCCATAATGAGGTACATCGGGGAACACAATCCTCACACTCTTCATGATACTCTCATTTCTATCTGAAACAACACACATATCTTTTCTATCGCCAAATGCATGTTTGAACTGTTCAAAAAACCATGTCCACGAACAATCATTTTCGGTGTCAACAACACCATATGCCAATGGAAATATGCAACCTGATTACACACACATTATATTATTTGATACGTAATATATAAAAAGACATCATTACTATAAATAAAAAATACATGCGCCATCAAGTGTGCTTGCTGATACAAATGTCCCTTTGTAAGCTCCACTCAGATGTGCACCATCCACAACAACTACTAGTCTGCAGTATTTAAATCCCCTAATGAATGGTCTTAAGGCGATGAACAGATACATAAATTCATCCTCTTCAGTCTTATGCATTCTTATATAAGAATCTGGATACACAGTTTTTAAATGTGTATGTATCGCGGCGTCCGTCTATATCCTGCAGATGGTTTTCCCCTAATCATGGAGAGTGCATGTTCTTTAGCACGCCATGCTTGCTGGTAAGATATTTCAACCCCATAATATTCTCTAATATCATCAATTATATCTCTTGGAGTATAAATTCGTTTATAATTGACCAATTTTGGAGCTGTCACTCCACTTACAAATCCGACTATTGCTTGGATTTTGGTTAATACCCTCTCCCTCATCGGACACGTATGTTCACTATTGAAATTTCTAACAGTGAATATATCAGATTTTTTCCTGCAGGACGCCTTCATAGTCCAACCACATTTGTCTGAAAAGCATACCAACACATAGCTGCGTACATTTTTTAAGCATATTAATACATATATCAATTGCATCATATAATATATTCAACAATAATGTTTAAAGTAATCAAACAATGAATTACACAAAAAGTATCAACCAATTTTTAAGAAAAGTATCAAAATTTAATGAAAAGTATCCACTAGTTGTGATATGACTGTTTAAATTGATACAGTCCTTACTATATCAGTAGTAGTATATTCAAGTATCAAACATAGTTATTTCAATGTATCAAAACAAATTACTGAAATGGTGATACATTAAACTATAAAAGAACATATGAAACAATAATGTTTCATGTACTAATTAAAATATAAAAGAACACCTGATACATTAAAATATCAAAATACTGTCATACCTTTGTTGATCAGACCTCTTTACTTTGCAATTGAAGTTGTTCTTTATCTTATATTTCGTCATCACATCTACAAGTGTTGCTTTATCCTTATATATCTGACCTGTCTTCACATCAACAATATCTGAATTGATTATAACATTTGCAACTCCAACTTCTGCATTTTCATGTGAATCAAATAAGCTAGTTTCAACCATTGCCAAAGTCTGTGTATCATGTGTTGTGCCTTCTACACACGTTATTTCTCCACTTGTTCCATCAAAGTTATGTACAGTACCACTATTCTTTTCAATTGTGTCAATACATAATGGATACACTGAAAATCCAGGCTCATTTTTTTTCAGTTCAAAATATAGTTTAACACTCATATCATTCTTAAGTTTCATCGGACAAGAGTTACCTTCTACAATGTATCGAATTTCAATTTCTTTCCTTGACACATCAATATCCAACTCGGCTGCAATTGCTGCTTTGAGATTAGAAAACGAAATTGAATCTCCAACAACGATTCCGTCGATTTTGTAACTTTCAAACTGCAATTCGTTCACCCAAATTCTAGAATGCCTCATCAAAATCAAAGTATTCATCTTGTAAAATCAACTGTAACAACAATAAAATTACTGTAGTTCCAAATTTAACAGATTGTTCAACAAAATTGTTTTCAAAATAGATTATATAATCTTTGATTTTCAAAATTTGAAATTAATATCCAATTAAGTGCTGATTTTATGCTGATTAATGATCTGTTACCGTAAATTAAGCTTTTTTATTAACAACATTAACTGTACCGTTTTTTCCCCTTTTTTTCTTAACAGTTTAAAATTACCATGTATCATTTACCATGTATCACTGGATTCTAAAGTATCACGGCTCAACAAATTTATGGAATTTTTAGTAAATACTAAATTTGTCAGGACAGAATATAATTATTGAATTACACTATGAAATTCCTTAAATTTTTACTAAAATTAATCATCTAAATTAAAAATTTATATTAAGACTATATATATATATATATATATATATATATATATTGGAAATATTTTAATCAAGAAAGATATGTTCTCAACAAATATTATAAAAAAATATGATGTTTCTCAATTACCATATGTTAATTAAATTAAATTAAAAATAAAATAAAAGGTAAAGATATATAGGAACATCATAAAATACATGTTTATAAAAAGATTAATATTATAAATATAATGTCATATATAAATTGTGAAAATATTATCAAAAAAATAATTTAACAAGTCTATTAAAAAATAAATGACTTGAATGTGAAATATCAAGTCAATACTACTAAAACAAATGAAAATGAAAACATAACATAAGTTCTAAATTCATAAAGAAATATAATGTAATACTCTTATGTCAAATTCAATATAATGTACATAAATATGATAAAAAAGAAAATGAAAACATAAATCTATAACCTTATTTACTAATGGTTTTCTTCAATTTAAAAATTAGAACACTAAAAAATAATGCTAATGAAAAATATAAAATGAAATACATAAATGAAATAGATAATACGAAAAAATTTAATAAAATCACCATAAATAAAGGTTTAGAATGAGAAGGAAATGAGATATAAATAAAATAAAATAAAAAATATATTTTTAGAATAATAAAAATAAAAAAGAATTAAAATAATAGAACTACAAGTAAATTAAAACAAAAAAAGAAATTTAAAAAGTAATCAGCTTGTAATTACATCAGGTAAATTTGAAGCAATTCACAATCTATTGCCCTTTCAATTACATCCAATTACATGTTGACTAAGTAATTATATGAGCAATTAAATAGTCAGATAGTGTAATTACATCAAATTATGTTATATCTAATTATAATAATGTTTTTATCAAACATGCCTGAAAATTAAGCCTCCACATGCCTTTTCATAAAAATGAAAAGAAAAAAAAAACAAAAAAAAGAGAGTGACAAGAGGGAGTTGCTTCACCCCTCACTTTCAATTCTAAAACTGTGAGTTCAAGTCACCACAACAGAAAAGGGTGTGAGTCAACTTGAAGGTTGTGAGTTCGAGTCACCAATGGAGCAAAAAAGAGATCTCTTGGAAGGTATAAAAAAATATCACTATTTTTGTTATTGTTGTATATGAGAACCAAAACAAGTGGAGTATATATTAACGAGATAAGTTTTAAAAATAAACCTAAACTATTTATTTTTTTAAGTTTCATACCTAAACTATTGAGGGTGTGAGTTTCATACATAAACTATCACTTATCAGTTTGAGAAATACACATCAATAGTGTGTGTAATGCACTCTCTCTTTAATTTGACAAAACCTTGACACATGACATTTTACTCGGATAAAATATTTCAAAAAAGTTAAACAATAAACTATTTATAATTGAAAATTAAAAATTAATGTATCACCATACCTAAAAAATATTTTTTTAAGAAAATAAAATTTAAATTATTTTTCTCACCCCAGTCTACCATCTCCAACCCGTTTATCCCCTCCCCCAGACAATCCCTGTCCTTTTTAAAAAATAAATTTCCCCAAAACATTAATAATATTTTACTTAAAAAAAATAAAGTTCTACCCCATCCTACTTAACTCTCCGCTCCTAATTTATTTATTTTTCTCATTTTGTGTTAGATATTTACATATATTTTTAAGATTTCTTTTCTACTTGTGTATCAATATAACATATATAAAAAAAATATTTTAAAAATAGTCTTGTACATATGCAAATCATTTTGAAGGATATGACGACCCAAAAATAAAAAGATATCATTTTAAAGGGTATGATTATCCAAACTAAAAAGATGTTATTTTGAAAGATATGATTATCGAAAAATAAAAAGATGTAATTTTAAAGGTTATGACTACCGAAAATGCAATTTAAACTTTGAAACGGTCCACAAAGTTATTTGGACGAATATGATGACAAGAATTTAAAATGATGTCAGTTTGAAAGGTATGATGATCCAAATTTAAAAGATGTCATTTTGAAGGGTATGACTACTGAAAAAAAAGATGCCGTTTTGAAGGGTACGACTACCGAAAAATGCATTTTGAACTTTGAAATGGTCCACAAAGTTATTTGGACAAATATTGAATAATGAAACGGTCCACAAAGTTGGTATGGACAAGTATGAAAAGTGGGTTTCAATCCGATTTTATTTTATGAGCAATGAAACATATTTTATCTTGGTTAGCACCAACAATAGTATTGCGTAAAAAAATTTCACAATTCTTTCGCTTACAACTGGGATTGACTTCGAGGTAATTCCTATGGATTCAAGTAGTACCTCAAATGTACTCAAATAACGACAAGATTTCTCCATCTTGCTACAAACAAAGGCTTTGAACTAGACCTAAAATCATGTGTCAAGTGCACTCACTACAAAGTCCTAATTTTCATACATTCAAAGTATTTTTAATCGGGGAACATCTGGAAAAACACATTCGCACTCACAAAAAATAATCAACGCATGCAATTGTGATACGATAGGCTTAACCTTCATGTAAATCTCCACTAATGTGAGAACATTTGAACTGAAATCACGTAGGGCTTGTTAATGACTTGTAATATAGGCTTAGGGATAGGTAAGATAGTCATTTAGGATGAAAGTGACTAAATCCTTTGATGAGCATTACACTAAATTGATGCTTTCAACATTTGTTACGCTTTTAGCATTCGATTCTCTTTGTTGTCCCTTTCTTTTGTACTTTTTGACTTCTATTGAAGATTTGCTTGTTTGAATTTTCCCCTTCTCATCATCTTTTGAACTTTCTCCTTTTTGTTTGGAGCATTCTTCTTCTTTTGTTGAAATTTTGCTTACTTGTACTTGAGGGGGAATTGAACTTTTTCTTTTTTTCTTTGAAGTCATTTTTATATTCTTTACTTTCAGGGATCTTGATAACTTTATCTTTGACAAATTTGAATTTTAGATCTTCTTTTATAACTTGCAAATCTTCAATGCGCTCAAGAAAGTCAGGCTAAAAGAGGATAGTGCATATAAGCACTCAAAAGGTATAGGCTAAAATGTGATTGTCCAGAGAAAATGCTTAAGACTCAAAGTGAGACACACAAAGGATTAATGTCATTTGATAGCTTTGAAAGGCTCAAACGGGTCAAAGAAGACCTATAATCATTTTTCAAATCAAATATTACTCAGAATTTTGCCTCAATAACATTTAGGCCAAGTTCTAGATCAACAATGCAAAACAATTGAATTTAATTCAAAACTTACCACAATGCACATGAAACAATGAACCTGGTTTTGTTCTAATCTTGATTGTATGCAAGAAAATATTTACAAGTGTAACAAAAATATGAAAGAGAGGTACCAGAGAATCAATGGTTCAACAAAAAGTCAATCTTTTCTATTGTACAAATTATTTTTCACATGCACACTTGAATTGAGTTGGCATCAACAAAGTCATAAAATGATTTCAAAAATATAAAAATTAAAAGAATAAAAAAAATCTTTTGAATAAAGAATACCGAACTCGAGAAGAGCTGCCTACGTATCTCATTGATGAAAATTAGGTTTGTGTAATTCATCACATAAGACATAGAATCTATATACAACAAATGAATTTTCAAAAGGAAAAATAATGAGAATAAAAATCAGTGAGCCACATTGAGAGGCGGGCAACCCAAATTTAACAAAAATATTTTTTTAAAAATTTAAAGAAAACTTAACAAGGATAAAGAAATCAGTCAGTCATATTGAAAGGCGGACCACCTAAATTTAACAAAAAGTAATAAAAATAAAATAAGAAATTTATGAGTCACATTGAAGGGAAGACTACCCAAACTTAGCAAAAAAATATTTTTTTATTAATTAAAAAAAATAGTAAAAATAAAAAATGAACCAGTCACATTGAAGGGCGGACAATCCAACTAAAAAAATGTCAAACAATTTAATTTTAATTTTTAAAAGGGAGACATTTAAATAAAAAATGAATGAATCACATTGAATGCAAGGAAACCCTAACAAAAAAATATTTTTAATTAATTAAAGAAAACTTAACAAGAATGAAAAAATCAATGAGTCACATTGAAGGGCGGACCACCCAAATTTAACAAAATGTCAAATAAAAGAATATTTTTAATGGAATATAAAATAAATAAAATCAAAGATATACAATAAATATGACATCATGTACAAAAAAATAATTTAAAATATGTAAATCAACTCGGGAACGAAGTCTCATAAGTTCTGGTGTCTAAATACAAACTTGGTGAAATTTTTGAATGTATTCCTTAAAAATTTGCCCATGTTTCAGCTTCAACAACCTCCAATATCTAATCTTGTAACAACCATCTCCTTTGTAAATTTTTTGGAGACCTCTTCAAAAAATTTTGCTCCAATATCCCTTTTAAAAATTTGAAAAGCTTACGATGAACATGACCAAGTCGTTGTGGCGCCTACGTATCCTGTTGAAGCAGAAATCAGGTCAAACGTAGTTCCAACAGATTCCAACTTGAATAAAAATTGGAGTTAGATTATAAATATTCTAAACTAGATTAGCAATAGTGACTTTGAAATAATGGACTGTCGTACAACATATTCACTTATAACATGTATATCACATAACATACCAACAATGAATGCATGTCTTATACAAATGTATCTTGAGTGTTGTGTCATGCTTAATAGAGGTTTTGACTTTGCTCTACACTAGCTGACTAAGAGTTGGCTTTGAAAATAGACCTGGATATCCGAGATGGACAAACTACGAGATGAAGTATAATAAACGACGTTAGATGACCACAATCCAACTATTCTTTTGTCACTTCAAAAGAATTTAAAGACATTTTTCTGAATGACAACCGTGGAAAGCCACATAACCTCCTTTGTCCTAATGCATTCTATTTGACATTTGGCGAAATTATGTCATAAAATGCAATGAAAATATGCAACAAATGATGAATAAATAATGAGTAAAATATGTAAATAATCAACAAAATATACAAGATATAATGAATAACACTAAAAGAATAATCTCCTCAATTTGAAAAAAATGAACTCATAACAGCTACCACTATATCTCCAGCGGAATCGCCATTATTTTGATATCCTTTGAATGGAGGAACATCGTGTTACTCAGTTAAAAAATAATTATTAATTTTAACAGAATTCAAAAAGGATAAAAAGAAAGGTAAAGGGGTTGGAAATGGTGATAAAGGGAGTCACCACTGTAACGACCTGTTTAGTCGTTTTGAGCAGCAGATTTTATTTCTGGAAAAACAGGCTGAGGCGACGGACCCCACGACGGACCGTCATGGGCACGACGGACCGTCGCAAGGTCTCGTTTCAAAACACTTAGAAAATCTGAAAATTGGGTACTGAAAATCGACTCTCTGAACTTCGTAACGGAATGGCAGGACGGACCGTCACAGACCCTTCAGAGAAATTAAGTCTCTGAAGTCTGTGACGGAGCAGCAGGACGGACCGTCGCAGGCGCGACGGGCCGTCACAGACGGCGTAATCCCAGTCTGGATCGAATTTCTTTATACGTTTTAAGGGACGTTTTTGACTATTCATGCTTTAATTATAAAGTTAGTGGGTTAATGTTAATAAGTCTAATTACTTAGGGGTTAAAAGAGGTAACCTTAAGTTAATTAGTGGGTTATTATTGCCATCTTTTATTCTCAATTATATACTAATTAGGGTAAAAGAAAGAGGGTTTGAATAAGAAAATAGAAAGAACAAGAGAGAGAGGGAGAATCGAACGAGAAAGAGAGAAACAAAGCTTGGGAAATTGCTTGCTTGATCACGAATCTTCAGTGGAGGTAGGTTATGGTTTTCATGCTTTCATAGTAAACTCTTAATAGAGAATGATATGTATTGATAGTATTGTAAACCCTGCTATGTGCTTAAATGTATGCATGCATGAACGTGATTATATAATTGTGATTATATTAAGCATGATGAAGCTATTGAATCCCAAATCTTGATAAAAACCTAATCTCTTTTTAATGATGATGCCTTGGTAAGGGAGAAGGCTTGATGAACTAAAGTAATGAGATTGATGATGCCTTGGTAAGAAAGACGGCTTGATGAATTGATAGAAGGAGATTAGGGGATCGGGTGTCACGAACCGACACGTAGATTTAGGGGATCGGGTGTCACGAACCGACATGTAGATTTAGGGGATCGGGTGTCACGAACTGACAAATAGATTTAGGGAATCGGGTGTCACAAACCGACACGTAGATTTAGGGGATCGGGTGTCACGAACCGACACGTAGATTTAGAGGATCGGGTGTCACGAACCGACACGTAGATTTAGGGGATCGGAGTGTCACGTACCGACACAAGAGGATTAATGAATATGAGAAAGCGGAGTGTCACGTACCGATACAAGAGAAATAAAGATAATGAATCTTGAAAGATGTTAATATACTCAATCTAATGAACATAATTCCCAAATGAGTATAGTATTGAGGCTTGAGTCCTCATGTGTGAACTTGACGGTAATTGTTAATGATATAGTACTTGTTGTTGCTACATGTTGAGTATCATAGTTGATTTTATGATATTACTTGGTATATACTGTTTTCTATTTTGAGTTAGCCGATGATATCTACTCAGTACCCGTGCTTTGTACTGACCCCTACTTTTATGTTTTCTTCTTGTTTATTTGGGGAGTGCAGCAAACGTGTCGTCGTCTTCAACTCAACAGTAATTCTAGCCATTCTTCGTCACACCGGATCTTCAGGGTGAGCTAATGCTTCTAGCTTGGACTGGATCTTCTTCCTCATGTCTTGATGCCTTGAAGTTCCGGCATGGACTAGCTTTCATTTGTTTTAGCTTCTTAGAATACTCTTAGCTTAGTAACTTGATTATAGATGTTCTTGTGATGATGACTTCCAGATTTTGGGGATAATAGTAGATGTTTGAGTTTTAGAAGTTATTTGATTTATATTGATTAATGAGTTTAAGTCTTCCGCATTACTTTCTGTTGATATTATATTGAAATGTTAAAGTTTAGATTGGTTGGTTCGCTCACATAGGAGGGTAAGTGTGGGTGCCAGTCGCGGCCCGGTTTTGGGTCGTGACAGCCACCTAAGCTAAGAAATCAATTAATAAATTAATTTAAAAGATAGTCTACGAAATCAATTGATTCAAGGTAAGGGGTTCAAATTATTCTGAAAGGAAGGGTTAGGCATCCTTCGGAATTCACAAGTGTGGTCCTAACTGAATTCATTTTTTCTAGTTGAGGATGAGATGAAAATAATATACAAATATAATAACACATGCGATATACACAAAGAATAAAATTAAACAAATAATATAAGAAACGCATAAGGTTTGCCTAACATTGATATATACAAAATAATGAATAAACATATAATTCGAACTTAATCTGAATAGCTTCAATGGGAAGCACCTTTTGGTACCTGTATAGACACTTAGTAAAAGTGTTAGTAATAAATATATATGAATAAAATTGAATAACTCAAATAACAACTTAAAAATAAAAATTTGTGTTATTAACATGAGATACCTTGAAAATCGATAGCAATTTCTTCATTAACCAATTTAACAAATTAAAATATATGAATTTAAATTAAATTTTCGTCTTTTAAAATAGGGAGGCCTCCAAAACCGACGGAGATATTTTCTGGTTCGCCGATTTTAACAAATAATGTTCAACAACAAAATTATACTACTAACTGAAAGTATGTAACATAAAATATTAGCTGACAATTAACAAGTAGTAACAAATAATAACGAAAAAACATAAACAAATGCAGCAACATCATTAGGATTAGAAGGCAACAAAAATTATTTATCATTAAACTCATCAAAATAAATTAAAAAAACGTTTTGCCATAACAAGACAATAACAAATGGAACAATACTAAATAATAATAAAACTAAAACAACAACAATAATAGAATAACATTAAGTTTGCATTTCAATCAAAATAATAAAAAATAATAAATCTAAAAGCACAATATTAAAGTAGTCACAATACATTTCAGGTGAAAAAATGTCTAAACATAAGGAAGAAAGTGGTAACAAATAACTATGACATTAACAACTAAACAAACATGATAACTTTAATCACATCAGGGAAACGAATGAAGAATAAAATGAAAATAGAAAAAAATAAATTTACCTGAATAATGTATTTTGCGGCTAGATTTGGTTGTTGGTGGTTGTTCTGTTGTTGAGCTTCAAAGCTTGCTGATTTAAGAGTTGAATCTGGTTGGAATTTCGGCATGGAGTTCACTGGATTTCACCGGAAAAGATAAAAGCAGAACGTTGTGAGCTTTGAACTACTGAAGCTCATCGATTTTGAGCAAAAACGCCTGAAACAAAAAAAATTGTGAAGGGGAAGAGGGAAAACGGATTGGCGGCACAATTTCATTTGTTGTTGAAAACAATGATGAAAAAAATAAGGGTTTTGGAGGTAGATTTCTCACTGTTTGGAGATCGTTGTTGTTGGTCAGAGAAATGGAGGATCGGGTGATTTAAATTTGAAAATGGGAAGAATAGGAACTGATTTTGATTATTTCTGGCGAGGTTCTGTTGGTGTGGCCGGTGGTGTGACTGAGTTATTTGATTAAAAAAGTGGGTGAAAGGGGTTTGGGTGGCCAGGTGTTTGCATGAGTCACTGATTTGCTAGAAAAAGAAGCAAAATGAACGGAGATTTCGGGGTTTTGGGGTTGATTCGCCGGATTCCGACGGAACTCCGATGAGTTAGTAACCGAAAAAAGTGAACTATAAAAGAACGAGCAATTTACAAAAATGATTATAGTTGTAGGGTTATTAAAGTTTAATAGTTGCAATTATGTTATTTAAAAAAAATGACTACATTTTATGTTTAATCTAGCTATATATTTGTATTTTTTTTTCATTCTTTTTATTTATACAATGATAAAATTATAATTATAGTTCACTAAATAAGATATTTTCTTGTTATAGTAATCGAATGCCCCCTAATTATGTCCCTACAACTCTCAACTTCCTATTATTAAGTTAACCACTATTAATTACGTCCCTATCTGGATTCCACCTAGTAATTAACAACTAATATTAAATTAATAACTAATAAGAACTAAATTAACAATTAATTTTACCTTATGAATACACCTATTATAATATACATATGAGTACCCCTTAGTAAACAAAAATTTAGATACAGTGAACAACCCAAAAATAAAAATAAAATAAAAATAACACAATGTATGTATCTAAGTGTATAAGTATTTGACTGTATAAAAAATTGAAACACCAACAAAACTTAATCTCTTTTTGCACATGTTTACTATTTTGTTTATAACTATATACATATGAATAAAACTCATAACTCAAGTATTTGTTTATAGAGAAATAATGTAATTAGTATCAAAATATATTTGTATTACCCAGTCAGCCTTTCAACTTGTGTTAATATTTTAATGCAGCGGGACAATTTAAAAAAGAAAAAAGTGTATAAGTATTTGACTGTATAAAAAATTGAAACGCCAACAAAACTTAATCTCTATTTGCTCATGTTTACTACTTTTTTTATATAACTATATACATATAAATATAACTGATAACTCAAGTATTTGTTAATAGAGATAAAATGTAATTATGTATCAAAATATATTTGTATTACCTAGTCAACCTTTCAACTTGTGTTAATATTTTAATACATCGGGACAATTCAAAAAAGAAAAACGTGTATAAGTATTTTACTGTATAAAAAATTGAAACGCCAACAAAACTTAATCTCTTTTTGCTAATGTTTAATTTTTTTTACAACTATATAAATATGAATACAACTGATAATTCAAGTATTTGTTAATGGAGAAATAATGTAATTATGTATCAAAATATATTTGTATCACCTAGTCAACCTTTCAACTTGTGTTAATATTTCAATACACCGGGATAATCCGAAAAAATGACAATTGAATATAATAAAATACAAGTATCCAAATATATAAGTATTTACTATGTAAAAAATTGGAAATTAACAAATCTCAAACTCTCTTTACTCATTCATCCTGTAATATGCATATGAATACAATTAAAGAACCTTTCAACCTCTGTAATATACATATGAATATGACTCATGAATTTATCAATCTTTCAATAAGATGAATACAAATATAAACTTCATACAAACAAGAAAAAAATACTAATAAAAGCTTCATGGTGAAGATGAATTACAAAAATTATTCATAAAATCCAGCAAAGAATGTTAAGTCGGAAGAAAATTGGAGAAAAAATTGGTGATTTGTGATATTGAAAGAGAAAACAATAAAGAGGGTAAATATGGGAGAAAACATTTAGTATTAATTATGGATGTTAAATTATTTTTGCTATTTAATATTTATTTTTATCCATATAAAGGGTGTAATATTAACTTTGTTATTTAACATGTGTTAGGTTATTAGCATTTTAATATTAATATTTAACATATTAAATTGCTTTATTTTGGAGTTATAAGAATGAACATTGGACTGGATGGCTTCTACATCATCCATTAGCATTGGTTATTCATCAATGTATTTCATTCTTAATTCCTCCATTACTCTTTATAACCTATGTAACTCCCATTGTAACCTATGTAACCTATGTAATTCAAATTGTAACTCTTAAGGTCATTTATCTTCACTATTTACTACCTCCATTATCTTCCTATTCATTGCTAGGAAGACTTCTTGTAGTATAAATAGTGGTAGTCTTCATTTGGTTTTGGATACAAAAAAAAAACACAAGAGAAAACAAAAGTGAAAGAGTTAGTCTAAAGAGAGTTCTTATTAGTTGAAGGGAGGTGTTCTTTTTGTGGAGTTTTGAACTTTATACTTTGTGAAGGCTGTTGTATCCTGGAGGGGACAAGTCAAAGAGGACTACTGCTGGACCGGTGAAAACATTTGCTGCAGTGGACTTGAATCTCCTTAAAGAGAGCGAAATATCTGCGCCTCAGCTTGAAGAGATTACTTTCTTCATTTTATTTTCAATTGTAATCTTGCAATTTTATTATCTTGTAAGTTTTTTCACTAACAATTTTAAGGAGATTCTAGATAGCTACAATTGAAAAAATCGCGGATGTCAAGATGGGAGATCTTAACAAGCCATTTCGGTTCAATGGTAACCATTTCAAAAGATGGAAGGGTAAAGTACTTTTCTACTTAAGTCTTCTCAATGTTTCTTATGTATTAACTGAGAAGAATCCAAATAAAGAAGACACCACCACTATGAATGATGATGAAACTATTTCTCATCTAGAAAAAGTGGAAAAGTACGATGGTGATTCCTATAAGTGTCGGTATTATCTTCTTAATTGTCTATCTGATAATTTTTATGATTATTATGATAGAACTTACTCTAGTGCAAAGAAAATTAGGAAGGCATTGCAGAGTAAGGGCCCGTTTGGATGGGCTTAATAAAAGCAGCTTTAAAAACGTACTTTTGAAAGTGCTGAAACTTATTTTTAAAATAAGCAGTTATGCGTTTGGATAAAAGTGCTGAAATTGCTATGCCAAACGTGAAAAGGCAAAAATGGAAGAAAGAGATGTTAGGGTTATGTGGGTAATTTGGAGATTGTATAAAAATATTAAAGGCAAAAAGGTAAAAATATGGTCAACTTAAAACAACTTATAAGCTAAAAAAAAGCACCCCTACCCCAGCTTTTAACTTTTGACTTAAAATAAGTTTTTTTTTAACTTAAAATAAGTTATTTTGAGTATTGCCAAACAGTTAAATAAGTCAAAAACCAACTTTTAAGTCAGTTTGACCAGCTTTTAAGGTGAGCCAAACAGGCTCTAAGTATGATACCGAAGAGGCTGGAGCGAAAAAATCTGCAGCTAGTAGATTTTTTTGTTTCCAAATGGTGGAGAACAAATCAGTGGTAGATCAAGCTCAAGACTTCATCATGATTGTTGGAGAGCTTAGGTCCGAAGAGGTTAAAATTGGAGATAACCTTATTGTTTGTGGCATAGTGGATAAACTTCCACCTTCTTGGAAGGAATTTCAAAAAACTATGCGCCACTAACAATAGGAAACCTCTCTTGAAACTTTGATAATGAAAATCCGCATGGAAAAAGAAGCAAGGGGCCAAGATGCACTTTTACAAACAGAAGAGAACAACATCACATCGAAGGTAAATTTAATCACTTCGAATAATGCTACTCCTGAAACTCACAAAAATACTTATTTAAAGCCTAAGAAGAAAAAATTCAAGAAAAATAATGGTAGACCTCCCAAGAAAAATAATGGTGAAAATCACCAAACACAAAATCAACAAGTTCAAGAAAAGGGACCATGCTTTGTTTGTGGAAAGAGTGGGCATATTGCTCGATTTTGCAAATTCCGGAAACGTGGTCCTAACCCTCAGGAAAACGTTACCGAAGAACCTTTTGTGGCGGTGATTACCGACATAAACATGGTTGAGATGTTGAATTGTGTTTTACTTCTGGAAGGATATTAACATTGAAAGATGTACTTTATACTCCTTCTATGAGAAAAAATTTGATGTCTAGTTTTCTTCTTAATAAAGCAGGCTTTAAACAGATTATTGAATCTGATCAATATGTAATAGTGAAGAAAGGTATTTTTGTGGGGAAGGGGTATGCATGTGATGTGATGTTTAAGTTGAATGTTGAAATGAATAAAACTTCTACTTCTGTTTATATGCTTTCTTCTACTAATTTTTGACATATGCTCGTTTGTGTCATATTAATGATCGTTATGTTGGAATCATGAGCAATTTAGGATTAATCCCAATGGTTAAAAAGAATTTTGAAAAATGTGAGGCTTGTAGTAAAGCCAAGATCACCAAAAGGCCTCATTTTCAAGTTGAAAGAAAAATTTATTTGTTAGAATTAGTTCATACTGATATTTGTGAGCTTGGTGGAATTCTAACTCGTGGAGGTAATAGATATTTTATCACTATCATTGATGATTTTTCTAAGTTTATATATGTTTACTTGATGAAAAATAAAAGTGATGCTTTTGAAAATTTCAAAACTTATCTCAATGAGGTTGAAAATCAGTTTGGAAGAAAAAAAATTAGAAATGATAGAGGCCGTGAGTATGAATCAAATGAGTTTAATTCTTTTGTTAGATCATTGAGAATAATTCATGAAACTACTCCTCCTTACTCTCCTTCGTCTAATGGAGTAGCAGAAAGGAAAAACAGAACTTTGGTTGAATTGACTAATGTCATGCTAATTGAGTCACATGCACCTTTAAATTTTTGGGGTGAAGCTATCTTAATTGTTTATTATGTGTTGAATCGTGTGCCTCATAAAAAGTCTAAATTGACACCTTTTGAATTGTGGAAAGGTTACAAGCCAAGTTTGGGTTATCTAAGAGTTTGGGGTTGTCTAGCCTTTGTTAGGCTAATGGATCCCAAAATTACAAAGTTGGGTAAGAAAGTTACTACTTGTGCTTTTCTTGGTTATGCTTCAAATAGTATAGCCTATAGATTTTTTAATCATGAAGATAATATTGTAATAGAATCTGGTGATGCTATTTTTCATGAAAATAAATTTCCTTTTGATACTAAAAATAGTGGGGGTCAAAAGATTGAACAAAATATTTTGTCACTACCTAGTTCTTCTACTTCAACTTTAAAAAATAAAGAAGTTGTTGATTTTGAGTTAAGAAGAAGTAAAAGAGCTAGAGTAGAAAAAGATTTTGGTCTTGATTTTTATGTGTTTAATGTTGAAAATGACCCTCTAACTCTAAAAGAAGCATTATCTTCACATGATTCTACTTTTTGGAAAGAGGCTGTAAATGATGAAATGGAATCTCTAATTTCTAATAAAACTTGGAAGTTAGTTGATTTACCACCGGGTTGTAAAACAATTGGTTGCAAATGGGTCTTAAGAAAAAAAGTTGAAACCGGATGGTTCTATTGATAAATACAAGGCTAGGCTAGTTGCAAAAGGTTTTAAACAACTAGAAGGCCTAGAATTTTTTGATACTTTTTCTCCGGTAACAAGAATTACATCCATTAGACTTTTAGTTGCTATGACTGCAATATTTGATTTGCAAATTCATCAAATGGATGTAAAAACTGCTTTTCTAAATGGAGACCTAAATGAAGAAATTTATATGGACCAACTCGAGTGTTTTGTTGAAGCAGACCAAGAAAGCAAAGTATGTAAACTTACTAAATCCCTAAATGGCTTGGAACAGGCACCAAAGCAATGACATGAAAAGTTTGATTCCTACATGATTGAAAATGATTTTAAAACAAATGAGTGTGATAAGTGCATATATCATAAGTCTTGAAATAATTCACATGTGATCATTTGCCTATATGTTGATGATTTGTTGATCTTTGGCTCTAACATGAATGTTATTGATGAAGCTAAAAATGTTCTTAGAAGCCATTTTGATATGAAAGATCTTGGTGAGGCAAATTTTATTCTTGGAATAAAAATAACAAGAACATGTGAGAAGATTTTCCTTGACCAGTCACATTATGTTGAGAAAATTTTGAAAAAATATAACTTTCATGATTGCAAGCATGTTGTTACTCCTTTTGATTCAAGTGTTCACTTATTTCCTGTTGAAAGTGAAAATGATGTAATAAATCAAAAGGAATATGCTAGTATAATCGGAAGTTTGAGATATGTGACTGATTGCACTAGGCCTGATATTACATATGCAGTAGGAGTACTTGGCAGGTTTACAAGCAAGCCAGGTAATGAACATTGACACGTTATAACAAGAGTTATGAGCTATTTAATTGGAACGAAAAATTGTGGTTTATTCTATAAAAAATATCCTGCTGTACTTGAAGGCTTTTGTGATGCGGATTGGAACACTTTGTCAGGTGATTCCTGTTCTACAACTGGTTATGTCTTTACTTTAGGTGGTGGTGCTGTTTGTTGGAGGTCAAAAAAGCAAACTATAATTGCTAACTCTACCATGGAGGCTGAACTAATTGCTTTAGCTTCAGCTAGAGAGGAAGTGAATTGGTTAAGAGATTTATTGTTTCAAATTCCTTATTTTGAAAAACCAATTCCTCCTATTTTAATTAATTGTGATAGCACCGCTGCAATTGGTAGAGTTCAAAACCGTTATTACAACGATAAATCCAGACCTATAAGGAGGAAACACAGTAATGTAAGATCGTATTTGACAAATGGTACCATTAATGTTGATTATGTCAAATCTTGTGATAATCTTGCAGATCCTCTTACAAAGGTCTTAACAAGAGAAAAGGTCTGGAGCAAATCGAGAGGGATGGGATAGAAGCCTACAAATTCTTGAGTCATATATGAGGAAACCCAACCTGAGGACTAGAGATCCTATAACCAGGCTCAAAGGGAAAAACTAATCATATGATGACTTGTTGTGAAAAATGCACTATTTTTTCCCTCCCTATGATGTGAGTGCATTATTTCCTATAGTTTGTGAAGGTTGAGTTGATAAAACTCTTAATGAATATCTGTAGCCCGTATGGGTGGAGTGTTCATCTTACAAGAGCACTCTCGACAGATTTCACCTATGTGATATGTGGAAGTAGATCGCTTCCTATGAGAATGAGGCTTATTCTCAAATGCACTCATGAAACCGGGATAGCACATGGACATAACGTGCTGCCTGTTAAAGCTCATGTCAACACCTTGATTATTATGTGTGAGCAATGATATTTTATTTCCCTTAAGCAATCATAGTTCAAGTCTGAGACCACTACGACTCTGGAGTAAAAGTTACTGTTTCACTAAGTGGAGGTTCAATGCAGAGCACACCTTCATTATGCATAGTAGTCTTCCTTCAACCGATATACTCTCTTATCTAAATATTAAAATGAGTGGGGGATTGTTAGGTTATTAATATTTTAATATTAATATTTAACATATTAAATTGCTTTATTTTGGAGTTATAAGAATGAACATTTGAATGGATGACTTCTACATCATCCATTAGCATTGATTATTCATCAATGTATTTCATTCTTAATTCCTCCATTACTCTTTGTAACCTATGTAACTCCCATTGTAACCTATGTAACCTATGTAACTCCCACTGTAACTCCTAAGGCCATTATCTTCACTATTTACTACCTCCATTATCTTCCTATTCATTGTTAGGAAGACTTCTTGTAGTATAAATAGTGGTAGTCTTCATTTGGTTTTGGATACAAAAAAAAAAAACATAAGAGAAAACAAAAAGTGAAAGAGTTAGTCTAAAAGAGAGTTCTTATTAGTTGAAGGGAGGTGTTCGTTTTTGTGGAGCTTTGAACTCAACTCTTGTCCAGAGTTGTTGAGTTATACTTTGTGAAGGCTGTTGTATCCTGGAGGGGACAAGTCAAAGAGGACTACTGCTGGACCGGTGGAAACATTTGCTGCAGTGGGCTTGAATCTCCTTAAAGAGAGCGAGATATCCGCGCCTCAGCCTGAAGAGATTACTTTCTTCATTTCATTTTCAATTGTAATCTTGCAATTTTATTATCTTGTACGTTTTTTCACTAACAACGTGTAATTATATCCATAAAATATAAAAAAAGTTAACTGTGTCATCTGCCTTAAATATATATTGATGTTTGCTATATTATGTAGTTTTTCCTATCTCTTAAACCCTAAAATTCTAAAAAATATCCCTAAATTTTATCCACCCCCATAATCTAATGAAACATATTCCTATATATAGGGAATTGTTAAAAATGAGCTTAAGTTATGGGCTCAAATTTGTGGCCAAAAAATTATTGATTGATAAAATATCTGCGTATGAAAATTGTATTCGAATTTAAATGATTTTTTTAGATTGCACAGAATATCAATATGAATATTAAAAATGTAACAGAGAAAAATAAATAGGAAAAATGTAATGAATGTAATCATTTACATGTAAAAAATGCAATTTAACAGAAATAATGATGTTATAAAAAATGAACAAATATTTGAACATCTGGCTGTGACAAAAATAATATTAACATAACAACAGATAAAAATCCTAATACTTTGAGAAAAAAAGATGATTATCTACAAATTGCATTAAAATGAAAAAACATGTATTTTGAACTATTTAAAATAAAATAATCAAAAAATGTTAATTTTAAAACTATCAGACCAAATTTGGTGTCAATATTTATGTTCCCATCACATCAAATAAAAAAATAATTATATATAATTAAGGAAAAATAGTTTAAACTATACTTAAAAGTTATGAAATTATCAAGAATAAAACTAAAGGGTATGAGTAGTTATTATTTATAAATATTAAATTAGAAAAACTTAAAATATTAAAAGTTATATTTGTCATTTTATAATGAGAAAAAGGGCACAAGAAATTCTCGACAAAAAATATGTCAAGTAACTTGAGCATAAATTTAACTACCTTAGCATGCTCTTAATAACAACAATTACATGAATAATGAAAAAATCAAGTTAAAAAGATATCAAAAAAATATAAAATAAATAAATAAAGGAAGAAGTAATACAATACAAACATCATTTTTACGACTTTCATTATAAAAAAAATATGAATTCAATAAATCGATTCATTAATTCATAACTCTTTGAACTCTTACCGTTATCGGTACTCATTTCACAAACCGATCTTCATTGAAGAATTTTATTTTTCAAGATTAAAAACATAAATATAGTACCACATGACACACACGCATACGCGCACGCGCACTCATACACACATATATACACTTCAAATATGATATGAATAACAGAATGATCATATTTATAAGGATAAAATAATGAAATATGATAAGGTATTTTAAATTTTAAATTTTAAATTAAATATTTAGGAATTATGAATATGAAAAGTATAAGTTATGAATATTATTAAGAGTGAATATGAAATAAATGAGTTGTGAATGTAAAACTTTTAATAAAGAAAATAAAGGAGGAATAAAAACAAAATAAAGAAGAGAGAAAATGGTGCTTAGTGTCTATAGTCACATGGAAACTATTTCATGAAAATGTATATCAACCTTCGTTGTTTAAATGAATCTCAAGAAATAGTTTTAGATTGCCTGATAAACTATACAAATAGAAAAAAATAAGAAAATTTCAAAAATTTGAATTAAAAAATTAATGTAATTGGAATTATTTTAACAATCATACTAATTTATTGTGTATAAGTTATTATATAAATTATTACTCTCTCCATTTAAAAAAGAATATCCTAGTTTGACTTGGAACAGAGTTTAAGAAAAGAAAGAAGACTTTTTAATCTTGTGGTTCTAAATTAAAGTTATGTCAAATGTACCAAGATGTCCTTTAATCTTGTGGTCTTAAACATGCTTCGTGGATTTAAAATTAAAGTGTTGCAAAAAAAAGAAAAGAGACCATTCTTTTTTAAACAAAATTAAAGAAAATAGAAACATTCTTTTTGAAACGGATGAAGTATATTTATTAATATAGAATTGAGAAGTCACTCCAAATTCAATGCTCCTCCTTTCTTAATTAGATTCAATTATTCTACTTTAATTAAAAAAATAGAGCAAAATAAAGAAAAACATCAAAAGTAAAAGATAAAAAAAAGATAAATATAAATATTAGTTAATCTTAAAATTTGTTATTTTTTATAAAATTCAAGAGCGAGGTAAATGTTTTTATTCTATTGTTAAAAATAATAATAACATACATGACATGATATTTCATTAGGAGTGAAGTTTACATTTTTGAGAAAAATAGAAATAACTCGATGATATCATGGTCCTAAAAGAAATAAAAATGATTACGAAAAAAATTTTCAAACATGAATGATTATCTAAGAAGTTTGCTGCCAAATTTCTTTTACGTCGCAATTTAATACTTTATTCATCCCATATTAGTTGTGTTAGTATGTATATATATGTATATTAAATATTAAAAAACAAGTGATACTAAAAAAGGAAGAAGAATGAAAGAATAAACAATGATGAAAGATTAAAAAAATTGGAAGAATAAACTATCATCAATGATTCTTGGACAATGTTTTTGTTTGAGAAAGAAAAAATTCCTGTTCAGTGTAATTTTTTGAAACTATCTATTGATTTAAAACTATTTTCTTTTAGTAATTTTACTATAAAGGGCACTTTGGATACAACAAAAAATGAATTTACTCATTCACCCTTTTTATTTCTGCAAATTTCGACATTACTTAAAATTAACTGCTCATGCCATTTCGGGCCAAAAATGTGAATATTAATTTGACCTTGTGATGACTTTGTGAAAGAGTATAATTAGGTGGCGGCTTTATGCAAATGCAGAATCAAATGTTTTGTATGAATCCCTCTTACACACTGACACAAGCTCATTCTCCCTCTCTTGGCCATTCCATCACGATGACTTCCTTCTGCGCTAAAGTTCAAACTGTTTCCATACCATATACCCAACTAAAGGTGACCTTTTCTTTCATGGAGTTCCCTTTCTTCATTTTTGCTATTCAATTTTGTCTTATTTTTGTCACTTGATTGATTGTGGATCAAATAGGACAAAAATGCTGATTTATCCGCAAAAATTGAACAAGGTTTTGGCCCAAATGGTCTTGGAATTCTATCCATATCCGAGGTAACTTTTCACCTCTCCAATATTCACTTCAACCTTACCGTTTTTCTGCTATTGTTTTATAGTTTATTGATGCCTTGATTCACTTGCAAAATATTTGAATTTGACTATAGTAAAATACTTCATTGGTTTGAATTTCAATTGTTTGTTCTTTTGTTCAACTGTTAACAGAAATTAAGTAATGTGTTTGTCCTTCTTTTCAACCCGAAGATTGTGAGTTCGAGTCACCAAGGGAGCAAAAAGGATGGGAGCTCCTAGGGAGGGGTTATCAAGTTTGTTAGTTAGTGTGGGAGCTGTTTAGTCCCTAAATTGGGAACTCAAACCCTTCAAAGGTTTGTTAACATATGTATCAAACCTGATGCATCTGTTGCTATTTTGCATTAAAAGGGAAAGGATAAACTAACTAGTTCGTAAATGTAAGAGCGTTAATATCAGAAACATAATTAGCACAGTAAGATGGATCCAGCCTAGACAGATTCAAAATCTGAATATCGTAAGGTCTGGACATCTTGAGAAGTTGGTTGAAGTCTCATAATGCCCAGCCTTGAAGTTACTGAAGCGTATTGATTATAAGAAGTGCGTATTGTATCTGTTTCATGTTGACGACATGATTGTGAATTTACTCTTCTCTTTTGTTTTGACTATATTCTCTAGGTTCCTGGTTATTCACTGTGGCGACAGAATCTTCTCCAGCTTGGTCCCAGGTACAGAATTTCAGACATGAAATATTTCTGTATTTCAAAGATAGGTAGATGCATGAAATTGTATGTGTATAGGAAAATATTAGCGAACTGTTCATATAATCAGCGTCTTTTCCTCAAAAGGTTAGCCAACCTTCCTGAAGATGTGAAAAGGGAGATTGAAGATCCTAAAAGCAGGTGAGCCATAATCTAATGCTTTATTTTTGTTTCTTTGATCCTGAATATCACCAGCTTCTTGCAATCTATTTAGAACTGCAACCATTTCTTTTTTTTTTTAGATATGGTTATGCAGTTATGCTTATGTACGTCCATGTATTCGCTTTGACCCACATCTTTGACAAATTTTGGCAATGATGTTTAGGTACAACTTTGGATGGAGTCATGGAAAAGAAAAGCTTGAATCCGGAAAGCTAGGTAGGAGTTTGCCTACTAAAATTTGACTGAGTTGTTGTTTCATTCAGCAAATAGTCTAGCACACTATATTACTCAAACTAACAAGGTGTGATTTCTAAGATGAAATCATCATTTATTTAGTAAGAGACTATAAGGGGTCATTTGCAGGTCAGCAGCATCTCCTTAATGCTGAAGAATACACCATTACAATTTTTTTTTTAAAAAGGGGTCATTTGGTAGAGTGTATAAGAATAATGTTTATAAGGTGGACTATTAGTAATGTTGATATTCGTTATGCGGACATTATTTCGTATAACATCGTTTGGTTTGATGCATTAGAAATAGCAAGTCTTGTATAACTTCTATGAAAAATGTTTGTTTACCAAAATACCCCCACATTCTTTAGCTTTGGAAAATGGTAAATGTCTCGAGAGGAATTTGAGGCATAGTTATGTCATTAATCAATTTAATGCATGTGTTGAAACCCTTTGTATTACTAATACATGAAAATTCATGGTATTAGTAATACAAACCTGAATACACTATAGAGTGTACATAGGCTAAAAGTATATAGCAAACAAGATACTAATAATATACAAAGCTAATGCATGCATTTTTTTCTAATACACTGAACCAAATGACCCCTATAACTAGAAAAGCGCCAAGTATAGATTGGTGTTTTAAGTGGAATATGCAATTCAAGCATGCTTCAGTAAAGAAGGGGCTGGTGAAAAATATAAATAATATCACGTGAATAAAACACAATTGCATAAATATAAATAAAATTATATGGACCAAGAAAGAAAAGGATGAAATTAAGTGAAATATATGGAGTTTACTATGTTAATGATATTCAAATCATTTTGAAATTGTTATTAGTACAATATTAAGTTTCTATTTGGATTAGCTTGTACAAAATCTTATATTATATTCCTACTAACATGCTAATCTTAATTGTCCATGTTGCTTTTACCAACTTTATTTATTTTTCGGTGTTGGCCTTAAAACATGGAACTAATGGCAATTGAGGCACATACTTTGATGTTTGAACTAGAGTACTACCTTTGTGAGGAGAAGCATCAACCTGCGCTGCACCTAGCTTCTGGAGTGTGCCTCAAGTGATCCTTTAACGACATTGGAACTTAAAATCCACAAAATTCAGCAGTTTAAATTATAATATCAACTAAATTTATAATGGGAATGATTGGTAAAACTGATATCTAAAGCTACTTGTAGATGTCCTCTTCTCCATGATGTTATTATATAACCCACTGGTTCTATGTTCCCCTCGACTAGGAGGTCTCACTAATCATCCAAAAGGACATATGAAAAGCCTTCACCTACGACGGGCTATAGGAGACAGATTCTAGCTTCCGAAATCCGGTTGAAATGGATTGCTAAGTTGTTTTATGGTCAAACTAGAAGTACCCATGTCACTGAATATCCCCTAATAATAATGAATATCATCTTACAAGTGACAAGTAACTTATCAAACTAAAAAGAGACTGGAGGTGTAGGAAGGCAATTAGAGAATTTGGTATGACAATGCTTAACCAATGATCACAAACTGTTGTTCCAACACAGTGGACATGCCAGAAATTTTGGTATGATTCTACCAGGTTTCCAGTCCATGAGCAATTTAATTGAAAGTTGTCATGAAATGTGAGAATAGTGCCATTTTGCACTTCATTCCCTTTATTTTCATAGTTCTCTGTGTCTTTATGTAAGTTGTAACCTTTGATGTCTTTGGTGTTCAAAGTAAAATGGAGCATTCTCTGCATATTTGTTTGAACACAAAGTTAAGAAACTCATAAATTTGTCTTCTGTTGCTGGTGGGAGGTGACACATATCTCATGGAACGAAATGCAAAAGTTGTTCGGTTGGCCCAGACACCACGGTCCTAAAAAAGAACTCATAAATTCGTCTTACTTATTCAAGTTGCCATATGAGTGTAATCGTTAATTTTGGGGTTAGATTAAAAGAACATGAGATTAACAAGTCAATTGGGACAAAGAAGTTTGAATAAACTATTGCTGCACAATGGTTGCATTTAGGGTGCTGCAAATTTGTTGTAATACATCTAGAAAAAGTCACCCACCCTCATTGATTACAAAGAGATTGCTTCACAAAGTAAAATAGAGAATTCTCTGCATATTTGTTTGAACACAAAGTTAAGAAACTCAAAAGTTTACCTTTGTCAAAAAAAAAATAATTCTTTGTCAAAAAAGAAACTCAAAAGTTTACTTATTCAAGTTGCATATGATTATAATTGTTGCTTTTGGGGTTAGATTATACAAAAAAGGGTAAAAAATACCGTTAAACTATGTGCAATGAACAAAAATGCCCTTAGTTGATAGTTTGGTCCAAAATGCCTTTGCCTTCAATAGTTCGGTCTAAAAATGCCCTTATTGTTACTTAATGGGTCAAAAATGCCCCCTTTTCATATAGATAAACTATTTCTTTTTAGACACATTCTTTTCCTAGTATTGATCTTTTTAGATGGAAAATGTTTGTTCTACTTCAATTTGAAAAATGTTAAGAAATAATTTTTTATCTATTTTGTTACAAAAAATTTAATTGTTATATAAATGAAATTAATGAGGGGTTACTATGATTTTATATATATGACCTATATTATCAGTTAAAAGGTACATGAAGTTATTCTATTTTAATTGTTATGATAGGATTAGGAAGAAAAAAAAGATTATTTCATTCTTATTTATTTTAGTTAAAGTGATTTTAAAATACAAGAAACAAAAATATGATTTTTTTTAAAGTAATATTTTGATTGGAATGCGGCTAATAGTAGCCCCATCATTAATTTACATTTAGATAACGGTAAAAGTTTGTAACAATTGTTTTTTCATTTCTTAATATTTTTTTACAAATTAAAGTAGGTTAAACAATTTTCTTATTACAAAAGTAATCATTGGGAAAAAAATGTGTTTTAAAAGAAAAGAAATACTCCCTTCGTTTGACAACGAATGGTCTAGTTTGACTTGACACGGAGTTTAAGAAAATAAAGAAGACTTTTGATCATGTGGTCCTAAATTAAAGTTATGTCAAATGTACAATATTACCCTTTAATCTTGTAGTCTTAAACATTTCATGTGAAAAGTTGTTACCAAAAAAAAGAAAGAGGTCATTCTTTTTGAAACAGACTAGAAAGGAAAGGAGGTCATTCTTTTTGAATTGGAGGGAGTAATATATTTATTTGAAAAGCGACAGTTTTGACCCATTAAGTAACAAACTAACAATAAGGACATTTTGGAATCAAACTATTGAAGGCAAGGGAACTTTTGGACCAAACTATCAACTACGGACATTCTTGTTTCTTTCACATAGTTTAAGGGCATTTTGGTCTTTTTCCATGGATTATAAGAACATGGTATTAACAATTCAATTTTGCATGTTGAAAATACTTTGAAAAAACTATTCCTGCACAATGGTTATATTTAGGGTGCAACAGATTTGCTGTGATGCATCTAGAAAAAGTTACCCACCCACTTTTATTACAAAGACATTTCTTCATCTTCATTATTCTCAGTTTCTCACGATGCCTAGTCCAAACCCATGAGCACCCATCATGGTTTGAAAGGGACCTACTATTGAACTAGAGAAGTGACAGTTACTAATAAGCTATTTGTCTACCATAACATTGATATCTCTTTATTGTATATTATGTGTGCAAGTATCTCTTGGTTTCACTTATTTAACTTTTCCTCAAACATGCAAATTGCTGTCGTTTAAATATATCATTCTAACGGATTTTAAATGTGTCATGGTTGTGCTTGTGCAGATTTGCTAAAAGGATCTTTCTATGCAAATCCAATATTAGATGTACCTACGACAGAGCAATCCCTCATTGAACGGTAAGTTTTTCACTGCTTCATTGGTAAAGAACTGAGTGAACATAGTGTAGAATTGATAGCTGAAGTGAAGTCTAAGTCACACTACTTAGGAAAAGAAAGATGAGCTGTAGTTGCTATTCTCTCCTTTTCACTATATTTGTCATAGTTTGACTTGGCGTAGAGTTTAATAAAAGAAATAGAGACTTTTGAAACTTGTGCTTAACTATGCCATGACATTCGTGTGGCTATAGTACTTTTGAAATTCGTAGTCTTTATACATGTCATAGCATTTGTATGGCTATAAAAGCTTCTCATTAAGAAAGTATAGGACTATGTCATTCTTTTTGGAATAGACTAATAAGAAAATAATGCCAAATACAATGATCTGGCGGGACTACTTTTTATGCTTTTACTTTTGAATTGAGATAAACTGCATATGCATGCTTGATTTTCATGCAGCTAAATTTTAGTTGTTTTGAAGGTATCCATCATATTGTGGGTCAAATATATGGCCTCATAAGGCTTTGCCAGAACTTGAAACAGGTACATAGTAACTAACACAATTTTGTTTTTTTTTCTTTGTTGGTGGGTTAAATCTTGTTCATAACTCTGATTAGATACCAAGTAGATGTTTTGTCCTATAATGTCCTGGTATCAATAAGAAATCTGATTACAGGGGAAGCTTGTGAATGCTACAAGTTATCTTTATTTTACTTAGAGGGAAGAGAAAATATTATTGTACAAGTGGAGAAGTGGATAATATGTAAACTGTTATGTAACATTTGGTGAGCAATTTTGTCCTTTTAGGAAGGGCAATTATTTGGGATAACATGAACATAAGTAGGTTTATACAATCGTATTAGAATTGGAATAGATTTATACAATCCTATTTAGAATAGGAATAGGAATACAAATAGAAACAGGAATAGTAAATAGTATCCTACTTGGTAAAGGATTTTATTCCAGTGTCTATAAATAGGGTCTCAATGTAATAATGTAGACGCGACAACAATTCAATAATATTCTCTTCCTATATTTCTCACATGGTATCAGAGCCTCTACGGTCTTGGTAGAAAATCAAAGAGCTTCCGCTACTGGCGGGTGACACCCATATATGCTCTGCTCGTCTGGCCAATGATTATATTAGTAAAAGCTGGTTCACCATGTTTCTTCCATGTGACTATTTTCTCATACTTGATTTGTGTAGCACCGTGCCATCATTATGGTGACTACTTTCTAATATCTAATTCTTGTAGCACCGTGCCATCTTTTTGATGACTATCTTTTCATATTTAATTTGTGTAGCACTGCTATCATTCCAATGATTATTTTTTCATATATAATTTGTGTAGCACTGTGCCATCCTTTCGGTTGACTACCTTTTTTTGCATATTTGATTTGCATAGTACCGTGCATATCTCCGGATTACTTTTAATATTTAATTTGCGTAGGACCGTGGATTTTTTCGAACTACTTTCTCATGTCAGAGTTGCATATCACCGTGTGCCTTATCGGTGACTCAGATTTGATTTGCATAGTTCCATTCATCTTTCCATTGACTCCTCAAATCTGATATGCGTAGGGTTGTGCCATCATTTCGACCCAACCCATATAGTTTCTCTTTACTAGTAGGATCGTGCCATCATTTTTTTAAATTTTTTTTTAGTTTTTTTATCATGCCATCATTCCGACCCTACCCATAATATTTCTCTTTTTCAATATGGTCGTGCCATCAATTTGACCTCTCCTATATAATTTCTATTTTCTAGTTGGGTTGTGCTATCAATCCGACATCTCCTATATAATATTTATTTTATAGTTGGGTCGTGCCATCATTTCGACCCTACCCATATAATTTTATTTCTTAGTTGTGACCACTTTCAGCCATCAAATCTAATAATTTGGCGTATGAGCATGTTCCGACCAATTTTTCGATGACTTTCTTGTTTAATATTGACTCATCTATTGATTCCAACGTGATCCTTATACTTGATACTAGATTTTGAGCACTTCTTTGCTCAGAGGGAGTTTAGTAGCCTTATTTATTGATTACGTCAGTCACTCTATGGTCTGAAACACTCTTTACAAGCTTGGTTTGGAAAGTTTAACACTATAATTAAATCACGCGGAGTTTTATCAGCATTATTTATCAAATTCAATTTCATTAGAAGACCAAACACAATGAGATTGATTGACATTATGCGTCAAATCTAATATTTCATGAAAAGACTAAGCAAATTGAGATTGACTCTCAATTTTGTGAAGTCGAGCGATCAACTTGCATATATCTCACCAAGCTCCTCATAGGTCCTCGTATTAATTACATTTGTAATAAGTTAGGTACATGAATTGTATGCACTAGCTTGAGGGGAAGTGTTAGAACATGAATAGGTTTATACAATCCTATTTAGAATAGGTATAGCAATACAAATAGAAATAAGAATAGTAAATAGTATCCTACTTGGTAAAGGATTGTATTCTAGTGTCTATAAATAGGGTCTCAATGTAATATTGCAGACACGACAACAAAATCAATAATATTCTTTTCCTATATTTCTCGCAAAAGATAAGTCATCATGCAGTTTTTTATGGTTGAATGCATACTTAGCCGCTAATACTTGTTTGGATTTTTAATTTAGACATCTGAACTAATGTTTGTACCTGTTTAGTACCTGAACCCAAGCCAAAATATGTCTATTAGACATAATTCGTTGATGTGGCACTACGCTTGTAACATTAAGCGTGTGTTACACTTTTTTTCCCACTTCCCCTTCTCTCTCTTACCACCACATGCACCGCCATCCTTGACACCCTATTGGCACCACCGCCTTCCTTCTCCTCTCTCTTCCCGCCGCGATTGTCACTGCCACCCTCCGTTACTGGAACCACAACTTTTCCTTCCCCTATACCTTCTCTCTAGAGCGTATTAAACAAGTCTGGATGTATTAAGTCTCTCCTAAAAATCTGAATAGTTCAGATCTTTTCAGATCCATTAAGAGGCTTTCTTAAAAAAGAAACAGATGGATTAATAGTCTTAATAGGCTTAATCTGAATGATTAATTGGGGTGTGAGAATTTGGGAATTTCAAAAGAGTGGACTTTTGGTCATCGCTATTTCATTTTTTCTTTTTGGGCATGGGGATGTTATGTTTATTGGGGTGTGAGAATTGGGAATTTCAAAAGAGTGTATGAGAAGAAGAAGAATCATAAACGTTTTGTCTTTAAAAGAAACTTTTATACTCATATAACCTGATGCTAGATATCAAATATTAAAAAGGACAGTACAAATTCATATCATGTTGCCTGCTGCCTTGTTTTAGAATGCTGAAACAATTCTGTGCCTCTGCAATATTCTCCTTCTATTATACATCAGTAATATTAAAATATACCAATTTTAAAAAGGTTTGGTAGTTGGAAATGGTAAAATATTCTTTTGTTCATGGTATTACCATTGCGGAGTTTTTCAACATTTATGTCTTACTTTTGCAGCCTTTAAAACTCTTGGAAAGCTGATACTGGATGTGGGATTACTCTTGGCGTATCACTGTGATCGCTATGGTGCGTCTTTTGTGCTATGTCTGTACCATCTATTTTATTTCCATGGTTCTGATATGGGTATTCAATAGCATTCCTACACACAGTCACATAACCAACTTAAATCCAAAGCCCATTAATGATACACAATTTCAAATTTAAATGGAAAATTCAAGTTCAAGATACCTTTAAAATTTCAATATAGGTTGTACTACTCTAGAGGCCTCCAAGAATTGTCTTGAGATCTCAACTCATCTATTGCTTTCTGTAGTTGATGTACTACTCTAGAGGCCTCCAAGAATTGGCTTGAGATCTCAACTCATCTATTGCTTTCTGTAGTTGACTGCAAATAATTGCAACAGGATCTTGACACTACTTATATCAAATAGTCCAACACCAACAACTATTTGACCCTTCCATTGTAAAACCATAATCCAATGGAAAAGAATTGTGTATTGATAAGAAATATAAGCTGGGTTGAAGACACGATGTATTACGCGTTTCAGCAGTTAGGTTCTTGACTCCCAAAATTAAAAACGGGGTTCTTTGCCATTTCTACTGGCCTCTATCACAAGAGAAATTATTGAAATTTAAAAAATTTACAGTGGGATAAATTAAAAAGAAATTAGAATTTCAAAATTCAGAAATCTATTTTATTACAAAAGTAGTTAGCTATGTCCTATGTCCATTCTTTTAGCAATGTTAAGTGGCCAATTGTGAGGCTGCCACTTGGCTTAATATGGAGGATACTTTCCGTCTTTTAATAATGTACAAATTTGATTGTTTTTTTCTTTATTGATGTCAAAACCAGTTTCTTCACTTTCTGTCTTTCTTCGTGCTGGTTCTTGTACTGGCTTCTTTAAACAAAGTAATGATAAAAGATGTTTGGTTTCCTTGACATGCTGTAAATGTGTACTTAGTCTTTATTTTGACATTGATTCCTCCTGCAACAGATATGAGGAACAGTTTTCTTGAGTTCCTCATTTGGAACCTCAGTAAAATCATTATGGTTGTAATTGAGCTTTGTTAACAGAATTGCAATAGTCACCCTGATGGTCTAGATTTTGATATGTTTCTACTGTCAAACCGCTTTTTATTTTAAAAAAGAAACTGCTTTTGCTTCCTTATTTTTGTTATGCTTTCTTTTTGTATGAACATTATTGTAGCTTAAGGTGATGAGTAATAATCACATCAGTTTAGTTGCTCAATGCAAATAATGCAGCATCCAGAGAGATGGTGATGCTTGAGGGTGAAGGCCTTGAGCAAACACTTGTTCATTCTAGATGTCATAAAGGTCGTCTGCTTTACTATTTTCCAGCTCAGCATAGGTAATGGTCTTTCCCTCTGTATGATTATTCTTTTGGGAAAAATAAGAGAAGGGAGGCATTGAGTGAAAAGCTCAACTTGATTATTTCCTCAAGTCATTCTAATACTCACTCTCAAGTTGATGCATATCAGTCATGTGAGACAATGGAACCCTATTTATAGTTTTATACACAGTACATTACAATCATTTTCCACATTTGATACTATATACCAATTCTATTGCTATTTCTATTTCTATTCTAACACTCCCCCTCAAACTGGTGCATACAAGCCATCTGATCAAACTTGTTGCTTATGCAATTAATATGAGAGACTTGGTGAAAATATTTGTAAGTTGATTACTTGATTTCACAAAAATTGTAACAATATTTGTAAGTTGATTACTTGATTTCACAAAAATTGTAACAATATTTATGCTAAGTATCTTTTCTCTAACAAAGTGGCAGTCAATCTCAGTTTGCGTAAAACCATCTGGCCACACGACTAAAAACTGTGTATTTTTATGAACATTTTTATTAAAGTAACTTTTCATAAAAGTGCCTTTGAAAAAAACAATTTGTGTTTGACTAATTCATTTGAAAAGATTTTTATAAGCTGATTGTGTTTTACTTATCTTTTTTAAAAGTACTTTTGAGAGTCCAGTTATGAATATGGACAATTTTCAACGCACTTCTATTATTAAGATTATTTTCTAGAGAGAAATTATTTTAATTATCTATTGTAAAAAAATAATTAATTTTATCTTTATTTAATCAAAAAAGTACATATTACAAATTTCCAACCAATATTGTTTATAGATAAATCAAAGAAAATATTAAATATTGATATAATATTTAACATGATGATTTAAATATAATTAAAAACATCAAGACAAATAAATTAAAAAATCATTCCACAAATTATAACATAAAATTAAATAACGAATCTATAGTGTAAAAATGAAAATAAAATTCTTAGATGGAAACTTATGAGATATACTATAATTAATAAGGGATATATTGTATATAATTATAAATGATAGGGGTCCTTTTATTTTGGAAAAAAAACAAATTTTTTTGATTCTGTTTTTTTTAAGAAGTAGAAACTTTTAGCTTCTTCACAACCTTAGAAAAATTGCTTCTGATTTTATTTAAAGCCGTTCTACTTATTGGTCAAGCACTTTAATTTTTTCAAAAGAAGTGCCTTTGGACTGTTAACCACCATGCCAAATAGGCTCTTAGTCCTCATGAAATACCGAATTTGATGCGATATGAAGGACCTCTTGGTTATCACACATATTTCCATCTATTGATTTCTCCAAAAACGGTTGAATCCAAACTAGCTCATAGGTTGCTACAATTGTTGCTTGATATTTTGCACCTACATAAGATTGATCAACCACACTCTATATCTTAAGTTTATAGGACAACAATTACCTCTTACGAAAACAAAATTTTCAGATGTAGAACGTCTATCAAAAGGTTATCTTGCCAATCAAGGTCTTTATCCAATGATCCTTTTTTTTGTTTTGATAAAGTTAAAGTTCTTCTATTTATCCAACATGGTTCATGCCCTCAATCGTCGATTTTCGTAGTGTGCTTATTTGTATCCTATGAAAATGGATTTCTCAAATATGATAAGTTAAGAAGTTTCAGCTACTTAGGGATCAGATTAGAACCCTTTTAACTCTTGGATTACTAGAAAACAAGGGATTAGTTTCCTTTTTGATTTGATATGAATAACACGTGTGGATTCGTTATCTTGTATATTTGCATGCTATTCAGATGAGTAAAACATACTCCTCCGATACCAAAATTTACAACCTTATTATTTCTAATATCTGGAACTGGTATTGATTCTGTTATGTAATGGTCTATATCTTGTTGAACATATGTCTACAACACTGGTAAGCAACCTAAGGAAACAAAGATATATCAAGATATAGGGGAAATAATCAAGTTAAGACATCCATACCATCCCGTCTGATTGTGAACACCCTAACATTCTTGTTTCTGGTAGTTGCTTTCATTTACTTCCGGTCACTCTTTCGATGCTTTGCCATTGTGGTGGCACGGGAACCGCCGAATGGGGGCAATTTTCATCTCATCGCTGGCGTGTGGAAGACTAGTGCGAAATATCCTTTAATTATTGATATGGAAGAAATCTTCTTTTTCATTTTTTTAGTAACAAAATAAAAGAAAAGTAGGACCAAACTGCCGCTTTTATTTTAAAGGGAAAGAGGAAGCCCCGGACGTCAACTTCTTTGATGTGCCAAACAACTAAGAGCTCTTGGGAGTCGTCACTGTTCTAGAAGAGGAAGCGTAGCTGGCACGTTGAACCATGTCTTTCAACGGTGAAAGATAGCCCTAAAGTGAGGGCCCCGGAGATAGTATTTCTCAACTGTCGATCACGTGACAATTATGCGCAATTGGTGCTCAACAGAAGGGTTCCAAACCTCTGAAAGGCGAGGCAGATTTAACGCTACGCCCTTCCCTTAGCGCCTCCCTTTAGGCGGGGCTCACAACCAAAGGATGCACAGGGTGAAGTTGCTTTCCTTCATAGCAGCAAAGGAGAACGCGATATTGATTCAGTCGGAGGTATACTACTTTTTTGATCAAATCAACCCACTACTCAAGCGGCGTGACTCACTGTGATTGGAATTCGACTTCCTTGTGACCCGCTTACTTGCTTATGTTGTACCTCTTCCTTTGCTAACTCCGCCTGTATTTGAGCGTGCCTATCAATTAGTTCCAAGAAAGCGGCCGGGTATAACTAGAATTTCATTCCAATCTCGATACTGTTGGAATTGGTCTCGAAGAAGCGAATGCCCGCAAAAGCCGTAGCCTTGATAGGAGAATTGATAAGGGGAATAGAGATGATGATAGATATCATACTGAGAAACAGAAGAATTCCATACGGGTACAACTATTATTTGAACGAAGTGCAAAAAATGCGATCCTTGTTGTATAATAGAACAAACACTAATACCTTAATTGAATTCGTGGAGTACAAGGCTTTCTCTGGTTGGGTATGTAGGCTGGTCTCAGTCCATTCAGTCAAGCCAGAAGGCAAACTGGTGTAACTCCTAAAGCTTTGTTGCTTTAGTCAAAGAAGTGCCTTGCAATGGCCAGAGAAATGCATCTTCCATACCATCATGGCCCTAATTTGAAACTACTAAGGCAGGCGGTGGACTCCGTCGAAGATATATTTCTATGTATACACAATTACGGTTATCTCGGACTGTGTTTCGAAAAAAGCAGCCTACTTGTGGGGTCAGGCTAAGGGAGCTTGCGGGGCGCCTTACGATAAATACTATCGGGTGTCCCTTGCCCGAGGCTATTTCCGAGGCGGTGGTTGGTTTGGCCGCCTTTATGTGAAGGGACGCATCCACCAAAGATGGCAGCGGGAAAGACGGGAGCACGAACTAGGTAGCAGCTGAATGGGGGCAGTTTTCATCTCATCGCTGGCGTGTGGAAGACTAGTGCATCCAAGCACAGCAGCCAAAAGGGTCCAAGATTCCTTCATCGAATGGGACGGACATCGATCTTCGCTTCTACAAGGCCTGCTTCCACCTATGGCCTTCTTCGACCGCCTTGACACCTTAATATCAAGGAACCCCCCCATTCCACAAGTAGGTGGAGACTTGGAGGGTCGGAAACCTTTCTGACTCGGCCTGGCCCAGTTTCCCTACCGACTGGCGCTTCAAAAGGCGAAACTCTCGATCGTAGTTTGGCGACCTATCTTCAGTAGGGGCCTTTAGTCTTTTGATTAGACTGTTTCATTTTTGAATGAAGTTAGACGATACAACTCTTATTAGTTTAATAGTTTACCCAAGAGTTACTCAATGAATCGGTTGATTGGAATTGCGGGATGGATAGATGTTATAGATGATGAAGGACAACCCTCTCTATATCTCGGTCTCGGTTTAGCATTATATATCGCTGAGCATTTTTTTGGGTTGTAGTGCGGATGTTGGAGCAGCTCCTCTATGATGTGGGTGTGGAGAAAGACTACTTTTCTATTCGCTTGCCTGCGCGCCTCTACTCATGCGGGAGGCAGGGCCCTATTGATAAATGAAAGAAATGGTTTATGAGCCCTAGCCCTGTAAGCCCACACCTGTGTAGAGTAGATCGTTCAACACCTGCGGCACAAACCCATTTTGAATCTATTGGTCCTAATATCATAAGCGATCCATGATAACTATCACGAAATATTGAATCCTCTTTCTAATCTAGGTAGTCCACCACTTCGAGTCGAATAGTAAGTAAATTCATACCCCTGTCCCAGTCTATTCTTTTCTTCCCCCGTAGCGAAGCGCCAGTAGTTGTAGCTGTGGCCACACCAACCCTTTCGTTCTTATCGCTCCGTGCGTAACACCCCCTAATAAAAGGATATCCTGTTTCATATAGTCCAACAATTCATCCCTCAGATGGAAAAGATTGGACTCATTCACATTATTATGCGGTATGAAACCTTTACGCCCTAATTGGGGGCAGAGATTTAGAGCTAAGTCATCGAGCCAACCGGGTAAAAGCTTGAGGGAATCCCTTAAACGTTTCCTTGCCCCTCTTCTCTTTTCTCTTCTTTAAGAAGTTGTCTGTGATCGGAACCATCAGATTTGACTACGAAGGGAGGAACTCAAAGTAAAAGGGCATCGTCTTGTGCAAGGCAACGATAGTTGGCCCGGCTTGTTCCTCCCGATAAAATAAAAAGACAACCGGTGTTGAAGTTCCGCTCTCCTTTGGATATCAGGAAGGGCTTAAGAGCTTTATCCATAAGTAATGAGAGGAGACTTTTAGAAAACCCTCATGCCTTCTCTGGAGACAGAGATCTTACTACTACCTCTGAGTCTGAAAAATAGATGCATACGCGAACACGTCCATCCCTCTTGGGCATGGGGACGATGTTCGGCTCAATAAATAATTGAATGTAGAAAGCGGATCCTAAACTAAAATGGAGTCCATGACCCCCAATCTGATCTCTTTTTTGGTCAAACGCGGTATAGGCTGTGAATCGAATCTGTCTGTCCTCTAACCGAATTAGCGCATCTTCCTTTCTCTTGCTTTCCCAGGTCTTGCCGGTGTTGCCTGAAAGAGGGGTTGGTAATCTAATCCCTCTTAGTGGTTTTATAGTAGAGTGATTCATAGTTGGTTAATCCCCCACGGCAGGGCTTCTCGCTTTTCATGAATGTGTCTCCCCCTCTGCTTATGTGAGTTTTACCCGCCTTCGCCGGGGTTGGAGCTTCTTCGACCTCTAGCCATGAGGCTTCTCCCTTCTTGGGCTTCAGTAGGTTTCGCCTTTGCACGCTCGACCGCTCCCCCATCCCGCCTGGCCCATTCAAGCGGGGAATATCATCAATCTGTAGAAGCTGCATCCTCAAGGGCTGAGTGATTATGCCGCCGGTCATCCCTTGCAATGAAATTGGGAAATCTTTCTTGGTTGATTGGTTAAAGAGAGCGCTTTGATAAGACTGTTCCGCAGAGAGTGTGGCTAAACACTTCTTCACCTTTCGACCTTCAAAGGAATGGTCAGAACTGTGAACCCGATTAGATAGTTGCCTTTTTCTCCTCTCTATTTTGGCCTGCTAGGTGATTGAAATCGCTTACGTCAGTGAGGCCTTCGCCGGTAACCAAAGCGTATCGTTCCCGCAACCGGGGACTACTTTAGGACGACGCCTGCCCGCCCGTAGGGGGTTTACTGCACAAGGCCCCTGCAGAGGAAAGGCTTTATCCCAACGATAGATTCGAGGCCTGTGATGGACCCTATCTACCCGAGAGGGTAGGCTTCCTGTACCAGGTTCTTGGTTGTCTCGATTGCTCACCAGAAGGGGGGATTGCATACCTGTCACTCGCTTTGCCTCACTGTGCTTTGAATAGCCCTACTTTCGAACCTAGGTTTTGAAAAAGACTTCCATGTCATTCCCATTTAGGTCCGATTCGGATCCCTCCGTTGTTTCCTTTTCCTATCTTCACTGAAATATGTTTCAATACTACCAACATGCTCTTTAGACGGGGCAGAGCGGGGTTTGATTTCCTCTAATCACCCTCAAGCACAACTGATCCAAGCTTGCAGGAATCTTGTTCAAAGGGATTGGCAGTGCTTTTGTAAGCATACTTATAGAGAAGAGAGAAGGTAAGATCGCGGCCGACTAGTTGGCATCTGAAGCTCTGAAGCAGCCGCCGGGTTATGAACAACTTTTGACCTGTCTGCCTGGACATAAGATACCTAAAAAAGAAGAAAGAAAAGGAAAACGTTATTGTAAATGGCACGAGAAATGGACTCATTCTACAAATAATTGTGTAAATTTCAGGAATCCTTGGTAAATAGCACCTTGAAGTGAAGCGAAGGCATTATTGAAGGAAAGAAATGGCGTGTTGGTCAAGTGCATTAGGTAGGAGATGCAGGATTGAAAAAGGAAAGCGGAAAGATTGAGCATAAAAAAAGATATAGAGAATGAGCTATTACGTGCAAACAATGGAAATTCAATAATAAGAGTCTGAACCGATGCCTTAAGCCACTCAGCCATACCTCCAAGTTGTTGATCGGAATGGAATTGGATGTGCCGGGTTTGGTTGCTTGCCCGCTCATCAGTAGATTGACTACGAGGCCGAATAGTCTTACTACAGGGGTTACCGCCTTTCCATTATTTTGGATGTTCCTGCTCGTGCCCGACATCTGGTTAGGACACAAAGCTTATTCTATTCCAAAAATAGCTCTTTTCATTTTCTTTTATTTATCTAAATAATTAGAACTTATTGTTGATATATAAAGTCAAGTTGAAGATCACTACTCGGTGCTTGTAGGTCTGACTGGTGCCCAATCCATTCTAACTAGAAAAATAGACAATTGGCATTCCCGTTTTCTTTTTTTGAATATCCTCCAACCCTATCTTTTGGGAAAAAAAAGGTAGCACCGAAGAAAGGAAAGAGCGAGATGGCGAACGAAGTGAGAGGACTGAAAAGGAAGCTTGACCTACAGGTAGAGGGAGGTCATTCAGAACCCGCTGGCTCCAGAACCGGGGGGGGGGGGCGGCGGCTCCAGAGGCGTTGCCGCAGGCGCCAGCAGCGACATAAATTGCCCACCCCGCTCCTGATAAAAAAAGACTGATGGCATTCAACCAAGAACGTCCGTTGTAGTATCTAAGACTTCAAAGACCGAAGTCTTGTTACTCTTTTGATTTAAAATCAGCAACAGACCGTTGGCCATTGAGTGTTATATACACCTTAATTGAAATGATTTGGGGCAAGAGGGCGCTTATGCCCCAACGGTGAGGCCTTATGGGGAAGGGCAAAAGCCCCTTCTTTCCTTGTTCGAGGCTCCAATCTCTCTTAGAGCATTAACTTCCTGTAGGACAACTGTGGGTCCTATTTAGGTCTATGAGTTTCTCTATCAATTCCATTACCTTATCCTTATCCATGAGGTTCCAACATATTTTCCTTAATTGACCTAGGAGTTCTGAAATTGGAACCAGAACTTGAATAGGAAAACAAGTGGACACACCCACAAGGAAACCCATCTCGAAACCAGCGAGTTGCCTAAACCCTCCCGTGTTGTCTTGCTTGCTTTCGGATAAGAAAGACTAGTCACGAAAAACCACTAGTAGGGACATGGATGGAGTCTCGCGCAGTAAAGAGAGTTGTAGGATTCGTAAAGCAGGAGAAGAGCATCTCAAAATATGGGGCAAAGGATGTTGCGTTTTGACTTTGTCACCCGGGATCCACCACAGGTTGGGTTTGCGATAAGACTGGCAAATGGACAGGACCGGGTCAACATGACCGGGTTTATCTGTAACCGGACCGGTACCGGTTTTTTCTTACCGGTACCGAATTTTACCGGACCGGTTTTACCGGAAAAGTCTCCCTGTTCCGCCCGGTCCATTAGTAACCGGTTTGGAGCCGGGTCTTACCGGATTTTTCATTTTTTTTTAATTATTTTAATTATTATATAATATTATATATTTATATTAAAACTTCAATTGAAAACTTTAAAGTTTATATAAGTTTGAAATTAAATTTATACTTTAAAGTTTATATTGAATTTAAAGTTTCAAATTGAATTTAAAGTATAATATTGAATTTAAAGTTTTTTAAACTTTATATTGAATTTAAACTTTAAAGTTTGAAATTACATTTAAACTTTAAAGTTTATATTGAATTTAAACTTTAAAGTTTGAAATTACATTTAAACTTTAAAGTTTATATTGAATTTAAAGTTTTAATATAAACTTTTATTAAAATAATTAAAAATTAAATTTATAAAAAGACATGAATTAAATAGAAGAGACTATTATAAAAGAAAAAATCAAGGCGAATAGCCGTATATTTATTCAAATAAATAAATTATACAATACAAATATTAGAAAGAGAATAAGAGTACATAATTTAGGAGGAATTGAATAGTAAATTAGTAATTATTATACTAACAATTCCAATTTTTTTTAAAATTCTTTTTGTAAATTTTGTATCATTTGAAAAGAAAGATTTTTTGGAATTGGCATTTGTCGTTCTTCGTCCATTGCTTCCATGCCATCATCACTATTCTCACCAAATATTTCATCTATTTGGTCTTCTATATGGCTACTTAATAGTGGTAGTCCGGTGTTTCTTCTTTCGGCATTGACCCAATCTCGAAACAACACCGATATTTCCAAACTGTCCTTTGCTAATGAATATCGATGATCTCCAATCATAAATCTCGCTGCACTAAAGGCTTGCTCCAAAGCGACCGATGATGCTTGAATCGCTAGCACATCTCGAACAATCCTAGAAAGTGTCGGAAATTGTTTTTCACGATTCTTTCACCAATTTAATATTCGAGGTTGAAGTTCTCCTTCGTCACGCCTAATCTTTTCCCGTGCCCGGTTGAAATATAAATCAAAATCATTATTACTTTCATCACTTTCAAGCTCAAGATATTCATCCATCATATCATCCGTATCATCACTTTTAGGCTTAGAAGATGAAGGTTCAACTATTGGAATATTTTTTTCCATAACTTTATATGCATTATATAAATCTTTAACTTTTGTATAAATGCTACTTTTACATTGTTCAACACTAGGAGTTTCATCATCTTTAATTTCTAAATTTTTATAAATCTTTTCAACCATTCTTTCTACACCTCTTAATTTATAATTTGGGTTGAAAGTAGTAGCAGTCAAATAGATTTGAGGAATAGGGAAAAAATATTTTTTGAATTTTTCAATCATAAAAGCAACTGAATCTTTAAAATGTTCTTTTCCTTTATATTTAGCAAATTCAATTGAAATAGCACAAATATTTACTAAAATAGAAGAAATAGTAGGATAGTATTGACCAGAACATTCATTTGTTGCTTTATAAAAAACTTTTAAAAAATCAATCAGTTCTTCAACATTTTGCCAATCTTCAAAGCCAATTCTTAAATTCGGATCCGCATTATGAGCATTAAAAACTAATTGTAGCGGTTCTTGATAAACATAAGCAACTTGAAGCATTTCAAATAAAGAATTCTATCTAGTGCATATTTCTTTTGGAATTTTTCTATATGCAAGTCCACATTCATTACAACGATTTTTAAATTCAGTAATTCTAGCTTTTACTTTAGCTTTAAAAATCCAATTACAAGCAAGTCTAATTTTTTCACAAGAAACTCCAAATTGAGAAATACCATCTTTTACTATTAAATTATAAACATGTGCGGCACACTTAATATGAAAACAACCATTATCAATTGGACAAAGTCTAATTTTTAAATAATCAACGGCACTTAAATTATTAGAAGCATTATCTAAAGTGACACTCATTATTTTATCACATATTCCATAATATTGTAAAATAGAGCCTACTTTTGATGTTATATAAGAACCGGTTTTATTTTCTTCAACATATTTATACGCTAATATTCGTTTTTGCATGTTCCATTCATGGTCAATCCAATGGACAGTAAGTGTAAAATAATCGTTACCATTAGGACTACGTCCCATATCAGAAGTAATAGATAACCTACCATCATAATAAGCAAATAAACAACAAAGAAAATGAGAATATTCTTTTTGATATTTAAAAAGATCACTTTTAATTGTATTTCTTGGAATACCTTCATAATTTGGGTTATATAATTCTCGAATATAATGAACAAAACCAGGATGAGAAGGAAATGAAAAAGGTAAACCACAAACAACAACCATTTTAGCTAATTCTCTACGATCTTTTTCTTTACTATACGTGCGGTGTGTGCTTCGACTAGCCGGGTTAGACATATTTAATACACCTTGAACCATATTAGAACCTCCAACACCCATAGAACTTTCGGGTATGGGTGTTCCATTTCTATTAGCTCTTTCTATATCATCTAGGCGAGCAAATTCTTTATTACACTTTCGTAAATGTGTTCTTAGTCGTTCCGTTCCCCCTTGCGTACCCGTAGTTACATGTTTCATTACCAATTTACATTTAGTGCACGTAACAGTAGTTTTCTCCTCATTTTGTATAAAAATTTTCCATACTAACGATCTTTTAAGACGTACGACGGCGACATTTGAAAAAGTAGGTAAAGAGGGGACTTCGGTAACCGGACTAGTCGGGGTAGGGGTCTCTTCGTCTTCCTCATTTATTTCTACTTCTTCTTCTAATTCTTCTTCAAAATTAGTATAATGTCTATTTAAAGACTCATGATCTACTTCATTTTCAGAATTAAATTCAATAGGTCTTGGTGACGTAAAAAAAGTTTCATTAACACAAGTATAATCATTAGTATTAACTAAATATCTAGGTGCAAATTTTTAGAACAAGAACTACTTACTCCTCCCTTTTTATTTTTTAATTCCGACATTGGTCTTTTACCACTATTTCTTTCCGAATTCATGTTAAAATTTAAAACAATTAAATATTAAGAGAAAAACAAGCAAAATAATATAATAAAAGAGATAAAATAACTAAATTAATAAACAAATAACAATTAAAGTTAATAGTTGGAACAAATGTACCAAACGTCTACGTAAATGTAGACGTATAACGAAAGCCGGATTTGATAGATGCCGATTGTAGCTTCCGAAATTCAAACTTCAACTCAATATCACAATATAATAATTAATAATTTATGAGAGATTTATAATTGAGAGTTTGAGACTTTGAGAGATTGTATAAGTATTGAATTTGTGATTTAAAATGGAAAAAAATGGTATATTTATAGTGTAAATGGGTTAGAAGGGGGTGGGGGGTCATATTTGACCGTTTTGGGCCCCAGCCCAACGGCTAGAAGGGCCCAACGGTCATATAAAACGGTAACATTAAAAAAAAAAAACCCGGCTAAACCGGTCCTTACCGGATTGGACCGGACCGGAACCAGTTCTTACCGAACCGGATAAAAGACCAGGAACCGGTCCGGTACCCGGTCCTGTATACTAAAAGACCGGTTCCTTACCGGTTCAACCGGTACCGGACGGACCGGTACGGGAACCGGATTGGAACCGGACCGGACCGGCCAAAAACCGGTCCGTTTGCCAGCCTTAGTTTGAGAGCCGTGTGATGGGGCTCAGGTGCGGAGCTTTCCAATGTGGACCGAGACTACGCAAAGGTAGAACACCATGGGAACTTCGCTTGGCCAAGCCCAGGGATTCAAAAATCTATAGTGGCGGGTATTAGAAGCCAATATCAATGAGACAATGGCATTGCAACTTGATCTTGACAAGAGGAAGTGTGTTTCATTTGATCATTGCAGCAGTGACTATCTGTAGGCACATCTAGTTACAAACTGACAGTTCCCAGGCGAGCAAAATCTCAAGGCTGTCATTCACATTATATTTTTGCTTTATGTCTTTAATGCTGCTTGAGTAGTCTACTGGAGTTAGTTTATTCATACAATAATATTTTATGGCCTTCTGTTGGCACACAGTTTTTTTGACTATATTGATTCTTGCAAAGGTTTAGAATAAGTATACTCCAATAATTTAAATGCTATAATCAAGCGATGATACATTGATTCAGAGTATTTATAGTCTTCAGCTAACAAAGTGTACAACTTTCTTGCAGCAGCCCCGCCTATGCTTCTGTGTCATCATGGTGTGGATGGCATACAGATCACGGTTCTCTTACGGGTACTTAATTTTTTGAAATCCGCTTTTAGTAAATTTCTTGAATTGTAGGTACATGTAGCAAGATGGTATTACAACTCAATCAGGAAGCTTAATAATGTAAAAAGCTTAATTTATGTTTAAAACTCGGTAAATGATTTACAGTCACCACTTCAAATACCATCTGATCAGATGGTATTCCTCAAGGAACTCCAACTGCAAATTTTATCTGCCTGTTATTAGTACTAGTTTGACATTAAGACAATTAGCTGGTCATTAATCGTGAAAGTAAAGTCTATAACGATTTTAATAAGTTAGTGTCAAGCTGCTTCATCTCTGAAACATTAGTCTAGAGAACCATGGGTAGTGATTGGTATCGTTGATCATGCCATATTGTCTGATTTTGATGAGTATTTGTCTGTTTGACTCTGTGTTTTTAGGTATACGGGTCAAATGAGCGGGTTGAGTTGAAATTGGAGATATTAAAATGGGTAGAAATAGAAGTCGGACTGGGTCTTGACCCGCCCAAATTTACCTTGGGCTCAAATGGGCTAAAAGATGGGCCGGGTCTTGACCCGCCAATTTGACCCGATTAATCTCAATAATTTAAATATTAATATTTAACTTTTTATAATGAAATTCTTTTAAAAAAGTAACAAATGAATAGATAAATCCTAAAATGGGTTAGGCTTGAATGAGTTGAGATTGAATCCAATTCAAATAATTTTGAGCCCGACCCTTAAAATTTTGGGCGGGTTACGTATGTTTGGGTTCATTTTTGACACCTCTAGTAATTACCAATCAGTTGGTGATCTTGTAACTGTAAAAGACAGGTTTGTAGTGATTATAAAACTCCATATTCCCAGTATATATGTTGTCATTTAGTATGTTGGTGGGGTCAATGGAGGGATTTATGTGGAGAATGGAAGATAAGTCCAAGGTAACAGGGGTCTGCTATTTGTAGATCTAGCTCCATATCTTTTTCCTAATTGAAAATGTTAATTGAAAAATATATGGTTTCTTTGCCTGCACAGATGCAACTTCACCCTTCAATCGAGTTTTTGTATTGCCATTTACATTGTCTAACCATTTTGCATGAATATAAAGATCTTTAATGATATTGTAACTTGGGTGGATATTTTAAAGTTAGTCTTATTTTCTTTTCTGGGATATTTACTTGTTCATTGCCCTATCTCCTGCTTTAGCTGATTACTGGTTGATTTCAACTTGTAGGTCTTACTTGTGGCATGTTTACTAGAGACTCTGTAGAGATACATAGCCCTGATAGTGATGCTGGCCTATACATAAAAACACGAACTGGTCAAATAGTCAAGGTATATTCTTTCTGCTCATTACATTCTAAAGCAAAAGGATAGGTTAGGACTATATAGGTCCTTGATAAGTTGTTCCTGATTTCTTATTCAACTACTCTTTTCATTACGCCTTGTCATTAAAGATTATTGCATGTGTTGCACATTTTAGCTGTTCCAGTACTATATAAAATCTTTTGATGATGATCAAGAAGTCATTCTCATCTAGCCATATTTAAAATGATCTAGTTTGTAGAAGAGGTGATAGGAATCGAGTTAGGATTCAAGAATTGAAGAAATTGCTCTATGTAAATCAACAACAACATAAATAGTAATAAAAATGTGATGTTGTTACATGTATTCCTTAAAATTAGTCGAGGTGCGCAAAAGCTGGCCTTGACACCATAGTCGTCAAAAAAAGAAAACACCTTGATAAGCTAATGAATTTTCTTTGACAGTTAGCTTAACTTTATAAGCTACAATTTTTTTAAGAAAAACTCAAGATATTCAAGAACAAAAAATGTTGATTGACCCGCATTGATACAACTTGATAAGTATTGAATAAACAAAAAAGAATATGAAAAAAAATCTAAAAACAAAGTTTAAAGAACTAGAAATAAAGATAAATAACAACTTTTAGAATTAATTCAAGAACTTCAAGAATGATTCTAAGAACGTGACCCAAGCGGGAGTTTCTTGGGGTGCAAGTTTGGCACATTTTAGATTTCTGACTTAGTAGTCCTAATGTAGCCTATTATTCTTTACAACCCCCTCCTCTCCCCAATCTACCTCATGTTGGACTTAAAATTTTAGACCTTAAAATAGTTATAGCACTTAGGCAAAAGATCCTCCTTGGCTTGAGCTCTTCCTCCAAAATCAGACTCTCTTTTTTTCCAGTTGAAGCCCAATTAGCTTGTTTTGAAGTTTCTTTATTTGACTTCTTTTAAGTTGGCTTTCTAAGAGCGAAGCTTCATTCTTGTCCTTGAATAAAGTTGTCCTTAGAGGGTATTGTTGTGTGCCTTGTTTGTTTTGGGTTTATATTTGACATATGATGGCATTTGAATGTTTTCCATTAACTGTGTTTCCCTGGTCCATCTTTTCTTCTCTCCACATGTGTTTGAGTTTTTTTTATTTATGAGTTTGTGAAGTAGGCATAAAGTTAGAATAAAACTTAATGGTAATTAGGATGTGGAGTAAATACTCATGAGGAAGTTGAGGGTATAGTTACTTCTTTTATATATTTTTTTCTTATGATCATCAAATGATGGAGAAGGCAGTTTCACTAACCTGAAGCACAAAAAAGCAAGAAATGTAAGGGGAAACACATCTGGAAGTATTAGTTGAACATCCATCGAAGAAATAAATGGATGCTTAAGATGCTATCTAAGTGTTCCTCTTTTTTCATTGAAGAGACAATGGCATAATATGATTCTCATGAATATTACTTCCTCCGTTTCAATTTGTCTGTCCTACTTTCCTTTTTAATCCGTTTAAAAACAAATGTCTCTTTACTTTTTTGGAAACACTTTAATTAATTTCAACTATACACATGGCATGCTTAATACCATGATATTAAAGGATGTTTTGGTACATTCTACATTGCTTTAACAAAATTCTGAAGTCTTCTTTACTTTTTTAAGCTCCGTGTCAAGTCAAAACCAATCAAACAAATTGAAATCGAAGGAATAACTTTTTCGTACTGGTGGTGTTTGGGTTAGCTTGTGTGCACATAAATAATTCCACCAGTACATGTATGGGTAACTTCCCCACCAAATTTTAGGAAATGGAAATAAATCATCTAGCTTCTTTAAATCTAAACTTTGTTTGTTCATTGCTTCATCTACTTCATTGACCCTAAGTCACATTTTGGGTGCGATTCTCGTGATTATACCGTGCACAGTACAGCTACCTGTTTTGAATTTCCGAGTAAAGAAATGGGAGCTAATACCCATCTCCTCTTGATAAACACTTCAAGTTGAATTGCGAGAATGAGTATATTTGTCAATACGCTGATGTACTTAAGAAAGAAAAATTGAATGACCATCTTATATCATTAAAAATGTAAAGATCTGTTTCATGTTACATTATGTCAACTCTTTCATTTTAATTATTTATTAATTGGCATGTGAAGTTATATTGCAAGCATGCTAAACTTCTTGTCTGTCATGTACATTCTTGACTTCAGAGCTTTCATCTCATTTTGATTTTGCCGTGATTATTCATATATTGAAGGTGTATGGGCAGTTTGCCATGATTTTTCTTATATTGAAGGTTTATAGTCTATCTTCATGTACTATTTCCTATTTTAGGTGGAGTATGGGGTGGATGAAATAGCATACCAAATAGGTGAAACAACTGAGATCCTCTCAAGTGGTCGACTTTGTGCGACACCACACTGTGTTCGGGTAAGTCCTAAGAAAATATAATTATTTTTTGTATTGAGCTGTTTGTTATTCTTGCCACATATATGCTTTTATGAAAAATTCATTTCTGGGTTTGAGAGATGCTACTGAAATAGAGACTTCATGTTTTTTGCTCACTTTCCAACTACATTCTCCTAACTTAAATGTTGAATTACCATTCTGCCCTTATTTTATCCTTGAACTAAATTAAATATTAATATATAATTAATTTAATATTAAATAATAAATTTTATCTAAATTCATGCATCTAGACACAATGGTTCAAATTCTTTGGGATATTAAATTTTCTATCCCATCGTTTCTCTCTCTCTCTCTCTCTATATATATATATATATATATATATATGTATGTATGTATGTATGTATGTATGTATGTATCCAATATGCAAAGTTGAATTACCATATTACCTTCACACTAAATTAAAATATCATTAAATAACTTATTATTTAAATACCAAGTAATAATTATATTATATTATACTAAATACTAAAAATAAGGTGTAAAGTCAAACTTTGAAAGAGAATTTCATAGAAAATCATTAGAAGTAATTTCATAGAAAGTTGTTAGGAATTTTTTTTTTATTTTTATATATAGAAACGCTTTATCTAATTCTCTTAAGAACACTTATGATTAAATAGATTAAATTTGGTAAAGCGTTTTTATAAAAAAAATTTAGATAATTAAAGTGTTTATCCTTTATTCTTTACTATTTCTCTATAATTAGTGAGGTTAAATGGATTAAATTTGTTATCCTTTCTCTATAATTAGTGTAATTAAATGTATTGAATTATTAATAAAAACAATTAACCTTTCCTCTTACCCATGTCTAAGATCACGAATATCTGAAAATTAACTTAAACAACTCTTCACCTTAGGCAATTTTCAGGTATTTTTTTTGTTTTGAAATATTAATATTTGTTCTAATCCTAATTAGAATGATATTTTGTATCATAGTTTTATCTTTACCATTTTAGATGTCTTTTTTATTTAAAGTGTTTATAAATACCTGAATTTTTTGTGGAACAATTATAATACTCTTATTATGTCATATTTTCCTCATTCTTGTGTTTACTTCTCTTTTCCTATGTTATTTTATTTTTAATTGATAAGCTAAATTTCTTTTCAGGTAATTGTCATTAACCACATATATACTAAAATTGTGAACAAAAAAAAGTTAAAAGTTGAATTACAAATTATCCTTTATAGGTTGAATAGTCATTTGAGTATTTTATTAAACACTACTCCTTTAATTATTGGTATTAAAAAGTAAATTTACCTATGTATTAATACTATTTCATTAAAATGAAACAACAGAAAGCATACACATTCTCACTCATTAGTTCATTCAATTCAATGTGGTGGATTTGCTTTCGTGTTCCACAATTATTCAACCTTTAGAATTTCTTTTTAGTTTTTTATATTTGTAAAAAATTTCGGTAATAAATATGAACTTTAACTAATAGTATTTAGGAAGACCAAGTGATGGGCATATCTATGTGGTCAAGAAAATCATTTAACTTTTTCTTGCTCTTTTTGGATTTTCAATTATTTTAAATTTTATATGCTATGTATCATTCATAAGGAGTTAAGCACTTGGATCATTATTAAGACTTTTGAATCTTGATTGGTTACACGAGAAGGTATAATCAAGAACTCTACTCCTTATGTATTTCTTTTTAGTATATGTATTGTGATAATTAAAGTCTTAAGAAGGGTTGAATATTGTATTTGTTCTTATATGTTTAATCTGTTTGTATTCTTTACCAATTTTTACTTCAATTTAATCTTCGAGGAAATTACGATGTTATAAGACCATTTTTATTAGTGCTGAAATTACTAATTTATAACTTCTATATCCGTTTATAAATGTACTTTTATAATATTTTCTTTCTTTTATCCTTTTCTTACTGATATGGTTTCTTTAAGTAGCTACATTTTTGTGTACTTACTGATATGGAGCGTAATGAGAGATTGTTAAGGATAAGTCATATAGATGTATTCATATTAGGAGGCTATAGTATCTTAATTAGTTTTCCATATTTTTTGCTTGATGGTCACTATTCGATTACTATGAATTTTATTTAACGAATAAAATACAAATTGGTGAAACTAAAATTTTTTAATTTCAACATTTTCTATACAATAATTGTATGGGACAAACGTGCAATGCACGTTCTCAGGAATTAGTTCATTAAAATACTACAGTTATTATTTCACTTGAAGCATGTGGTACGACCTCCTTCATTGAATGGCTATTACCATAAGGATAAAGATGATAAGTAAAATTTCCCATGGAAGATCAGGGTCCTGGCAATGATAAATGTTAATTTCCAGCAGAAATTCATCGGTCTATTACAATTCTGTCTTGGAATTGAAGAGCATCTTTAACTCCCCAATCTATAACCTTTCTGCCTACCTCATGTAACCAAGTAATTTTGTTGGGAAGCTATGCATTATGTGGTTTACACCTGTAGAATGCTTGTTAGTTTCTCTTTGAGTTTAACCATTGAATAATAGGCAAAGGAGTTGGTTTTTTTATCAGTGAAATATTTACAACAAAAGAAAACAGATATTACAAGTGCCGTTCTTTTGGAATCAACAAATATTGACTAGGAAAGATGACTTTGGAGCCCATAATTCTGACATGGGGCCTCGGTGGACATCAAAAACATGAGAAGACGACCCAAGTAGTTAACAGATTATGAGATCCAGAATGAGAGCAATTGACCAGTAAAATTGCAGATAATGTGAATCTGGCCAATTGCTCAAGACATGGTATAAGGCTCAAAACTTGTAAGCCAATTTTTTTTCTACCAAAAAGCTTCTATCTTGCTGCTTTCTTTCTATAATATTCATTTGTCTTAGACATGGAAGCCTATCACTCAAATTATGCCAGTCAAGTGCTTGTGTGTTCTGTATGTATTTATATTTGGGTGGACAGAGTAATTCGTGTTTTCCAGTTCTTGAAAAATTATAGGTTTTATTTCCGAAAGAAGAAAAGTTCTTGAAATGTTTGGTGTTGTAACTTATATCTGTTCATACTTTTTAACAGGCACCAAGGGGTGATGCAGCATCTGGTGTTGATCGCACAACATTTGCATTATTCATGCAACCTGATTGGTATGGAAATTTCAATTAAAAATGGCTGACCTTATGTCTTGGTTCATGCTCATAGTGTTCCATGGTTCCCTCTATCTCCTGCTACTTGTACATAAAACTAATCAAGTTCAAAGTCATTCCTAGTTTATTTCTTTCCCCTGGGGTAGAATATTTTTATACTAGTCCTCCCTAGCATTAGACCGTAGAATGAAGTCAAAATGGAGAAGAGACATCTGTCCACCTAAATTTCAATTCTGAGAAGTCCCATTGGAGAAAGAGAAGTAGTTTAAATAGAAAAGAAGATTTAAAAAGCACTTTCGAAAAATCTGCTTTCTGAAAGTCTCTCAACTGTTCTTCTTTGGGGCATGTTTCAAAAATAATTTTGTTTGAGTTCTAGTGAATCCTATTTTCTAATTTGGGGTCCTATTAAAATTATGGGGGATAATTTTTTCGTTCAACTCACTTTTCTCATCATTTATGTCAATGACATAGCAATATATAGGAAATAATAAAGAGGAGATGACCCGATTGAAGAATTTGTTAGCACAAAAATTTGAGGTCAAAGATCTCGGAAGGTTGCGTTATTTTGGGGGATTGGGGTTGCTAGATCAAAAGATGAATCATTATTTCTCAAAGGAAGTATATTCAAGATTTCTTGAAAGAAAGTGGTATGACAGGTTGCAAGCTAGCAGAATCACCTGTTGAAAGCAATCAAAAGTTACGGATGGGGGTTGAAGGGTCAGTTCATATTCATAATAAGAGATATCAAGGTTGTTTGGAAGACTCATTTGTCTCTCTAGCACTAGACCAGACATAGCCTTTCAGTGAATTTAGTGAGTTGGTCATGCATGATCCCTGAGATCCTCATGTGCAAATTGCCATTCAGTTTTTGCGTTAGTTGAATTCACTAGGTAAAACTTTACTTTTCTGTAAACATGGTCGGTCACCTCCAGACTGAAGGTTTTACAGATGCGCATTAGAATGGATCCTTAGATGATAGAAGATCTATATCCGATTTATACAATCATATGAGGGAACCTAATTACTTTGGAGAAGTTAGAAGCACAATGTAGTCGCACTATCAAGTGTGTAAGCAGACTATAGAGCTATGAACAGGGTGTTTATGAGCTTCTTTTCTTTATTGTTTATCTTTGATGACCGTGGTGTCCGGGCCAATTTTGGTGTACCTCGACTAATTCCACGGGATACCTGCCACCTGCCACCAACAATAGGTACCAGGTAGCTCTATCCACAAATGCTAGGACAACTGGGAAATTTATGAACTTCTTTGGAAACAAAAGTACCAGAAGAATCAAAATTGTCTGAAAATGTAGACTTCCCTTCTGCTACGACAACATAATTCCAATCAGTATAGCTCATAATCCTATTTAACATGACCGAACAAAACATACAGAAATTGATAGGCACCTTCATCAAAGAGAATCACTAGTGACACCCTGAGTTTTGCTTTTTGTACAATCAATAAACAACCAGCGGATGCTTACAAAAGGCCTTAGCAAAAGTTCTTCGATTTGCAAGTTAGACATGTCTGTGTTGATTGTGTTAAATTAATTAGCATGATTTTGGGGAACTTTATTTTTCCTTACCGAATCATAATTATAGGAATACAATATCTCCTTTTATCTTAATTGATGGTGTCTCCTTAATTACTTAGGTTTAACTTGTATAGGTTCCTCTTCTCATGGAATGTATATACACAAATCTTTCTTCTAATAAAATCTTTAGATGGAACAAGACGAAAAGAAGAAAGGAAAAAGAATAATCTTCATTATTATTACTTATTAGTAATAACATAAAAGAGGACCTCAGTTATTTGTTTATTCAATTATTTTTTATGAGTATAAAGGGCTCATTGTTAATAAAAAAAGTAATAATAGACGACTCATTGTAAATAATTCCAAACTACATAAAATGAGGAAAGTTCCTCTTGATTCTTGGACTTCTTAATTGCGTAATCTTTAACAATTTATGTGCCAACACAATTATTTACAATTTTTATTTAATATTTGTAATGATTTTCTCGACTCTAAACACCTATGTTACTACAAGTATTTCTTTTGCATGCTTAATCCAATTATGCATGTAAATATAACTGATACTTGGCTTGTTTTATGATTTTTATAGGGACCAAAAGCTTTCTTTTCCAGGAGAGGTGCATATTCATCGGGAGGTATGCATCTGACTCGTATATTTCGTATATATAACAGATATCTTGGATAAGTGGAAGCCACATTCTAATTCAAGTAATTCAAAAGAGAAGCCATTAATTGTGAGAACTTTTGTTGAATTTCCATCTCTTCACATGAATAGTTGTGATGATGTCCACCAGCCTTATGACCTTGGAAAGTCCTCAATCCCCACCCCCACCCCCCTCTTGATTTTTTGCCTTAGTTAACTGTGATGTCTGTTCTATTTATCAGTTGATTCAATCCAATGAGTCGCTTACTTTTGGAGAATACACCGAGAAGCTCCTTGACAAGTATTACCACCTCAAGATGTAAAGCTGATATAGTTGTTACCACAATAGATTTGAAAAGCTCCTTCATTCCTCTGTTTGAGGATTCACCTGATAGCAGTACAAAAACAGTTACTTATAATTGCAATAGTGATATTATGAAATGGGACTTTTGTCATTCTAATAAAGAAAAGCTCCTGTCCTTACAAAAGCTAGTTGATTAGGTTTTGGTAAATAATTCTTTCAGTGTTGAATAATTATGATAATGCCTTAGATCTTCATGTACTCGGAAGAAGCCAATTTTGATTTATTTCATTGCCATATGTGAATTGTCCTTTGTTATTTTTGTAAATCCCATTGCTAGAGCAAGTTAAGAAAGTGAAGGTATAAAAATAATTAAGGAGTTTCATCTCCCATTGTTATGATCTTATTATTGTTTACCAGTGGTCCTCTCTCCAACCTGCTTAGCAACCTAGCTAAGATAACTGAAATTTGTGACTACAACTTTTAAGCTATGTAGCTCGAACTCTTCAAAAATGTCAACGTGTGTGTTGGATTTCCCAAAAATAGTGTATTTTTGGAGAATCTGACATGGGCACGGCATCAAAAGTGAAAGAGTCCGCACAACTAAGACTTAGAAGTACTGAATTTCAAGCTGATACTATATAGAATTTCTCTATTGATTCATTTGTGAATAGCTTTATCTTTTGTACATGTGAACGTTATCTAGAAACACAATTTCACTGATAAACAGAAGATTGTTCAAGAAATAAAGAATCAAATGTTTAAAACTCAACCGAAATGGCTTTCACTAATATATTAGCACGGTAATCCATGACTTCATTAAGATTATGAATGATATTTTTTAATATTCGAATATTAGAAATTTTTTATTGTCACATATGTCAAGAGCTTGTAAGATTGTAAATTCTTACTACGTAATGAATTTTAACTTCTACATATTTTTAATTAAATATTTGTTCTTTGATATAACTGTCTTCTCAATATTAAACAGTTTTTCAAAGATTAGTCAATTATCACTTTCTCTGTTGTTTTGTTCATGTACATGCTGAGTATAGGATATTCAAGATTAGTGATTATCACTTTCTCTGTTGTTTTGTTCATGTACATGCAGAGTATAGAATATTCAATTTGATGGTCTAGTTAGTAACATCTAGTTTTCCTTGCTCTTCCATGTCATTGTCCATAAACATTCCTAAATATGTCTTAATAAATTTATCATGAGAAATATATTAGCCCCTTGTATTCTCAAATGTGTGTTTCTTGATCTAGAGCTAGTAAATCATAAAATGATTTCATTAAGTTTTTTAAAGAGCTGAAAGTAATTTAAAGTACATTATTATGAAGAAACCAAGTGACAAGTTTGTTATTTTGGAGGGCAATAGCTGGACAAAAATAAAGGAAATAAAAACGAATACAAATAATTAGGAGAATCAAGAATAATTACAAGTAGCCGTTGTTATGATAGTTGACTCTCTAACTTCTTCTTGTATTAGACGTAAACAAAGAATAGAAAAGAAGTTATTACATGTAAATTTTTCTAAATCAATAATGTGAAAGATTAAAGAAGTAATATGTGACAGCTCTCAAGTAGTATTTTTCTTACGTTTGGATGTTTGTTACATTGAACTAAATATTTTTCGTGTATGCTAAGCTAATTGCATGTTGTGTTATTTTATTTTTTTACGTCCAAGACATAAGGTCAATTCATATAGTATTAGTATATATTTGCTATAATCTGACGTTAAGTGAAACAAGAGATGCAAACATAAAGAATTGTTATGACTTATGGATACTGAGGAGAAAAAAGAGTTGTTTATGAGATTAATAAAGTGTATAATATTAGTTGACAAAGTATGGATAACAAGCGGGGATAGCTCAGTTGGGAGAGCGTCAGACTGAAGATCTGAAGGTCACGTGTTCGATCCACGTTCACCGCATTTTTTTTATTTCAACCTTTGATTCAATTTTATTTTTATTTTATGTTTTCCTTTGAATCAGTTTTATTTTATTTTAATTTTATGTTTATCATTGATTCAGTTTTATTTTATAGTTTGTGATTTAATTCATTTAACATGACATTTTCTTAACTGTATTCCTTTTTCATTCATTATTCGATATATATGTTTATACTCAACTCTCTTCAAACTTCATTTATGAGATTACATTGATATGTTGTTGATTCATTGTGTCGTCAAACATCAAAATTGTTAAACTTAATTTCTTTCAATAAGTGAGCTAAATCAAAAGTTCAAGACCATCGTTGAAAATTTATATCAAATGACCTTGAAAATGAGCGATTTTAAACTATTGACCCCTATTTATGCAGAGTTAATATCTAAAAAAATCACTCAGCTTTAAGTATTTATGTAGCAAAGTCATTGAACGAATAAAACCACTTCACTAAATTTATCACTAAAATAAATTTGAAAATGACCAAAAGGGAAAAACCCACAAAAAGAAGTAGAAAGGAATCAAAAAATTGTCAGAGTTGTAATTAGTTGTTCAAGAATGGAGCAGAACAATTTTTCTTCACATTTTGAATGGAGGAAAAAACTATAAGGATATTATAGTTTTATTTCATTATTTATTTTGTGAAGATCCAAATAAGACTTTCAATAAATTGACGAAGTTCTACAAATATCACTACTAAAAAAATATCGAAAAACAACGGCCAAAAGTGACAGATTGTGTTGCTTTTTTGATCAAATTCGACGAAAAAACGACGTAGTCATGTTGGTCATCTTTTGGGTTGACGTTTTTCATAAAGAAAGGGACTCTTATCACTTTCTGCATTTTTTTCTAGAATATTTTTTGGTAAGCGGTGGATAACGTTGCTTTATATATATATATATATATATATATATATATATATATATATATATATATTTTCATTTTTAAATTTCCAAAAAGTGACGCATTCCGTTGCTTTTTTGAAAATTTAAATTTTGAAAATCTCAGGAAAATGATGAACTAAAGGACCCTATCTGTGCTTTGTTGGGTTTATTTTAAAAAAATAATGCAAAAAAAGCGACGGACAAAATCACCATGTCTGTTGCCGTTTTCTGCATTTTTGTTTATAGCAGAAATTTTCAGTTTTTGCTGCCCACCTGCAAATATAGATCAATTCAAAACAATTCATATTTAACCGATCCAATCAAACAAAATATAATATAATCATTCCACGCATGATTTAAAGTAACAAATTTAAATCAATCTTCAAAAATATGTAAATCACAATACAAAAACTTATAAAGTCATTCAAAATTTGTTTCAATTTTTTTTTTAAAAAGTTCATAGACTAAAGCAATAGAAGATAATGAAGGAGTGCAGTCTATATAATCCTTCTCCTCCTCACTGTCGTCGTCAGTGCCCTCGGCAGGGGACGATGTAGATGTAGGTCGACGAGCAAGGTTCAGTACCTGTTCTTTGATATTCTGAACTATCGCACTCTTACGTTCTTATTCAGCTACTCTTTTTTTGCTCAGAATCTTTTAGTGTTGCTGTCAGTTTTTCTATTTGTATCGACATAGTAGTGATCTGAACGATGTCAATTGTCTCGGCTAGACGTGACAATCTAATACCTTCTAAGCTTCAAAAGAGTCATCGTAAATTATTTCAAGAGCCTCGACCATAAACTCTACTCGTATGTGTCCCCTCTAACACTTTTTCTGTCCAAATTTAATTTGACAGTTCATGTGTCATTTGGACCAAATTATCTAGATTCTCATTTGACGATTCGTTCAGCCCTTTCCTCCACCAAGACATTAGGATCTAACTCTTTTTTATCTTCTTCACATGAGTCTTCTTGAAAACCTCCGATGCAAAGGGAGTTTGCCCCATTTATTTTTCCTGAAATTTATACTATAACGATATTAATCAACTAATTATTTATTTAAAAGTTTGATTTAAACTTAACATCTCTGTTCTAATTGTTCCAATGCTCTTTGAACCTCTACTGTGCAATGAGGCACCCTTAAGAGTGCCTCTAACCTTTTGGCTTGTAGGAACATCATCTTGAACTTATCTATGTTTCAATGTTGTCACAATTCATCAAAAACATGAAGCAACATCAAACTCGTACATTAATCAGTATCCTGGAGTTTGTTTAGCCAGCTAGACAGTCTGGTGGATGCCCTCCTCTCAAATGTGATTGCAGTGACCGTAATAAACCTCGATTCCCAAGTATACAAGTCTAAAAAATGAATATTGTTAGATAATTACAAAATTCAATAAACTAAAATTATTAACCTTAACTAAAAAAATATTTTACCTTAAACTCATTAGCATCATATGTCGTATATTGCTTGGGATCTCACTCCAAAAGTGATAAGCCTATGCAAAAATTCTTCTCACAGAGTCCTTTAAAGCTCGGGCATCATTCTTTGCAGGATGCCACGTGCAAAACAAATAATTAACATAATAGTTCATTGATAATAGGAAAAATGCACAAGTACCCCCTCAACCTATGTCTGAAATCCCAGAGACATACTTATACTATACTAAGGTCCTATTACCTCCCTGAACTTATTTTATAAGTAAATTTCTATCCTTTTTTGGCCTACGTTACACTAGCTTAAAAAATTTCAATCAGTGTTGGACCCACAAGATAGTGTCACATAGGCCAAAAAGGGGTATAAAATGATTAATAAAATAAGTTCAGGAGGGTAATAGGACCTTAATATAGTATAAGTGTGTCTCTGAGATTTCGGGCATAGATTGAGGTGGTACTTGTGCATTATCCCTTAAAAAATGTTAAAGATGCTCCAATAAGTACAATAAAGTAAGAAATAGATGATAAAACAAACTTACAATTACTTATCCGACTTAATCATTACATCTGTCTTGGTGCTAGAACAGATGTCTCATCTTGTATAGCATTAGATGTAGGTGATACACCAGTATGCACATAATGATGAGTCAATGGAGGTATATAGGCCACAACAACTCATAACTAGAATCTCTAATCCTCATGGTAGATAGAGAGGAGATGTACCTATAGGATATGGAGTACCAATCAATGAACTACCTGTCGATAAGGTTCGTTCTCGATGAATAGCTTTTAAAGGTAGGTTCTCGTAGCGTCATGAAAGCAATGATTGTGAAGTAAAGGAAGCACCGACTGGTCGATGGTAATTAGGATAATATGCTAAGGATCCACCATGCCAAAAGGAATAGCCAATAAATGGGTATCATGAGTAAATCACTCGGGACAGAACAAAGAAATCCTGGAGTATCCTCAAGATCTACGGGTGTCCTAGACTTCTTCTTTTTAGTATTATTAGGCTGGCTAACTCCAAGATGCTCGCGAGATCTATTACCCTCACCCTATGATGACATCTATATGAAAATTTACATGTATTATACCTAAAAATTATAAATAAAGTTAGTATTAGCAAAATAAATAAGTTACATACTAGTTATATAGTCTATCATTCGACTGATCATTCCTTCTCACTTGTTACATTTCCATCAGTCTCCCATTCTTCCTGCTCAGTTGTTTCATTTTCATTGTCATATTATTCATCATCAAATGAATCATTTTGATCATCCTCATTTATGTCTTCCTCAATATGGATAATAACTTCTGCATTTTTTGGTGTGTTTAAGTTCAATTATATTTTGTTGTTGGTTCACTTTTGTGCCTTTGTGTGATAGGTCAAACCACTTACTCTGAAATAATACGATCTTCTTTTTAGACCAATATGAATACCTTACTTCAATAATCTCATAAACAACATCATGATATTTAATAGTTTGTCCAGTACCAATAACATCACTATGTATGAAGACACCACAATTATTTTTTTTTCTTATTCCTAGAAACTTTTTCAGTTTGAAACTTAATCATTGCCACAATACTTATTCATTGTCTGAATTTGAGATTCAGGTCCAAGTGCAACTTCTTTCACTAATTGCAAATGTTCGACATTAGAGTATTCATCGTAAACCAATATATTGTTGTTAAAATAATAATATTTAGTATTAAACATGAATACATTATTAAATACTTATTGATTCAATGTAAGCTTTCACACTTACATATTTTGTCAGCCATTCGGAAAAATCCGTATAGATGACTTCATTACCCCATGTGTTTATGAACAAGCTGATCATTGCACATTCAGATATTTCTTTAGTTAATGAACAATTATTAGTATTCATGTAATTTGGTAATATATTCTTAACACTTACTTAAGATGTGGTTGAATCTCTGGACAATTATGTAAAATATGTGTCACAACTTATTGCATTTTCATACTAGTGAATCTCCACTTTTCAATTTTTTTAGATCCTCGATTATTTTGATTAAAAATTAATGGAGGTGAAAATAAAGGATCAATATCACCTTCGTCTTTGCGATTGAGTATTTTTATCCTACATGAAACATTATTCTCAAAAATATAAGAATGAAAATCACCAGTTTTTCTACCAATATGACCTTGAACAATTGATCCTTTGATCATTTCCCTTTGCTTAATTGTTTGGTTGGAACTATTAATTTTTCTGCATGTATATATCTATATATGTTAAAAAAACTTAGTAATTATATATAACCTACTGAATATTTCAATGTTATTGCTCAAATGGATACATCCATGTTTGAATTGGATCTCCAAGATGGGCCTCTTGTACAAAGTGAATTAGAAGTTTCTCCATCCCATCAAAGAAATTAGATGGAAAGGTATTCTCCAACTTAGTATTATTAACAGGAGTATTTTTTTCCATCCTGTCTAAACTACTCTCCAATAACTTTTCTAAACACAAATCTTCAAAGAAAAGACTTATCTCTGTGAATGATTTCCATATCCTTTTGGGTAGATGGCTAAAAGCGATAGGAATTAAAGTTTTTATGCTTGACAATAATAATTTTTCATACCCATCAATTTTCGTTTATTTATATCTACCCGTTTTCCTATAATCGAAGCATATCCCTTTTACATCATCAAATTTTTAACTCATTCACAAATTTCACGTTTCTCATCCAATGTGAATGAAAAACTAGCTTTAGGCTTAACTATTTTACCATTTTTAATTATTACAACCATTGTTCTCTTCTCATATAATATTTCTTTTAGTCCATTCTAGCTTTTGGATTGTCTTTTGTCTTGTCCTTAACATCCATCACTATGTTAAACAAATTGTCGAAATAGTTTTTTTTTTAAAAAAATGTGCATCACCTCAAGATTATGTTGTAACAGATGGTCCTTCCAATACGATAACTCCCAAAATATGTTTTGTTTGGTTGAACTATGTTCAACACCATATCTAAGAAGTACAAAAGGTGAAACTTTTGTAACTTATGGTAATTGAGGAACTCTTTGCCAAATTTAATACCCTGTGAGTAACAAAAATAGGGGGTCACTTTCAATCTTATTTTTCCAATGCATTTTTCATCTTTCTAAACTCATAATCTATTGACAAGAACTGGCGTTGACAATCTGTTACGACCGAGGGTTATCCCCTAAAAGTGACACGACACACTTGACCCCGAAGGGGTCTTATACACGCATTTAGCATAATCATAACATAAAGACTTAGAAATAATATGAAATTTAAAATTTTACAATCGAAGTCGACTTCTTTTCCATAAAGGAATATAAAAGTCTAGACCTTGTCTTAATCACATCTAGTACAATAGAGAGTACAATAAGGGTCAAACCCTTTTAAAATAAAGTCTCAAAAATATAAAGTACAATAGAAGATAGAAAAGAACAACATCTTGTCCTCAAACCATGAGGACTCGCCAAGCTTAAGGATTAGTCAACCCGAGCTTCACCTGAAAGAAGAAGCACGTCTTGCCAATCGAAACCCACACTCATAGTAAATATATGAATATGGGTTAGCACATAAAGTACTAAGTGTGAAATCCATGCATAAAAATCCTTAAAACATACATAAAAAGAGCATTTAGTTGAAATCATACATTTATCAAGTTTTGAAAGCCATCATGCACATTTGTGAACAAACATAAGTCAAACCATATCATAAGAAACTCAAAGTCGTACTAGTGCAATGCAAAGGCAATTTAGAAAGATGGGGGAAGCATGGGCCTTACGGGATTTCAATCATAATTCAACAAATCTCCACTATCCCAATCATAAACAACTTAATAAATGAGCTTTCGTTGTGACTCATGAAACCCCCACCCACGGACCATGGGGGGTAACACCCCGTGCCGGTAATCTTTTTTCTAGGTCTATAACTTGGGAGGAACAAGGGAGGCCAAGCCTCGACCCATGACCCCACCTATGGGGCGTGGGTCCATCCACAGTTTGTGGGTGCCCATATGTGGGTCCTGCTCTTTTTTTGATAGCTTTTTGGGCCTTCTCAAGGAACCTTGGGGGTCATGCCTTGATACTAACTTAGGGATGTTATTGGCCATATTCTTTTCGTTCAACCTCGTTTAGGCTACTAGACTACATGTTAGGCTCTATCCTAGTTCATTAGTTTTCCAGGGTGTTAGACAAACAAATCATGTATTTTTTCTGCCATGCTTTAAAGTTGATACCTTGCTATTTTCCATGCAATACAGACATGCTAGTTTTTAAGCTGTCATCCAACCAGACAACGTTTTGGATGCAAGAAAATCATTAATAGTCCACATTAAAGAAGCACACATAACAAAATTTTGCTTAATTGATATATCATAAGTCAAAATGCCTTCAAACCACAATTGATTGAGCTCATCTATCAATGGTTACAAATAGACATCAATCAAACTTTTTGGATTGTGTGGACCTTAAATAACACAACTTAGAAATATATAGGGACTGTTCATGCATATTTCAGGAAGAAGATTATACGAAGTAAGAAATACCAACCAACAAGAATAAGGCGAAGCAACATTAGAGAATAGTGGGAAGCCATCTTCGCACAACCCTAATATAACATTTCATGGTTCACTAGAAAACTCAGGATATACATTATCAAAATGCTTCCATGCTTCACCATCAGATGGATGAGACAAGACACTCGACGACCTTCTATATTCACGATGTCATCTCATATATGAGGAAAACCTGATCGATTCATTCAATCTCTTTAACCTAGGAATAAGATGTAGATAATGCATCACCTTAACTGGACCATCTTTCAAACTGGAGTCCTCTTATAACGAGCATGTCCAAAAACTTACAGTTTTCTAATTCACGACTAGTCTTGTAAAACAACATGCAACCACGTAAGCTAAAAAGGGTCCAACGATGGTTGACTTTTTTTTCAAACTAGTGCCACGTAAGCTAAAAAGGGGTGGAATATTACTTATAAAATAAGTTCAGGGGGGTAATAGGACCTTAGTATAGTATAAGTGTGTCTCTGGAATTTCGGGCATAGGTTGAGGGGGTACTTATGCATTTTTCCATTGATTAATGAATACTAATTAATTAAGTTCAAGTTCTAGTTAAGTTCAAAATTAAGTTTATATTTCTAGTTAACTTTTAAAGTTATTTAAAATTAAGTTTTAATTAATTAAGGTTAACAAGATTTCAAGTTCATATTCATAATTAAGTTCAATTTATAGTAAATTCAAATTTATAGTAAATTATAATTACTAATTAAGTTGTAACTCATATTCCTAAAATCCCAAATTCAAATTAGATAGTCCTAAAATCCCAAATTTAAACTATTAGTACTAAAATATCAAATATAATTCAAACACGTCCTAAATTCCAAATTAAACCTAGTCTTAGAATCAAAAGTTCAAACAAGTCCTAAAGTCCCAAAATCAAATTAGTCCTAAAATCCCGAATTCAAACTAGCTAGTCCTGAAATCTAAAATCTATCTCAAACTAGTCTTGCTAGAAATAATAATTCAAAGTTGGGGTAGGAATCTTAATTGTTTAGGATTTATTATTCATGATATTTACTTATTTGTGTTTAATCAAAATTTGTTAGTTATATTGGTTCCTAGTGCTAGTCTAATTTGATTTCTTTTATAAACTATAAAGAAAATATAGAAAACATATAAATATGCAAAAACATATAAAACTTTTTAGTTTATAAATAAAATATTTCCTTCAAATTGGTATCATATCTTCTATAATTTTGGTAGAAGATCAAACGGTTTCCACAGCCGACGGATAACTATGACCCATATATGCTGCCCGTCTGAGATTATGTTCACAAAAGCTGGACAAATTATGCATATGCATGAAAAAAATATGCCAGAGGAAAGACATACAAAATATTGGATATTTAAATAAGTTACACCTAGCAAAAGAGGAATAAACTCTTCTACAATTTTTGTGAAAGGGGTACATAGTTTCCTTGGCCATACAGGTTTTTACCGGTGATTCATCAAGGATGTTTCCAAGATTGCAATACCCATGTGCAGTATTTTGGAGAAGGGGGTGAAGTTTGAGTTTGATGCATTGTGCTTGAGAGCTTTGAGTTGTTGAAACGGAGCTTAATTAAGGCTCCTATTCTAATTGCACCGGATTGTGAGGTACCATTTGAACTCATGTGTGATGCTACTGATGTAGCAGTGGGTGCAGTGTTGGGACAGAGAAAGAATAGAGTGTTCCACTCTATCTATTATGCAGGAAAGACCCTTGACTCCACAAAAGCAAACTACATAGTGACTTAGAAGGAGATGCTAGCTCTAGTGTTCACCTTCGACAAGTTCAGATCGTATTTGGTAGGTACCAAAGTAATTGTTTTTACTAATCATGCAGCAAACTACATAGTGACCGAGAAGGAGATGCTAGCTCTAGTGTCACCTTCAACAAGTTCAGATTGTATTTGGTAGGTACCTATTCAACAAGAAGGATGTTAAAACAAGGTTGTCGTTGGATATTGCTTCTCCAAGAATTTGACCTAGAGATCAAAGATAGAAAAGGTACAGAAAATCAAATAGCTGACCACTTATCTAGGTTAGAGGACTTCTCACATGTGAATGAGAGTGAGCGAATTCGGGAAGAGTTTCTGGATGAGTAATTGATGGCCTTGGATATCTCTCAAGTGCCATGGTATGCTGACATTGTGAACTTAATAGTGACTGGAGATTATCTGTCGGGTACCACCCCCAACAAAAGAAAAAGTCAAGTCATGATGCTAGGTTCTACATCTGGGATGTACCCTTCTTGTTCAAACAGGTGTTGACAGAGTAGTGAGAAGGTGCATTATGGAAACCGAGGTTCACAAAGTTCTGGAGAGTTGTCATGCAAGCCTATATGGAGGCCATCATGGAGGAGGGCACACTACTCACAAGGTATTACAATCTGGTTTCTTTTGGCCCTCTCTATTTAAAGATTTTATAGCTTTTGTAAAGGGTTGTGATAGGTGTCAAAGATTGGGTACCATCTCAAAAAGACATGAAATTTCCCTCAACAATATTTTTGAGGTGGAATTTTTTGATGTGTGGGGTATTGACTTCATGGGTCCATCACACCATCAAATAGAAACTTCTATATACTTGTAGTGGTTGATTATGTGAGCAAATGGGTTGAGGCAATCACTGTTCCTTCTAATGACTCAAGGGTGGTGATCCCACGAGCCATCATAAGTGATGGAGGTAAGCATTTCATAAACAATCTTGTTAAGAACCTCCTTTCTAAGTATAGTATTCTCCATAAGGTTGCCACACCTTATCATCCTCAATCGAGTGGCCAAGTTGAGTTATCGAATAAAGAAGTTAAGCATATTTTATAGAAAATGGTGAATGCACAAAGGCATACTGGTCTGAGAAGTTGGATGATGATTTGTGGGCATATAGGACTGCCTACAAGACACTTATAGGGACTTCTCCCTACCACATCGTATTTGGAAAATTATGTCACCTTCCGACAGAATTGGAACATCAAGATTATTGGGCTATAAAGAGGTTAAATTTGGATCCAGAGCTAACTGGTAAAAAGAGAGTAAATCAGCTGCATAAACTTGAAGAGTTTAGGCTACAGACCTATGAGAATGCCAAGATTTATAAAAAAAAGACTAAAAGGTGGAATGATAAGCACATAGTGGCTCGTTCCTTCAATCAGGGAGATCATGTATTATTCTTCAATTCGCGACTAAAGTGGTTCCCAGGAAAACTCAAGTCAGAATGGTATGGTCCTCATGATGTTGCTTAATTATGAATGATCCAAGTTGCGTCGTGCCGCGATGTTAAATCAAGCACTAAATGAGAGGCAACCCATGATTATTATGTAATATATAGGTAGGTTGTTTTTTTTTATATAAAAATTATGTTTTTAGCGTAGGCTAGATTTTTAGATCAACAGTTTAGTTGTAGTAACTTAGAAATTTTTTTTATTTGCAACTTCGTTTGTAATAAATAAAAAAATATTAGGTGGGTGCACTGCTAGGTGCGCCAAGCAAAGCCAAGAAGGATTGGCTGGCGCACCGCGCCTCCATCGCCCCAATCATGGCGCACTGGCAGGCGTGCCACGCAGGGCAAGGAGGATCGCGACACTTCCCAGGCGCGCCGCGCCTCTTATGCCGTAATTTTACCATCTTTAGAAAAATCACTTTTTGAAATATTTTAAGTATAAAACATTTGAATAAATGAGTCATAACTTAATTTTTAAAGAAATTAAGAAAACTTAATTTAAAAAGATTTTAACCGATAAATCTTTAAAAATTTAAAGAAAATGGGTAAGAGGTTCTCATTTACACTTCAAGAAGATTTTTAAAGCATTTGAAGCGCTCGCTAACATGCGGTTATCCTACTATTTAGGTTAATAATTTTTTACTATTATTTAGGAAAATGATTTGATATAAACATAATAATATTAATTTAAAATATTTGATTAACTTGAGAAAATTAGTTAAACAAAGAATATTTTTATATTTTTTTATGAAAAGAGAACCTTTATAGAAATATTTGACTTAAATTACAAGTGATACCAATTTTGACAAAACTAGACTAATTAGAATTTATTTAATTAATTTTTTTTGAAAATAATAGTTTAAACTAATTTGATTAATAAAAAAATGAAACTAAAAATTTGTTAAATATATTTAATAAAAGTATAAGAGTTGATAAAAATAAATTTTATTACAATAAATTAACATAAAGAAAATGGTTCATATTTTGATGAATTAATAATTCTAAAGTTAGACTTAATAAAAAACAAATCAATAAATAATCACACAATTAAGTAAGTTAAGAGTAAAGGAGAAATTGAATTTGGGACCCTTCGTGGGCCTGCGGCAGTTTTGTTTGGGCTTCAACCCCTTTTCCCCCTTGAAAATACTATTGTATACAATTTGTATATAGCTCGTTTTGGATCTTTCGAGACTGAGAGTGTGTTTGGTATGAAGGAAAACATTTTCTGGAAAATGTTTTCCAATTTTCTCATGTTTGGTTGGGGCAAAAGTTTTGGAAAATGTTTTCCAAATCAACTCATTTTCCTCAAAATTAAGGAAAATGACTTCCCTTCAAAAATTAAGGAAAACATTTTCCAAAGTTCTCCTCCAATTTTAAATTACATTTTTTTTGGAAAAACATAAATTTTAAAAAAATATTTTCAATTTCAAAATTTTATTTTTTCACCGATCTCTGACCACCCTCCCCCTCTACCCCCCCCCCCCCCGCCCTTAACACCACCCCCTCCCCAAAAAATTAATTTTACTTTTTAAAAATATTTTCAACTCCAAATTTTTATTTTTAAGCTCCTACCTCTCCCCCCACCTCCCGGCCAGCCCCCTACCCACCCCTACCAACCCCAAAAAATTAATTTTATTTTTTAAAAATACTATCAACTTCAAATTTTTATTTTTTCATTCCTACCTCCTCCCTCTGCACCCCCCCCCCCCACCACTACCCCCCCCCCCTATCACCACCACCCAAAAAAAATTATTTTTAAAAAATATTTTCAATTTTATAAATTATTTTGTATTCTAGTAAAAATCAAAAATACTTCTCAAAAATATTTTTCATTCATAAATCAAACACTAAAAATCATTTCAAAAAAATATTTTCTACTCACCAACCAAACATGAGAAAATAAGTCCAAAATCTACTTGTTTTCCAGGAAAACATTTTCTAGGAAAACATTTTCCATGGAAAACATTTTCCTTCATACCAAACACACCCTGAGATTTCCTGTTTTCAACTTGTATATCAACATTTGACATGTGTATTTGCGTTTTGACCTGTTTTGCTGCATTTTCTCCTATATATCACTGTATATTGAATGTATATAATCAATTTTTGGACTCTGCAAGGCCTGTTTTAGCTTTCAAAACTTGAACAATGATGAAGTTCGACCCAATAAGAATCTATACTCAATGAAATGTAGCAACGGAGTCCAAAATAAACTCGGATTGATCGCATGCGAGAAAAAGGAGAGGTGAACAAAGTAGTATCATTTAATTAATCAACTAAAATATATTTAAACAATTTAAAATCCCAAATCTATCAGCATACTTCCAGATAGATTTAAAAATCACATTTATCCATTGGCACTCAAATGAATACACATAACAAACTATTTTTATGCTTTAGCATTTACGATCCAACAAGATCAAGAGAAGAATAACATTGAATCAACTTGAACAATTTTTAAGGGTACTGTTAGTCTATAAGGATAAAACCAAACAATTTTGATAAAATATGGAAGTCGTTGCATTATGTCATGCAGTAAGGAATTAGATGCACATTACTAATACTTATCTGGAAAAGTAACAAACAATTTTTAGCATTCAAATGATTCTAAAGCTTCACAACATAAAAATCACAACTATAACACATTAAGAGAAGAAGCCAAACCAGTTTGTTGGCATTCAGAAGATTAGTAGCAAGATACACCAAACGATGCAAGATTCAAACTAATAAGACTTTAGATGAAGACATCTACTCATCACGAGATGAGAATGACAATGATGACACATGAGATTTAAGGCAAGAGGTAAATAGGAAACATAGACATAATGATCCAGTATTCAAAAGTAGACATTTGAAAAATGCATTGGCCAAATAAACATAGATCGATCTTAGATCGAGATGACATGAACCAAGGTGAGTTTGCCAAAGTACACACGAATGTATCTAGAAGTTGACACTGAAATGTGTTAAAATCATAACCAAATATACTCAAGACTACACTAGTGTGCAGACATGATAAGTTAAAGACAAGTCTACATATAATATGAGTTAACAAAGAGCATATGTTGTATTGCTAAACACAGTAACAAATAATTTGGTTGAAAACAGATAGCAATGCATATTAATTAACTTGGTCCATATCACATCCGAATGCAGATTCATGGTAAAAAATATTACGACAACAATATTTCATCAACATGTGAGTTATACTAGAACTGATTAGCAATTGCAAGGAAAGGGGGCCAGAGATTAAACATATTCAGAAAGCTCAATACTATAAGTAGAGTAGATCAAAGCATAGATAAGAAATTTAAACGAGAAAAAACTCAAAATTAAAATCATTAAGACGTAGGCTAAACACTGGAGAGTTCATATAACTTTGAAACAAAATGAACTAAAAGAAATGAAAAATGAAAGGAATGTTACCTTCTTTGAGGCAAAGAAACTGGGACAACGAGCTTAACCGTGAAGCTATTCACTGCCACAAGTGAAATTCCGGCAGAGTCAAACAGCTAACCCAAAAAATCTAGCTACTGAATATTATTGTCCTCAATCCTGCTATCTTTTGTAATTGTAATTCTGTTTCTAATGGTAGAACTCTGTCCATCTCCCCCTCTCCATTCTTAAGAAATTCTTACTGTTTTTCCTCACTTTTCCCAATTCTATTGTTAGTCTTTGTCTATTTTTCTTCTATCTTAATCTTTCCTGCCCTATTTTTCTAAACGTGATTTTTCTGCTCTCCAACACTAAAGAAGATGGAGGTTTATATAGAGGAATTTGGTGTTGGTTTAGGAGGAAAACCCATTTGAATTTTGAAAGAAAGAGTATGAATTTTCTTTGCTCTTTTTAAAGACCAACAGTAAAAGTAAAGGAGATGGGAAGATCTGAAAAGGGGTAAAAAGAAAATGGCAATGGGGATGGGATAGTACTGTTGGCACCACTTTTCTGGAATTTCTGGGCAAACAAGTACAGGGGTATGTTGTGTTTTCGAATTTCACAGTGTTCTTCATTGTTCTTGCGTGAAGAAGACGAAGGCAAATACATTATCTAGGGTGGGGTCATTTGGTATGTTGTACATATGTTGTTGTATTGGGTTGGGTATTGGAACGTACTTGGACATGTCGTGTAGAATTGGGTTTCTGAATTTTGTTGGTGGGCTGGGCATTGTTGGGGAGTTTTGGGCTGCTGAAAATGTGAGCAAAAGGGCCCAAAATTTTGTATACAATTGGATTCAAAGAATTTGTCTACTAAGTTACAAATTTAGCTATTGAATTAAGAATGTAGCCAAATTTAGTTCATTCAGATGAATTAATATTAATTAATTAATAAGCCTCTTAATCTTAACGAGATATAATAATTAATTCTATTATAAGCTTTTATTCAAAAATATAAACTACAAATTAGCTAAACTAATTAATCAAATAGTTAAATAAAACTAAAATCATTTTGAGATGATTTTCAAAGTTTAAAATGATAAATATATACACAATTATCTAGTCTATATAAATTGCTTTTTAACATTTTAAAATTTATAATAATGACAAAATTACTTAAAATGACTTGAAAAACATTTAAAATTTTATATAATTTAATTATTTCAAATCTTTTAAAATTTAAGAAGCTCGATGACTAATTTATTTTGTGGAAGGACAAAATTGGGTGTCAACAATTGTCCTTAGTTGACTCGGTTTGATGAAACCAATTTGAGACAAATGATATTGATGAATTCAATTTTGATTGACCGCATTTTTACATATAGGAAGGGATTTCAGTACGGACATTAAGAATTATGGATGAACCCGGTAGCAGGTTTACTACATATCTCAGGCTAGATGAGAAGTTAGGACACTTGTAGTTCAATATGCTTTATTTGACGCACGATTATGAAAGAATTCAGAAGCTATCTCGATATGTAATAATGATGAGATCGAAATGCTCAAGAATAAGATTTGATGGAGGATAACGAAACGCAGTCACGTTTTCAACTTTGAGCCCGCCTACATATCCTTAAATCATAGGAATTAGGCTCTTTGTAGTTTGACTCGATCGGTTGAATAGGAAATATTTTATGCAAGATAACCTTTGGTACTGGAGGAATGACAAGTAAGTCGAGTGTGAAAATCAGGCTTACAACCTCTTAGCCATGAATGTGGTGCACTTCACACCCATAATTAAGAACTTACATGGACATAATTTCCAAAGCTCGTGGTGCACTGCCACTCAGATTAGAATGTTGTTTCCAGTGAGAGTGAGATGTTTCCTGGGTGCGAAATTGAAAATGATGAACTAAAAGAAAAATTCACACTCCTTTTTTACAGGGGTGTGGTTCGATTGTGGTGGAAGTTTCTCCTTAGTTCGCGTCCTAAAAGTTTTATACTTCTCTTTGGACTATGTCCTAGTTCGCTGCAATGAAAAGTTTCACGTTGTGCTGCATCACTTTTAATATAGTCCGAACCTGTGGTTTGATCTCAGAATTCACCCTCTTGGATTCTCTAGGCAGAGATTGTAACAAACTTGTTAGTAGAAACTAAAATTTATATAAAGAGGTGATATGTTTTACCCTCTTCGACACATTTTTTAAAAAAAATATTCTGACGTCAGCCTCCATCAATTTGGACACAGTAGATGATGAATTAATATGATGCGACATGATGATGACTTTATCGATAATGTAATATTGTTGATGATGATACTTTATTGATAGAATGATGTTGCTACATTGATGATGAATATGTTGATTCTCGACTGATAAGATGATGTTGCTACATTTATGATCCATTGGTAGAATCATGTAGATTCATTGGTAAGATGATGTTCTCAAAGCTTTATTGGTAAGATGATTTTGATCTCTTGGCATTGGAAGAAGCAATGACATCTTTCAGAGTTTGAAGATGCAATGACCTTCTTGGCGATTGAATATGAAATGCCCCTCTTGGTGTTTGAATGCAATGGTACTCTCATTCAAATAAATTCAATGTCTCTCTCAGCGTTTGAAGATGCAATGCGCTCTTGCATATGAAAATGATGACCTTCTTGGCGATCGAATATGCAATGGCCCTCTGAGTGTTTGAATGCAATGGCCCTCTCGTCAAATAAATGCAATGGCTCTCTTAGCGTTTGAAAATGCAATAACCCTCTTGGCATATGAAGATGATGTCCATCCCGGTGTTTGAATGCAATATCCCTCTAAAAATTTGAGGATGCAATGGCCTTCTCTGTGTTTGAATGCAATGGGCTTCTCGGCATATGAATATGATGGCCTTCTTGGCAGTTTGAAAGCAATGGTCCTATCGACATTTGGACATAATAGCCTTCTTGACATTTGAAAATGATGGCCCTCTTGGCATTTGAAGATGATGACCTTCTCGACAGTTTGATATGAATGGCCTTCTTGGAAATTTTAATATGAACGACCCTCTCGACAATTTAAATATGCAATGGATCTCTTGGCAATTTGATTATGCAACGAGCCTCTCTGCCTTTGAATATAATGGCTCTTTTGGCAGTTTGATTATGCAATGGACCTCTTGGCAGTTTTAATATGCAATGGCCCTCTTGGTAGTTTAAATATGAATGCCCCTCTCAGCGTTTGAATATGATGGTGCTCTTGGCAATTTGATTATGTAATGGCCCTCTTGGCAGTTTGATTATGCAATGGCCCTCTCTGCAGTTTGAGTATGAATGACCCTCTCGGCGTTTGAATATAATATCCCTCTTGGCAATTTGATTATGCAATGGCCCTCTTGGCAATTTGATTATACACCGGCCCTCATAGTTTGAATATGAATGGCCCTCTCGATGTTTGAATATGATGGCCCTCTCGGCGTTTGTATATGATGGCCCTCTTAGCAATTTGATTATGCAATGGCCCTCTCGGCATTCGAACATGATGACCCTTTTGGCCCTCTCGGTGTTTGAATATGATGGCCCACTTGGTAATTTGATTACGCAATGGCCCTCTTGGCAGTTTGATTATGCAATGGACCTCTTGGCATTTGAATATGAATGGTCTTCTCAGCTTTGAATATGCAATTTCCCTCTTGGCATTGAATATGATGGCCATCTCGGCGGTTTGAGTATGAATGGCCCTCTTGGTAGTTTTATTATGCAATGGCCCTCTCAGCAGTTTGAATATGAATGACCCTCTCGGCGTTTGAATATGATGGCCTTCTTGGTAATTTTATTATGCAATGGCCCTCTTGGCAGTTTAAAAATGAATGGCTTTCTCGGCTTTGAATATGCAATGGCCCTCTCGACATTGAATATGTAATGGCCCTATTGGCAATTTAAATATGCAATGTCCCTCTCGGCGGTTTGAATATGTAATGTCCCTCTTGGAAATATAAATATGTAATGGTCATCTCAGCAACTTAAATATGTAATGGCCATCTCAACAATTCGAATATGTAATGACCCTCTTGGCAATTGTATCAACTCCTTTTATAATACGATATGCATGACTTTTTCGTGATAAATACGATGTCCCTCTGGGTGGTTCACATTACCGTGTCTGATATCAATAGGATTTGTGAATATTTTCCAATAGTTCTTGATGCTGAAAATTGTAATTTAATATCTTTGGAGATGCTTGTACATGTTTAGAGTGATGTCTTCACTTGTCCCATTTTGAACATTTTGTGTTCAATGTGATTGCTGCTTTGTTGGAGATTTAAACGAGATGTTGTTGCTTGTATTCAAAACTACTGCTTTTCTTCTAAAGAACTTAAATGACTTTTCTTTCTCCACAGAAAAGTTGTCAATTTAAGGTAGATACTCACCCTTTTGAATTCTCCATATTAGTTGAATAGATAAATATGATGATCTTGAGGCACTCATATGGATCTGTATCACGGAAAAACTATTAGTTTTTTGAAACAAACTGATCTGTGTTGACTTCTTCGAGAGCTTGCTCCTTGTCTTGTAAAGTCAATTGATCACTCTGATTTCTTGCTTCTCGATACACATTTGACATATGAAAAATCCTTAAGAAAAAAGAAATTTTTTTGAGAATCAATTTGAACAAGTTAGTGTCAAAAGTCATGTCATGCATAGCTTAAATGAACGTCTTTGGTTCAAACTTTGACGTATACGATATCTTGTTTTGGAGAGTTCAAAAGATCCTTGGACCTTGAGAAATTTCTAGCATGGTCCTCTCGAAATCTAGTAGAATCGCGAATATTATAGTTGACTCTAAAATCGAATGGTGTTTGAGATTGCTGAAGTTGACTAAGAACTTTAATGATGCTAGAGATCATTTGAAGTTAGCTTTAAACTTCTGATCATGCTCGAAATGTTCAAAATTAACTTCATACTTCTAGTGATGCTTGAAGAAATTTTTGAACCCGTTCTCAAAAATTTCTGTCCCAGTTAGATGTCTTGGATTATCTCAAATATTTGATATATGAGTAGTAGATTTTTTTGAGTCCCTCAATATAATTTTCTCCTAGTTGACATTCTCAATGTGACTTTATATTCTTTACTTGTTGGGGATTTTATTGTTGAGAATTTTTGAGTTCCTCTCAAAAATTCTGTCCCGGTTATACGTCTTAGTGTATCTTGGTTTTTTGATATATGACTTGTAGAATTTTTGAGAACCCCTCAAAAATTCTGTTCCAGTTGCAACTCACGATGTATCTTAAGTTTTGAATTGTTGTGAGATCCTCTTCTTAAGAATTTCTGAGTCCCTCTCAAAAATTCTGTCCCAATTTCTATTGTAAAGAAAAATAGAAATCTTATGGGAGATATGACTAAACCCTTGTGGAGCCTAGGTATCCCATTGAGGCAGTAATCAGGTCAAAAGTAGTTCCCCACTCAAGGATTAAGAAAAATATGAAATTTTGATAAGGAAATGATCGAGACCGACATTGGCCGCCTACGTATCTCATTCTTGAGAATTCAGGTCGAACATAGTTCAAATTACAAAAGATAATTTCCTAATTATAAAACATAAGATGATTACAAGAAATGATGTGATTACAAGGAAAGAAAATAAAGAAACTCTAAATCTTCAACTCATATAGCTCTTGATAGCTCTGAGTAGATTCTCCACTTGAGAAGAACATTTATACTCAACCTTGACATATCATCAGATAAATGTATCGATTTATTGCCTAAGTAAGTTGTTTAGTTCTCTTTTCTAAGTTTTTTTCATATAGACATTTATTCTAGTCTCTTGGACACAATCATTATTTTATGTGTCATCCAGATTTGAGTTATCATGATTCTCGAGTTGTTTCAATTCTCTGGAAATGTATTCATAAATTATGATCTCCTCATCATACTCTTAGAACACATCGTCATATACCTCTTTTGTTCATTCAACACATGACATGATATTGACAAGTTTTAAATTATTTTTACCAAAACAAAACAATTAAAACAAGCAGAATAGATTTTCGCAATATAAGAGACTTTCATTGAAAACAAGGGAATACGAACATTGGCTATGACTATGGGCCATTTTTCCTTTTTCAAAATATTGCGAAGGAAATTTAAAAATGACATAAAATTCATCCTTGTCTATCAATATGAACGAGAATTCAAGAGAGACTTGGAAGTCCAATTAAGAACTTTTTCCATTGGCTCGGCGTCTCGTATGCTTTATGTTTCAATCAATTCCTCCAACATTACATCACCTTCATCAAGAATATACTTAGTTCCCTCTCTGAAACTTTCATCATTGGCATATTCTTCTACCAGAATAGACTGATACAAATGAGGCAAAGGCTTTGGCGATACATGATTGACCACCTTCTTGACCTGATCGTCTTTTAACACTTAAGTAAAATATTGTCATGGTTCCATGACCACAAATTTTAATTTCTCAATTATGCTCATAGAAGCTAGAACTTTCTCAAGATTATCTGGATTGGTTGAAATTACAGTTTTATCCACACACCAATTTTCTTCAACCTTGACCATGTTAATGGTAAACTCTACGTGATTTGGCAGTGAATATGTATTGGCATTGGGTATGACAGTGTGAAGGGTTACAACCTTTATATCAATTAAGTCTTGAATTTTATTCTTCAAGATGATGCAATCTTCAGTGGTATGCACAACACCTACTAAATGGTAAGCACAATGAAGATCGGCCCTGTAATGTTTGGAATTGAAATTGACATTTTTTGGATCAATTGTGTGTATCAGACCGGATAATTTCAACCTCTCAAAAAGTTGAGTCCGAGTTTCAACCAAAGGAGTAAAGACTCGAGTGATTTCTTCCCAAGTTTTTGACGAGAAAGATTGTGATTATTTCGTAGAGGTGCCGGTACTTGATGATAAAGTGGAAGATTTTGGCAAGTAGGTGTATGTATTTGGAAATTTGGATATGGTGGAGTTTGGTAGATATGAGGGGAATTTTGGTAATTTTGCAAAATTACTTGGTAATTTGGTTGAAAAGTTGGGTAATATGACAATAGATCTTGGTAATTTGGATAATTTGGTGGTGGAGATTGGTAATTTTGTTGGATGAGGTAAGAATTTTGCGGAGCTAAATTGTAAGTTTTGGATGGTAAAACTTATGAACAGTCAAACCGGCACACCTCTTTAATTTTTTTAATTTATTCAAATGAGTTAGAGGAAACAAAATCTCTTTTATTCATCAATAGTCTCGAGAATTTAACTTGGGGAGTCATTTGGATGATTTTTCCGGTCTTGAGACCGTGCTCAATAGCTTCACCAATTTTGACTATCTCACTGAACTTCCCTTCTAAAATGAGAAACATCCTACTGTAGTACTCAGACTCTTGAATGAACACAAAAACTTCAATAACCTCTTTCTCAGTCACGGAAGGCGTAACCCATACAACCTCTGTTCTCCAACAATAGGAATATTCTCGATAGTTTTCACAAGACCTGTGTTTCATTCTCTCCAAAGAGTATCAATCGGGAATGATTTGTAGGTTATAACCAAACCTTTCAATGTAGTCTTAAGCCAAAGCATTCCAACTTGGCCACTTCTTGAATTCTTGAGAAATATACCATTCAAAAGCTTCTCCTTTCGGGCTTCAACCAAAGAGTCATATCAGAAGTCCTCATTTTTTCCAATTTCCACAAACTTGTCGCAATAAGCCCTCAAATAAGCAAAAGTATTTTCAATTCCACTAAAAGTGTCAAATTTCGGCACTTTAAAACCTTTCGGAATCTCTAAATGTGGATGAATGCACAAATCTTCATAATTCTCCAACAATGTTTGTGGTGTATTGAATGTCCTTTCTTGCATTCATAGCTTCGTTTATAATGCTTTGCTCAGTCTTTCCTTTTATGAACTTCCACTCCTCCTCCTTCTTCTCACAATAATCGAGTTCAAAAATTATAGTAGAAGAAGGATGTAATTCTGGCGATATTGAAAGATGAAATGCGATTTCTAGAGGTATGGGTTGAATGGCATGTGAGTTTTGGACAATTTGAGTTGGAATTTGATGGACGGGAGGAAATATTTTTGAGATTGCCGGTATTTGGATTTTGAGGATTAAGTAGTTATAGATGTGAGGAGCTAGCATGATGCGGTTTAAGGGTGGTTAGGTCTATGATGGAAGGCTTTGGATTTGAAGTAGGAAAATGGAGTAGAGGCCTTTCATTGTCTGAAGTAGGAGTTTCGGCAATGATATCCATATTTGTCAAATCTCGGGACTTATCCATTTCAATCCTCATCTCAGCAATTTGTTGGAGCAATTGTGCAAACTTGTTCTATTCAGCAATGATAGGGTCATTCACAATTATTTTGGCCAAATCAGTGTTCTCGACATTTTCAATCACCTTTTCTTTGCCTTTTGACATTTTTTTTTGTCAGAGAAGGAATCTTTGGGACCTTTAGACCTTGTTAAGTATGGATGTTTTGCCATTTTCTCAACACAGATCAGTTTTAAGTACCTGACAAAGAAAAATATCTAAAAAGACAAATTTGTTAGTTTGTGTAGATGATAAATAATATAAGATATCACACACATGATCAAAAACACATAAGAGTTGCTCCACTTGAAGATAAACGAGTCCACGTATATTGAAAGGTGACTAAATAGACAGGAATATGTCTATCTAATTTTGGGAATAGTGAATTTAAAAAGTTAACTTGCATGGATTCAATGGACTTTTGTATCTGTAATTGACATACTTTTGATTGAGAGGATACTCTAATTTGTCTAGGAGAGCGGAAAAAATAGAATTTTTAAATATGCGGACCGAGTCTTGAAAGACTGCCTACGTATCTCACGGATGAGAATTCAGGTCCTACGTAGTTTGACCTGTGTGAATCTCTTTTTAATTTGAGATAGAAAATTTGCACCTTTTTTTAATGAGAGAGTAAGATTTATGATTTAGAAGAGAGTTTTGAATATATGTATTTTTTTTGTGGAAACTAAAGACTCGAAGAATGTTTCGACGCACTTTTGATAGTGACTTGATATTTATGTTCTAGAAATTATTCGAAGAGGAGTGAGCTACAATATCTCCAAATAAAGCAACATTTTCACATAACCAGTTATAACACATAACAGTTATTGCGCATTCTAAATAGATATGTGACCCTTTTTTGCCAAGGATGAGCTTAATGATTCAAAGAATGTGATTATGATAGATTGATCCAAGCCATTAATTTGTGACGACTCGAGTTTTTATTCAATCGAACTCACTATGTCAAACTTAGGCTTGGGTCCATCTATCATTATGAAGTTGCATAAAACATGCTTTTGGTCGTTGGATCGTGAAATCCGTCGATGTAAGGGTGCACTTTTTAAACGTGGAATCGATACCCAGGATCGATCCCCTAAGGTATATGCATGCATGACTTAAAGTGAGGGGTGACTTAGCTCTATCTTATGTTTTCTAAGATTTTATCTTACTAGACACAAGGTTCCCGAGTGGACAACTTGAGTGAGGAGGCTACGCGGTCACACGGAAAAAGATCCAGGCACCCTGTGCATATGCCAACTCTCCTAACTTTGGGAATTTTGAAAGAAGTTTGCGGGTGCACAAATCACACCTCGCGTGTACGTGTGATAGTGTGAATTTCCAAGAAGTGAAGAAATATGAACGGAGTTTATAAAGCAATAACAAATAAACAATTCATATAAAATTGTTACAAATAAACAGTTTATATCACATAAGCATGATAACAAAGTATTAGACATGTATAATAAGCAAAAAAACTAAGCATATGTTAAAAATCTTATAATTAACCTAATTCTGTTATGGTTAGAACCTATTAAATCCCCAGCAGAGTCGTCATTCTGTATTGCCGTAATTTTACTATCTTTAGAAAATTCACTTTTTGAAATGTTCTAAGTATAAAACATTTGAGAAAAAGAGTTGTCACTTAATTTTTGATGAAATTAAGAAAACTTAATTTAAAAAGCTTTAAGCAGATAAACCTTTAAAAATTCAGAGAAAATGGGTATGAGAAGTTCTCATTTACGCGGCAAGAAGGTTTACAAAGCATTTAAAGCACCCGCTAACATACGATTATCCTAGGACTTAGGTTAATATTTTTTTACTATGTTTTAGGAATATGATTTGATATAAAACATAATAATATTAATTTAAAATATTTGATTAACTTTAGAAGATTAGTTAAACAATGATTTTTTTTATTTTTTTTATGAAAAGCAAACCTTTATAGAAATATTTGACTTAAACTACAAGTGATAACAATTTTGACAAAACTAGATTAATTAGAATTTATTTAATTATTTTTTTTGAAAATAATAATTTAAAATAATTTGATTAATAAAAACATGAAACTAAAAATTTGTTAAATATATTTAATAAAAGTATAAGAGTTGATAAAAATAAATTTTATTAAAATAAATTAACATAAAGAAAATGGTTCATCTTTTGAGGAATTAATAATTCTAAAGTTAGAGTTGATAAAAAAACAAATCAATAAATAATCACACAATTAAGTAAGTTAAGGGTAAAGGAGAAATTGAATTTGGGACCCTTCTTGGGCCTGCGGCAGTTGTGTTTGGGCTTCAAACCCTTTTCTCCCCTGAAAATACTATTGTAAACAATTTGTAGATAGCTCGTTTTAGATTTTTCGAGACTGAGATTTCCTGTTGTCAACTTGTATATCAACATTTGACATGTGTATCTGCGTTTTGACCTATTTTGCTGCATTTATACTATATATCATTGTATATTGAATGTATACAATCAATTTTTGGACTCTCCAAGACCTGTTTTAGCTTCCAAAACTCAAACAATGATGAAGTTCGACCCAATAAGAAATTCTACTCAACAAAATATAGGAATGGAGTCCTAAATAAACTCGTATTGATCGCATGCGAGAAAAAGGAGAGGTGAACAAAGTAGTATCGTTTAATTAATCAACTAAAATATATTTAAACAATATAAAATCCCAAATCTATCAGCATACTTCCAGATAGATTAAAAAATCACATTTCTCCATTGGCACTCAAATGAATACACATAACAAATTATTTTTATGATTTAGCATTTACGATCCAACAAGATCAAGAGAAGAATAACATTGAATCCACTTGAACAATTTTTAAGGGTACTGTTAGTCTATAAGGATAAAACCAAACAATTTTGATAAAATATGAAAGTTGTTGCATTATGTCATGCAGTAAGGAATTAGATGCACATTACTAATACTTATCTGGAAAAGTAACAAACAATTTTTAGCATTCAAATGATTCTAAAGATTCACAACATAAAAATCACAACTATAACACATTAAGAGAAGAAGCCAAACCAGTTTGTTGGCATTCAAAAGATTAGTAGCAAGATACACCAAATTATGCAAGATTCAAACTAATAAGACTTTAGATGAAGACATCTACTCACCACGAGATAAGAATGAAAATGATGATACATGAGATTTAAGGCAAGAGATAAATAAGAAACAAAGACATAGTGATCCAGTATTCAAAAGTAGACATTTGAAAAATGCATCGACCAAATAAACATAGATCGATCTTAGATCGAGATGCATGAATCAAGGTGAGTTTTCCAAACTACACACGAATGTATCTAGAAGTTGACACTGAAATGTGTTAAAATCATAACCAAATATACTCAAGACTACACTAGTGTGCAGACATTATAAGTTAAAGACAAGTCTACATATAATATGAGTTAACAAAGAGCATATGTTGTATTGCTAAATACAGTAACAAATCATTTGGTTGAAAACAGGTAGCAATGCACATTAATTAACTTGGTCCATATCACATCCAAATGCAGATTCATGGAAAAAAAATATTAAGACAACATTATTTCATCAACATGTGAGCTATACTAGAACTAAGTAGCAATTGCAAGGAAAGGGGGCCAGAGATTAAACATATTCAGAAAGCTCAATACTATAAGTAGAGTAGATCAAAGCATAGATAAGAAATCTAAACGAGAAAAAACTCAAAATTAAAATCATTAAGACGTAGGCTAAACACTGGAGAGTTCATATAACTTTGAAACAAAATGAACTAAAAGAAATGAAAAATGAAAAGAATGTAACCTTCTTCGAGGTAATGAAACCGGGACAACGAGCTTAACCGTAAAGCTATTCACTGCCACAAGTGAAATTTTGGCAGAATCGAACATCTAACCCAAAAAATCTAGCTACAGAATACTATTGTCCTCAATCCTTCTATCTTTTGTAATTGTAATTTTGTTTCTAATGGTAGAACTCTCTCCATCTCCCCTCTCCATTCTTAAGAAATTCTTACTGTTTTTCCTCACTTTTCCCAACTCTATTGTTAGCCTCTCTCTATTTTTCTTCTACATTAATCTTTCCTGCCCTATTTTTTGTCAACATGGGTTGGGTCGTTTGGTATGTTGTACGTATGTTGTTGTATTGGGTTGGGTATTGGAACCTATTTGGACTTGCTGTGGAGAATTGGGTTTTTGAATTTTGTTGTGACTAAGCATTGTTGGGGAGTTTTGGGCTGCTGGAAATGTGAGCAAAAGGGCCCAAAATTTGGTATACAATTGGTTTCAAAGAATTTGTCTACTAGGTTACAAATTTAGCTATTGAATTAAGAATGTAGCCAAATTGAGTTCATTTAGATGAAATAATATTAATTAATTAACAAGATTCTTAATCTCAACAAGATATAATAATTAATTCTATTATAAGCTATTATTCAAAAATATAAATCATAAATTAGCTAAACTAATTAGTCAAATATTTAAGTAAAACTAAAATATTGTTGAGGTGATTTTCAAACTTTAAAATGATAAATATATACAAAAATATATAGTCTATATAAATTATCTTTTAACATTTTAAAATTTATAATAATGGCAAAATTACTAAAAATTACTTGAAAATTTTAAAATTTTATATAATTAAATTATTTCAAATTGTTTAAAATTTAAGAAGTTCGATGACTAACTTACATTTTGGAAGGCCAAAATTGGGTGTCAACAGCGCCTCCATCGCCCCAAGCCTGATGGACTGGCAGGCGCGCCGCACCAGGGCAAGTGGGACTGCGGCATTTCCTAGGCACGATAAGGGCGCGCCGCGTATCCATCGCCCCAATGTCCAGTTTTTTTATACCCTGGGTTTAACCCGGAATTTAACCGACTCACCCAAAATAAAACCCCTCAACTGCTCCATTGTTTCCCCCATTCCCACAATTTTCAAACCCCAAAACCACCTAATCTTCTTCTTCTTCTTCTTCTTCTTCTTCTTCTCCTTCCCCAACTCTTTCCTTTTCCCCATTAACCACCCATTAACTCCCATCCACCCTTCTATCTCCCCCACTCACCACTCCTTTTCTTCTATCTTCCTCAATCTCTCCTCTCATCCATCCACAAATAAACTTTTTCTCTTCTCCACTCCTTCATCCGACCCCCCCTCCACTTCTCACTTTTTCTTTGCTTAACAAGTTGAGATGGACCTTAAAATGAAAAATGTGACTGGTTCGAAGAGGAGTAGGAGGGTGAAACTTAGGGTCCGCTAGTGGCCGAGAACCGGTACAAAAATTTGTTAAGAAGGCGGTGGATCAATATGGATGGGATTGGTTTGAATGACAATGTGAAGTGAAGTACATGGTTAATGAATACGTCAATAAATTAAGGCTATAGTCTCAATTTCCATAGATATGTCAAACTGTGAATGAGTTGGTCTTGCATTTTTGTTTGATAATCTTGGAGATTGTAATTTAAAGTTAGTACGGGAATTTTATGTAAATTGGTTGACTGACACTAAGTACAAAATTTGTGCTTGTGAGGGAGAAAGATGTGAGATTTTCAGCCCGTGTTTTGAATGAGGTGTTGGGGAACGACAGTCTAATGCTGATATGTTTAACGAGTTGAAGGATAAACCTCCATATAAGGATATCTAGAACACTTTGTGTGGGTCGAGTCTAATGTTAGGTGTGAAATGAGTTAGGACACGAAGAGTCATAACACGCTGCATTTCGCTAATTTCAATCAGGTGGCTTGAGTGTGGTTTAAAATATTGTGTAGTGGGTTCCTTCCCGCCAAACACTTGACTGATGTGACCCGAGATAGGGTGGTGTTAGTGTACATATTGATAAAGAGGATGCCCATTAATGTGGGGGAAATTTTACGACAAAATATGATGAAGTTTAGGAATAACTTGAGGTGTCAATTTTGTTATGTAATCACTCTATTTTTCCAGAGTCATGACATTTAAGAGGAGGAGATCGATATGACTTTTGAGAGGCACCTGGACCTTATGGGTAAGTTGGTAGATGTCACGCGCACAAAGGCATTAGACACCTCGCATGGGCCTATTTTGTCAGCTTCGAATAGGTAAGCCCGTGATGATAGCGTCATGGCATGCATATTTGGAATGGATGAGTTGCAACTGCCAATTAGTTTCCTCCCATTCACCAATGATGAGATGGAGGCTTTACCATAGCGATATCCCTTGATTGATAGTGCAACTTATTTGTGCAAGACGGGTCTAGCATTTTCTGAGTCGGTGGATGATGATGAACCCACTGCTGATGAGGCCATGGATGATGAAGAGGATGAAGACATTGTGGATGAGGCGAATGCCTTAATGGTGTTCGACCGCAGCGACGATGAGGCCTAGAGGCTTCGGGGTTTACTCCTACCTTTTTACTATTTTGTTGTTGCACTAAGGACAATGCTTATCTTTAAGTGTAGGGTGGGGGTATTTTGTATGTATATAGTTATTTACTACTTTATCGAGTCTAGTTTTAGTCTTTAGTTATTTTTCTTTTGGGTTCCTCAGAGTTTGTTTTGAGTACTTTTACTGAGAATTGTCCATTTGAACCGTATAGGATTAGTTTATTTCTTTATCAAGTCTTAGAGTCATCGTAGGAGTGACAGTTCCCAATGATAGATGGCTGAAGACCTTCTTAAGGTAAAATTAGTCACATAGAGGATAGGATGAACAAAACCAACCTTGGTGTTTTGAAGATATATCCCAATAATTTAGCCAAACTTCATGAATAGTTATACTTGGAAAAATGCAATGACTTGTGGACCTTGATATTAGCATGTGTTCTTAAGTTTGACTCAAATGTTAACATATGGGCTTAATTGTGTAGTAATACCGTAATGCAAGTTGTATGAGCATATTAGTGATATATCTATATGTGTTTCATAATGTCATGTGTGGTAAGAATTGATTAGTTCTTTCTTGACTTGATATCTAGAATTTGACTTGTGCGTGTTGAATGAGTAGCTAGTAGGACGTAAGGAATGTGATTGAGGCATTTCTTTGAAATAGCCAATTCTTGACTATACTTGTATGCCTACCATGAATTTTCCCCCTTGTGAAGCCCCATTGAGACTTTAGCCTTATTCATTTGATAATCCACATAATAAGCCAAAACCCATTGTTTGATGCCAAGTATTTTGATCCTCTTGAGATCCCTAATGCAGTATGTTAAGAAGAAAGGGTTAAAAAATGGTTGAATAAACTAGGGGAATTTTTTTATAGTGTGGGAAAAGAAAATCCTAATTTGGCCCTGCTCCTTGGTGACATTGTGCACCTCAACTAAAATTGAGGGTGGCTAATCTAGGATGATTCTTAAAACATTGGCACTGATCGTATCAAGGATAATGTGCAGCTTATTCTTAAGAATATCTAGAATTTGAGTGGATAGTGCAAAAGCATATTTCTTGATTTTAAGAAAAAAAAAATGGGCAAATGTGGAAAATAAAGGGTATTTAGTTGTGAAGGGTGTACTAGAAGAAAAGAATAGTTATGAACGATGGTGTTTACTAAATGATAACATGTGCACTAGGGAGGAGGAGTCACTACAATGAATTCCAAATTCCCTCCAATACCTGAAGACAACATTACAACCAAATGAAATTCATCTTGATTCCTTGATAAGTACAATATGAAAGTTAAGCTACACGATAGGAAAGCATATGGCATGTTGAGGAAAGTGAGAACTTCACTTGTGCGAGTGAGTTGCTTAAATTGAAAAAAATAAGCCTTATGATTTTGACATTGCTTGAGAAAAAGGTTGTACTAAAATCATAAACAAGTAGGGTATCTATGACATATAGAGGATTATCTAGTAATGTATTGGTATGAATTTGCATTAGCCCAAAAAGAAGTCATTCTTTTAGCATGTGTTGTACTAGGTATATTTGTGGAAAATTGGTGCATCCAATGTATACTACATGATCATGATTAATAATGTTTGGTTGGTTTTAAGGTGAAGTAATAAAGTCAAGGTATTGTGACATAGAATTGATAGTCTAAAGATTGTTTGAGGACAAACAAAAGTCTAAGTGTGAGGTGGTGATCGTAGGCATATCTGTATGCCTAAGTAATGGATAATTGTTCATGTTTTAGTGTTGATAAAGGACAATCTTTAGTTATTAGCTTGATTTTTTGGTTGATTGTGTTGATTTAAAACTTACACACATGATTAGTAGTTTCAAGAACTCTCAGAGAAATTGGAGTTGGCGCTAAGAAAAACAAGGAAAAGAAACGGACGTGCAAAAAAGACTAAGTGTTAAGCAACTAGGCGAGGCACACTGGCAGGCGCGCTGCACCAGGGCTTGTTGCTCAGAGCTAATATTTGAGGCGCACTAGCGAGCGTAGGATTTGTATTGAACTTTATCTACTACTATAAATAGATCTTAGGGCTGCCATTGAAGGGTTTCGACATTTGTTTAGTGTAAAAGGGAAAGAATAAAGTTTGTAATCATCCTACCTTCTCTATTTTACGGATTTGTTTACGAAAAATTATATTTCTTGATTATTATGAGCATGAGTAGATAAAAGCCCTAGTTTAGGGGCTGCAACTACGTTTTGATTGTTGAGTATTTGAAGCTTATGAATTAAACTTCGGTTGTCAATTCAAATTACTTTTATATTCTTGTTTCATTATTTCTTTACTGGACATTTAGGAATAAATCTAGTGTCTAAATCTTGAATGGACCATAGGAGAGATTTGATAGACCAAAGAATACAGAGAGCTCAGTCCGCCCATTAAATTGAGGAGATTAGTGTTCAAGAGTGACGGTCAAATGACGAACACCTTGCTTGGTTATGAAATAGGATGAAATATAAATGCACGTCAGTTAGTCTATTTATCCTCGCTCAATGATGTAGTTAGATAGCTAACTTGGGTAGGCGACTAGAGGTGGCGAACACGAATCATATTATCAACCCTATAAACCAATAATTTGACAACTGAAGTTAGTTCTAAGCCAATTTTATTATACATGACATTCAGTAGATTCTATAGCTCTGGAATTGCTTTTAATCTGCCTAAAAAATTACATCAAAGTTGTTCACCATTGTTTAATTTGAATTCAATCCATAATAGTCTTAGTTAACCATAAAAGATTCAATCTACGAAGAAGTTACTTTTCTCTTTTATTGTAGAATTAAGTGTCAACATAAGTTGATCATAAGTCCCACGTGAACAATGACTCCTTTCAAAAAAGACTATATTACTGCGCGACCACGTACACTTGCATGTGCAATTGGGAGAAAACCAATGTACCTACAATTCCTAGTTGATTACAACACTCTAAAGTACATCTAAACATAATGAAATCATCCATAAACATATGATCATGGTCCTTGAATCCATAATCCAATTCAATAAAAGTTAAGATCAAAGTTAAGGAAGTTAAGAATCAAGTCCAAAAGTTAAGAAGCAAGTCAAAGTGAGTTTTTAAAGTTTTCAAGAGTCTTAAGCAAACATTTCTACTTTCTTGTGAAGATCAAGATACATTTTAAGCAAAGAGTAAAGAGTTGATTTTAAATCTCAAAAGTTATAAGGGAACTAAGTCTCCCCAAGAGTTAAGTTTCATGTAAAGCAAAGAGTTAAGAGAGAGTTCATTTGTCAAAAGCTATAAGGGAACTAAGTAGTTCGTTCCTAAGAGTATAAATGTTTTTCACATTTTGAGAAAGAAATAAATCTAGAGTTCTATAGATCCTTTGTCTATTTTAAAAAATTGGAACTATGATTTCCACGAGAGCTTTTAAAGCTAAGTTTGAGAAATTACCTCAAACCAGAGAAGAAATTATTTTAAAAAAACATATGAGCTAAGTATTTTGGGAGTACTTTGAGTACCAATATGGGTACGCGAGTTCATATCAACTCAAATATCGATAAACCATGTACCCAGCATGGACAGATAAAGGATTACACTTTTTAGATGATTCCTTAGTGCTTTATAGCATAGTCTAGTGGACCCACTTAGTAGTTCAGGTTCTATACCAAGGTAAAGGTATAGACCGGTCCTCTTGCAATGTGAGGTAAGACGTTGTATCATCGCTAGGCTCATACTGATGGTTGTCGGTTCGAGAGTCACCCACAGAAACTATATTACTTTCATGGACAAGTAAAGTTGAGTTTATTATTGCATTACCTCTAATGAACTAAGTGTTTACACTGTTTTACAAGTTTTATATATATATATATATATATATATATATATATATATATATATATATATATATATATATATATATATATATATATATATATATATATATATATTGCATGTGTCTTTACTGTTTTATAATGAGTTATGACTTCTTGAGTTGAGGAGAACCAGAGGTAAGTTCACTCCTAAATCCTTTCAAGATTTGTATTTGTTGTTTAGAATTTCAACTCGCATACTTATACATTCAATGTACTGATACCAGTTGGCCTGCATCGTCTTATGATGCAGACACAAGTAACCAAGATCAACATCCAGCGTTTTGTTGATCCAACTTAAGCATTTAGAGTCAGTGGTGAGCTTCCTTGCATTTCAGAGGACTCTTTAATTGTTTTTTGTCTTTCCTTTATAGAATGTTGTGTGTTTTTGTCTCAACATTCATTTTGTAGTAGTAGAGGCTTCATAGACAAATAGGTAGTGAGACAATCAGTTTTGGGTTTCTCTTTATTTACACATATACATATATTGTTCTTGAAACTTAAGTGCAATTTTGGCCAAGATTATTATTCAAAGTGTTTTTCATGAGATTGTTTTCAGCTATATATTTGAGTTAAGATAAGTCTTGTGGAGTTAATAAGTAAGGCCAAGGGTTCGCTCAAGGCCAGCAATGGTCATTGGATGTCGTTCATGTCCAGGGTGTAGGCTCCGGGCGTGACACTTACTTAATCAATTTTTGGAAATATTTTATGGGCTAAAATGATACGATCCAATTTACACTTTTAGAAAATAGATTTAGGATTTTTGGAGAAAGAACGCAAGAGAAAAGAGAATAAGAAGCAAGATTCATCATTTTCTAAGGATTTGATTGCGGATTTCTTCAACGATTTTATCCCACAAGGTATGTGAGTCTCTCATAGTGTTGGGTTAGTTCACCCATGCTCCAAGAATTTTTAGTTCAGTGAAATTCGTTCTAAAAGATTTTAAAATTTTATGCTTTTGACATGTATTCTTGAATTTTAATATTGTTCTTGAATTTGGATAAGTTGAGGAGTTTAGGAGATCCTTACATTGAGTTTTAGGGTTTTCTTGAGTTAGATTCTTGAGTATAATTGTTGGAAATGGGGATTTAAAATTAATTTGAGAAAAATAGTCAAGTTTAGGTGAATTGGGGCTTGAAAACGACGAAGGAAAAGGTCCAGCAGAATTCCTGAAATATGTTCGCGTCGCGGACTTGTTCCCCTAGTGAGAAAATTTTTCCTCCGTGTCGCGGATATGATACTTACTCCTCTGTCTCAAAATTTAATTTTGTGAGCATTTATTTAGGAACATTTCCAAGTCACGCACTTGTTCCAAGATGGTAATTTCGTAACCTTTCTCAAGTTTAGCTATTGGAATCATTCCTAAACATCAGGAGACCTTTCCTATCACAAATCATAATCCTTGAATACATAATTCAATTCAAGAAAACTTAAGAGTGAATTTAAGTAAAGTTAAGAGTCAAGTCAAATGGAGTTCATCAAATTTTTCAATTGTCTTTTGCAAATGCTCTTACTTTGTTTTAAGTCTGAAAGTGTCAAGTTAATCTAAGAATAAAGAGTTGAATTCATTTCTCAAAAGAAACTATAAGGGAACTTAGTAATCCCTAAGAGTTCATAAACACTTTCACATTTGAGAAAGAAAAGGGAACATCGATTCCAAGAGAGCCTTTAAACAAAGTTTTGAGTAATTATCTCAAACCAAAGAAAGAAGTTTGTTTTTATTAAAAAAAAACATATGAGCTAAGTATTTTTGGGAGTAGTGTTGAGCACCGGTATGGGGATGCGAGTTCATATTAACTCAAGTCTTTATAAACCATATATCCATCATGGGTATCGAAATATCATACTTTTTAGATGATCACATAAGTTAAGCTAGTGTATTCACTAAGTTAAGTAGGTTCTATATGACAGGAAAGTATTATACATTTCTGAAAGTGTGGGCAAGACGTTGTATCACTAGTTAGGCTCATAGTGGTGGTTGTTGGTTAAAGAATTTCTTTCAGTTGCTTATCTCTTAGTGTTAGATGGTTGATGGTGAACAATTACGTATTAATGAGAATGTTTTTATAAGTATGTTAAGAAACAAAAAGTTTCAAATCTTCCGTCAAAATTAACATAAGTAAAGTAAGAATGGCGTAAGTAGGCTTGTCTGCGACCTCTGAGAGGTCAACGACGCCGGTCTCGTCTGGGGTCTACACTCTGTCGCGAAAAAAATGGTTTGAGAGGGGCGTGGAGTTTCAAACCTACACTATTATTGATAATACAAATATATGATTTACAGAAAAATTATTGAATTTGTTGTAGTATTGTCTTTGTCTACCCTTTATCTCTTTTTTTTATTATATATGTATATGCATGAGGAAATAGCTTTTCAAGTCATTTATCTAAAGTTCTATATAAACTACTAAATTATCCGTGTTTCGCTCGAAAATTTAAGATGATGAAATTTACAAAATAATACTTAAAACTTATCGGTCACTAAATCTGAAACATTATATTATCTTCATACAACATTACGTAGTAGCAAATATTAATAATGTAAAGGAAAATAAAAATCATTACATCTTTAGTATTTATTTATCCTTAATAACTTAAACCTAAATTAATGACGGTAAAAATACTTATCAGGATCTGTAACATAAGCAATAGTGTTAGTAAATCGATAAACAGGAGCAGAGTACACAAATATTTAATTGTGAAGAAGAAGAAAAAGAAGAGATTCAAAATTTTCATTGTTATAGAATGAGAGGAAATCCCTCTATTTATAGGCAATAAAGGAAAGTGTGAACAAATATTTTTTGTGTCTTATCAGAAAGGTTTTAACTATTTGGAAAAGTTGCAATCCTTTGAAAAGGTCACAACCTTTCATAAAAGTCACAACTTTTCATAAAAGGCGTAATTTTTCATTAAAGTTAGAACATTTATAAAAGTCACAACTTTTCATAAAAGTACTAACTCTTCATTAAAGTCTCAACTTTTCATAAAAGTATCAACTCTTCATTAAAGTCGCAACTTTTCATAAAAGTACCAACTCTTCAATAAAATCACAATTTTTCATAAAAGTCGTTACTCTTCATTAAAGTCGTAACTCTTCATAAATTTCACAGCTTCATGAAAGGAAAAGTCTAGTTTTGTAAATAAATAAATTAAAAGGAAGTTTTAGTTTGTAGTGGCGCCACACAAGCGAGCCTAAGGTTCTCTCTCTCTCTCTCTCTCTCTCTCTCTCTCTCTCTCTCTCTCTCTATATATATATATATATATATATATATATATATATATATATATACTAGCTAAATTACCCTTGCTTTCCATGGGAATGAACTATTTTATTTGATAATATTCATATTTTAGATATATACTCTACATTATGAAGAACATTTTATCTTAAGGAGAACTGTTCCTCCAAAATCTTAAAATGTTATTTTTTTTATTATTATTTTTGTTATAAAAATTATTAATCATAGAGAGATTTCGAGTATAAGAAAAAAGTTCAAGAAAATTTCCATAGAAATAGTTGGTCAGAAGTAATGAAATTTGCTAAATTTCAAATATTTATAAAGAAGAATAGACCAAAAATCCTTGAACAACAATATTCCCAAGTAAAGTGGAACATCACGTCAATACAACAACATAATAAACTAAATTCAAATGAATGATTTTCATATCATTCTTATGAACCTCTATCAATCTATTTTTATTATAGTCTGACATATCATGTATATGTTGTAAAATGAGTCTAAAATGGGCACTATCGACGGTTCATCGATAGTGTCCATCAGTAGACACTTAGCAATTTTAGAAGTTAACAGTTCACAGACCTCTCAATTGATTGCATCATACAAATTTTTCTTCATTGTATCAAAGTAGTCATTACTATTGAATATGTTTCATATCACCGGTCTACCTTTTTTTTAATTGAACTATAGTTGTTTTTATGGTTATGGTATGCAGTTAGAAAGAATGAATGCAAGTATCAACCATGAAGTAGGTGGCCTCAGATTGGAATGGTTCACTATTGGATTTTCTAAACAAAAATTTTGACACTTAACATATTAAAATATCACAGCATAACTTTGTGAGCACTTAACCTCACAAATATTCACAAATAATAATAAAATCAACCTTAATTTCCAAGTAATCAAGAAGAAAAAGGCATGTTGTTTATCTATCAAGTTGTATACAAGTTTACAGTTCACAAATTTAATTGAAATAATCCAAAATAAAGAGTTGTTACTTCTTTATTTAAAAAACAACAACAAACTTTATCAAAATAAAGAGTTATCACTACAGTAAAAATGATCTTGTAATGATATTTAATAACAATTCATATTTTAATTATCAACAAATATGTATTTACAAAGTTAATTGATACTCCCTATAAATATTCCTAAAGATTACAGTAGCGTTGAATCGAACAACAACTAATTTATATAACTAAAGGCTCTAATACTCTTCGTTAATGTACGTATTTATTATCGATAAAAATTATATTTTTTAGAGTGTATTTTGGACATTTGTTTGTTTCAAGAAAACTTGATCTCTATATGCACAAAAAGAATACACTAAGAAATATGACAAATTACTTAACTTGCGACAAAAGAAGTGGACTAATTGTATCTATACTAATATTCTAGGAAGAGTGAAATTACATACGGATTGTTTGTACCAGAAAAATAATTAAAATAATATATTAACTATTTTAAGAAACTTCATTATTGGTTCCGTGTCAGTTATCCTATATTTGTTGTTGTGTGCTATCAAATATAATACAAACCACAAGTAACTCTCCCAAAATATATATGAAAAAAGCTGTAGAAAGGGACAGAAGAGAAGATAATTTTTTAACAGAGTTAACAAAATCACTAAAATAGCAAATAAAAATGCAATAGATACACGAATCACTATGACTTACAGCAAAATATTGAGCTTCATTAAATAGGGGGAAGAAAACTTGAGGAATGAAACACACTTCAAAAAGAAGTTTAAATACTTTATTTGAATTAGACTGACCTATGGAAAAAAACTTACAATTTTTTTACTAAAGAACCAAATGCAATGAATTCAACCATTTCAACAGCGTTAAGAGTTGTGGAATAAGAGATGCAAGAGTCGTAATGTCGCGTTGCAATAAAAAATACATTTAATTTTTTATACGAAGAAACCTATAGAAAGAAATAAAATAGAATATCAATTTTCATTAATCTTTTCTGAAATTTTAATAGAGTTTTAAAACAAATCACCAAAGTAGCAAAAATAAATTGTCATAATTACATGAATGACTATGGCTTAAAGTAAAGATTAAGGTAAAATAGAAAGAAGAACCCTTTGAGGAATAAAACAAACTTCATAAGAAGCTTAATTAATTTATTTGAATTAAACTACCCTAGAGCGGAAAAGACCTACGAATAATAATGGTAGGAAATCCTTCTATTTATAGACAACAAAGGATAGTGTGAATAAAGTGTGCCTTATTAGAAAGGTCACAACTCTATGAAAAAGTTACAACCCTTCTGAAAGGTCACTACCTTTTATAATAGTCATATTTTTTCATAAAAGTCGCAACTCTTCATAAAAATCACAACATTTCAAAAGTTACAACTTTTGTATCACAACTCTTCATTGAAGTTACGAATTTTCATAAAATTTACAACTTTTCATAAAGGTTTAATGCTTTGAAAAAGTTACAACCCTTCCGAAAGGTTACAACCTTTCATAAAAGGCACAACTCTTTATAAAAGTAACAACTCTTCAGAAAAATCAAAACTTTTGATAAAAGTCACAACTTTTCATGAAAGGAGAAGGCTAGTTTTGAAAATAAAATAAATTAAAAGGGAATACTTGTTTGAGGTGATGCCACATAGGCGGACTTAGGATTCTCTTTTATATATATACTAGGTAATTTGTCCGCGCTTCGCGCAGTCATGTAAAACCCCAAAAAAAATTCAAACTAAGACGTGAATCTTTAATCGTAGTGAGTAATATTTTACAAAAGAATTAAAAATTTCTCAAGTCTTAAGGTCAATTCTCTAGATTTAGCACCAAGAGTTCCAAAAAGAATTAGATTGGAAATAACAAAAATCTTAATTTTGCAAGTTAAGTTAAGTATGAGTTTTGGGTCAACTTCAAATGATCATAACTCTCAGTAAAGGATAATTTAGGTGTTCTACAAGATACCATTGGAAATATATTTGAATTAGCTTTCCAAATCCGCCGAGTTTGCTAAATTTCGAGTTCGAATAAGTGAGATATGACCTTTCGAAGGTAGGCTGTCCAGTTAAGGAAAGTTAGCCAAAAATAGTGAGGGATGTTTAGATCCTTTACTTGCCCAATCTGATTTAACTCATTTTTAGTCATATTTTAGGGGTCTAATCCTTTTAGATTCAGATTTATAAACAATATACACCAAGGTTTTTAGTTGATAGTTCAAGAAGAGGCAAGAAAAGAAAAGAAGAAAACAGAGGAGAAAAGAGGCAAAGATGAAGGTGTTCATCTATGTTCTTGAGTCTAGTAGCGGATTTTTGCCATGGGTCTAATCCCTAAGAGGTATGTAAGCTTCCATAGTATTGGGTTAGTTCAGACACACGCCAATCATGTATTTTTTTCGGTAAAGTTTAAAAATTAGAGTTCTTGATGAGTTCTTGAAAGGTGTTCTTGAAGTTCATTCTAAATCTTGTTGTGTTGGAGTTTTGATGATTTCTTGAGATAAAATTGAGTAATTGGAGTGTTTTTCCAGTAGATTAGAGTGTAATTAAGTTAAGTAATCGAATCCAAGTTATTGGGGAAGATACCATTTGAATTTAGGCGATTTAGGGTGAGAAAACGAGCAAAAGTGCTCAGCAGAATTTCTGGGTTGGGGCCTTGCGCGGCGCGCATGCTAGAGTGCCTCAAACCCATCTCTGTTCATGAGGGGTTGGCTCCCCGCACCACCCATATCCCCAGGGTCGTCTTCCTTGTCTAGTTTGCCTCCGATTTCTCCGTTTGAGATCGTTTTAAGTGCTCCTTCACTCCTTTTCGATTCTAACTAATCTAAGCTACTTCTAAACACCTAAAATCAGTCCTAACATGATCATAATATTGAATGCATGATTCAAATTCAACTTAGGGTTGAAAGTTAAGTTTTTAAGGATTCTTTTAAACATTCTAAGAAACTCCTTTTGAGTACAATTGAGGAGTCTTCAACAACTTCTAGTAATTTGTTTCAAGGCTAAAGTAAATTAATATGAGTACGAAGAAAATTTATTCATGAGTATACCTTGTCACCATGAGATCCTTTATTTCATGAACCAAAACTCTTGAAAAAATAATTCACATTTAAGAGAGAGTTAAGAGTAGAGTTCAAGAAAGTCTTTAAGTTCAATTGTAAAATTCTTTGAGATCCATCATTGATTGAACTATGTTGAAGTAAATAAGAGAATGATAAGATTCATATGCATGAGTCCTTGTAGTTATATAGATATTTGAGTCAATTTGTTTCATGCCCATAATTCCGCATGAACTGGCATCTTTCAGAGAAGTAGGATCTTCAAGTTCTAAGCCTTTTAAGTGTTGAGTTCCTAGTCAATCTTTGAGATTGTTTCCTAATCATGTGATTATTACATGTTACCTATGAAGTACTTTATTTGAATTGTTGATGTCCATAATTTCACATGAACCCCATAAGTCGAGCAATCGTGAGAGAAGAAGTGCCTTTGAGTTCTCGAGTTGAGTAGTTCATGCTCATAATTCCGCATGAACCCTCCAAGTTGAAAATCATGAAATCATCCATAAACATGAGATCATGAGCCTTGAATCCATACTCCAATCCAAGGAAGTAAAGAGTCAAATCTAAAGTTCAGAAGTAACTTAAAGTGAAGTTTTAAAAGGTTTTTCAGGAGTCTTATTTAAACATTTTTAATTTTGTTTTTAAGACTCAAGTTTCAGGCTAAGTAAAGAGTAAGTTGAAGTTCTTCTCTTCAAAGGTTATAGGGGAACTAGTATTCCCTAAGATTTAAGTTTTAAGTAAGCAAAGAGTATAAAATTGAGTTCAGTTCTCAGGAGTTATAAGGGAACTATGTAGTCCCTAAGAGTTTAAACAAAACATTTTCAACTTTTGAGAAAGAAAGGAAGCTAGACTTCCACAGAGCCTATGGCTAGTTTTGGTTAAAAAAAAAACAAAGAGGAAACTAAAATTTTCGAGAGAGCTTTTAAAGATAAGTTTTGAGCACTAATATCAAATCACATAATCAGTATGTTTTAAAAACATTAGAGCCAGTATATATATTTTTGGGAGTAGTATTGAGCACTGATGTGGAGATGCGAGTTTCAGATTAACTCAACTCTCTATGAAAATCATGTAGTCATCATGGGTAGAAAAGGGTCATACTTTTTAGATGAATCCTTTTCACAGTTTACTAGTGGATCCATTACGCATTTTAGGTCCTATACCCTGGCAAGGCTAGGATGGCCGAGCAGCATGGCCCGAGTAACGATGCATCATCACTACAATTATTAAGTGATGGTTGTCGGTCAGAGAAACTCCCATAACAGTTTTAGTATCTTTATATACATCAGTTAATTATATTTTCATATACGTTGCAGAGTTATATTGTATCCTTGTTATACACACCGAGTTGACATCATGTTTTTAAACAGTTTTCTTTGTATTGCACTTGTTTTAAAATGTTTTATATTAAAATAAGTTCAGTTGAGTATCTTAAGTTGGGCATCTTGAGTTAATTTGTACTTCTTTGAGTCAAGTATCATATCTTGAAGTTTAGTATCTAATCCTTGAGTTGAATATCTTATTCTTGATTTGAATAGAGTTGAAAAAAGGGTAAAAGTATGTCACAATTTATTCAAGAATCAAGCTTATGTTATGCTTTAGAATTCCCTTTACATGCTCATACATTCCAAATACTGAGTCATTTGGTCCGCATCTTCTCATGATGCAGACACATGTATCTAAAATCATCAACAGAAGCTTCGTTTATACATCTGAGATTCGGGTTAGCTATGGTGAGCCTCGTTGCTTTTCGAGGATGTCATTTACTTTTTTGTTTAGTATGAGGTCGTGGGTCTTGTCCTAACTTCCATCATTATCAGTTAGAGACTTCATAGATAGATAGTCAGTTTAGTTAAGAAGTCTGCATCATTCATTTATTTTATTAAATATTTAAAGACTAAAGTTGTCTATTTTATGGCTAGTTGAATATATTATTGTATTCAAAGTTGTTCATTTGAGTTAAAACTTCTAAAGTTGAGTTTATGAATTTTATTTCACTTTTCAAGCTTTGTATGCTTAAGTGAGTCTTCCGCTTGTAGTCAGCCAGGAAGAGGGTTCACTTGGGGACCAGCAATGGTCTTCGAGTGCCGATCACGTCCAGGATGTAGGCTCGGGTCGTGACAATTCATAAATAATAATTGCATTTAACTTGCAAATAATTTTTTTACTATTATCCATACTTTAAAATTAATGGAAAAATAGGTTCTTAAAAAATTATTAGCAATATTCCAACATGAATTTGATTATTTTTTATTATCGCATAACCCAAGAAACTCTAGTGAATGAATGATTAAAGAAATAATAAATCATTGGTTCTTTAATCAACATTAAAAAGAAAATAAAGAAGAAAATAAGAATATATATATATATATATATATATATATATATATATATATATATATATATATATATATATATATATATATATATATATATATATATATATACATACATACACACACACACACTCATTTATTTATTGTGAACAAATATTTATTGTGTGTGTGTGTGATTTGTGCACCTTTTTCGCTTACGTGGCATCCAAGTATCTCCCACGTGCCTCAATTGCGTGGAGTGTATCACGTAAGACAAAAGGTGTACAAAATTACAAAAAAGAAATAAGTTCAAGGGGGGTAATAGGACATTAGGTTAGTTAAGATGTGTCTCTGGGATTTTGGTGATAGTCTAGGGGGCCACTTGTGCATTTTCCCAACAATTTTAATGTGAAATTTTTTTTTTTTTACAATTTTCAAAAAGTACAAACCATTTTAATAATGATTGATAGTAGGGTTATATTTATCAAGTTGTCACCTTATATTAAATTTTTCATAAAGGTGTGCTTCTGATAAACAATAGTGGACGTAAGGAGTCAGATATTAATTAGACATTTTATAAAATGAACGTTTCTAGGGGAGTTGGTCATAGACTAATGACTAACGGTTGGTGAGGCTCAAGTCCAACCACATTACAAATCTAGAGATACAGAAACTACAGTTTCTTTCTCAAGGCTTTAGATTAACTGGTAGGAGTGTATAAAATTAAATCGAACAAAAAATCGAATCAAATCGTAAATCGAATCAACTCAAACAAAAAATTCGACTAGAGGTTGGTTTGACTTAATTTAGTGTTGAAAAAAACTCGACTATATTTGAATTAGATTGGTTTAACTAAAAGAAAAAAATAACCCGAGACCAAACCAACCCAACATTATATATATAATTTTAAATTTTTATTTTATACATAAAAATATTTACTTTGATATAACTTTTAAATGTTTCTTATACTTTTTCATAATTTTTATCTTTTAATATATTATTTCAAGTTTAGAACTTAGAATTTTGAATTGTTCCATAAAGATTATAGTCCACAGATGTTGATAATCATACTAAAACTTAAATCAAAATCAATGGATACTAATGCAAAAAGGAAATCAATATAACATTAAGAATGACAATAATATTAAATATTTGTTCTTTGATTTTACATTGATTTAGACAAGTGAAATACATAATTTAATTTTAATTTCCTTCTAATGCTTATTAAACTTATTTTAGAATGATTTAGTACTTTTAAATTCTGATCATTGCCGATTTACCACCCCGGAAAATTAGATCATCTTGTTTCTTCTCTCTCCATCATCAAAATTTTCCTAGTTACGGCAAACAGGTATTGAACAACCTATTATGGCAAAGAGCATCCGGTGGTTGTATACCTCACTCAAAATTATCAATGTTGACTGGGGTAACTTCATCAGCCACATCAAAACGTCCCACCAAACGCGCAAAGAACACCATCTGTTGTTCAAGTGTGAATTTAATGTTTTCAGCCTGCATATGGCCAAAAAAAATCAGCTAATTTCCTCCAAAACTGACTGATTATAAGTTATCTAACCAAATCTGGAATACACACCCTACGGAAACCATGCTGCTCTCCTTCATATTCAACGAGTGCAACAGGCAATCCTTTTTCCTTCAACGCTTGGTAGATTTTCCGTGCTTGATCAGGTGAAACTACCTGCAAAAAGGGATGGAAAGCTCAATTCTAGCAGTAACTAGCTAAATATCCAACACTTATGATGAGCAAGACAAAAGACCATGCACTTTGGTAGAAGCTGCATTTATCAATTGAATGTATTTGCATCAAAACAATTTTCCAGAAAGATGGTACTTAGCCACAGGATAAACATGAATAGAAGGTTTAAGAACTTGCTATTTCTGACAAGTTTAGCAGACCAACCTACTGCATAAAATACAAAAGGCATAAAAAATAAACGTGTCCTTTAAATTGGACTCATCTGGCATCTATGCCCTCCAACTTTGGTGTGCAGAAGTAGGTATTTAAACATTAAAGTAGAACAAATACGTGGCATACTATAAATCAGCTCGAGTATTCTCACGCAAAGTACCACGTAAGACGGGTGTATCTACGTGTCAACTTTATACAAGTTTAACTGTTTACTTGTGCACACCCAAAGTTTGAGAGCATAAATGCCAGCTGAGGTTAAGTTAAAGGAAACGATTATGTATTGTGCCAATACAAAAATATATACAAAGAAAGTGGAAATATGAAAGAGTGAGCTTGCCAAAGACTATAGGAGGTTGTCAAATCTTTAGGGGGAAGAGAGTTGAGGGAAAAGATCAATGTAGACATTTCTTCTATAAAAGAATGACACATGCACGAGATTATGGGGTAAACTTCACATATGGTCTCATAATTATTACTTGTGTTTTACAAAAATTACTTAACAATTTTTTCCAACACAAAAATCATCATACTTTTAGATACTACCTAAAAAGTCACTAAGCCGGAAAATGCAAAACTTTCCGATGATCATAGGGATTGTATTAGACATATGTATCCAAGTTTCAGACAAAAACACAAAGCCAAGACTTGGAAAGACTAAATTTGGAATGCAAAGAACAAGTAATGAAACCTTTAAAAGATTTATGGACAAATGCGAAATTAAGGATAAGGACCATTTTTTTGATATTTTACTTTCTTCATATGGGTTTGATTTTTGGATTTTGGGTCGAGTCAGGTAAAAGCTTTAACTGAATTTCAATTTGTATTTAAAAAAAAAAAAGTAAAAAGGAGTTCGCATCGGAAAGTTAAGCATTTTCTGCCTATGTGACTTTATAGTTAATATCTTTTAAGTTTAATGACTTTTGGTGTTAGAAAAGATAGTTAAGTGACTTTTGTGAAAACAAGTAATAGTTATATAACCATATGTAAAATACTCGGAGATTATGAAATTAAAAGGGACATGCTGTGCTTGCCTTGTCCTCCAATCCCTGAAATAAAATAATGGGGCAGGAAAAGTGGTCTACAAAATTGATAGGCGACCTCTCAAAATATGCCTTTTCGTCCCCTGCAATTATACAAAAGGCCTCAACACATACTGATAAACATCAATCAGCAGAAATACTTAAAACAAATAGATCGTTAACATTTTTGATTAGATAATTACCAACTAGATTGTCAGTATAGTGAGATTCGAACTTGTGAGTTTCTGCTCTCAGCAATTGCAGATCACCAATCTGTTCAATGAAAGATGATGGCATAAAGCATTGAAACTAAAAATCGGTTGATAAATGATACATAAGGAGCTTTGAGTAAGGAGCTTTGAGTAGACTTATGAACCAAACTGATGATGTTCTACATAAAAGATGATCATCTAAGATAACAGAATGCTCATATATAGGCACCAGCCTTAACTACAAAATTTTCTATCATATATTATTTTTTTGATGACCCTGGTGCCTGGCCTAGCTTGTGTGTACCTCGACTAATTCTAGGGGAAATCACCTAGTTTTTTTTTCAAAATTAGAACCTGAGACCTCATGGTGCTCAACCCACTTCATTGACCACTAGGTCACACCATTGGATGTATTTTCCATATTTTTATGATCAGTTTCTGGCTGCAGACACGAGATCAGGTAGGATATGGAAATGCGATATTACTTATCACAAACAAATTTCATGATTCACTCACACCATACAAGGAAGCTCCAGCCTTGAACACATCTTTAAATGCAAGTGCCGCTAATGTTGTATAACCACCAGCTGAACTCCCTGTAATACAAAGTCTTTCACCGTCAACCCTTCCGCTGTCAACCTGGATGAACAGACTAATTTACCATTACCAGCAAAATTATAAGTAGCATTAAAGGAATATATGAGTAAACTCAATTTTTTGATGTTACCAAAAATTTGGCACAATTGCAGCAGTCATTAACATCCACGATTCCCCAATTTCCCAATAGCCTTTCTCTATATCCTCTGCCATAACCTTCATATGAGCCAAAAACAAAATGATGTTAACAAACTTAACAGCTAGCTAACTAATCTACCACTGTGTCATACGCCATCTTGATTCCTTGGTCGCCTCTGCTTTTTCTACCAATATAAAGTAATGTCGTATATTTCCTTTTTATACATATCAAAGGTTCTGACAATCAGTCAATAAAAGCAGGAAACGACGTTCCCTCAAAGAACTTCAACTCTCAAAATAGTCCCTTAATCAAGAAACAATATAGAAAGATACAAGCCAACAATGGAAGGAGTAAAAGGTCATGTGTGTACCAGTGCTTCCACCATAATTCACATCCACATAGGCCCAACCACGACTGGTCCAATATTGAATGGTAAGATTTAAACATCCCCGTGCTTCAGCTGTAGGACCTCCTGCATCATCATAAACTACACATTAACATCTCATACAGAAACCAATTAGTCCAGCGTTTTAACTAAGAAAATCAGTCAGGAAGAAGCAGTTCTAATCAGGGAAAGAATAACCATGACTTCGCAAGAGCAATGGAGGTGTTTCTCCATGACTAGCCTGAAAATCGGTGTTTGTTGGTGGATAAAAGTATGCATATGCATATTGACCCGGCACATCTGTTGGGAACTTTATCAACTCTGGCCGACTGTAATAGGAGTTATACATCTCACTAACAGATGACGATGACCACATAATCTTGAAATCAATTACTTCTGTCCTCTGATCATCCAAAGTAACCTGCAGAAATAACAGAAAAATGCTAAAAAAAATGATCTACAATAAATCTACCAGTGTTTTGGGAAGCGAGAAGCGGTAAAAAGCGACGAGGGCTTGCTTCACAGAAGCGAGAAGCGTGAAGCGAAGCGCGCGCTTTTTTTTAAAAAAGCGACATTTAGTATAAAAAATAAAAAAATATTAAATAACTAAATAGAGGTAATATAGTCTTAGATTGAAAGAAATTACATAGGCAAAAATACTCATAAGTCATAACATATAAAGCAAAAAATCAAAAACATAATTAAATCACAAATATTCAAACTCCTATTCTTCGACAAGGCTGCTAGACTGATCACAAAATAAAAAAACAAAAAAGCAAAAGAATTTTAAAAAAAAAACAGAGGAGGCAGCAGTCAGTAATTAGAAACAGAGCAGGCAGCAGAGATTAAGAAAAGAAGAAGAAAAAACTAGAGTAGTCGAAACTCAGAGAGATGAAGAGATGAAGCACAGGCAAAGATTGTATATTTCAGGAGAAAAGAAACTCATAGAGATGAACTAATAAACATTAGCTAAAAAGAGATGAACAAAAAGTAACCTGCAGTCGCGGTCGAGGTTGAAGAGAGAGGCAGCCTCAGTCGAGATCGTCAGGAGAGAAAGAAGGGAAAGAAGTATTGTGAAAGAAGAGTAGCCAGGAGAGAAAGAAGGGAAAGAGTCGTGAAAGAAGAGTCGTGAGGAGAGAGAAGGTTATATTTCAGATTTTTTTTAAAAAAAACCTAATTTTTTAAAAAAAAAACTAATTGTCGCTTTTTTTAATAAAAAGCGCGCTTTATTGCGCTTTTGCCTTAGGGTCGCTTCTCGCTTCTTCATCTGAAGCGAGAGCTTTTTTCAGATCGCCTCGCCTCAAGATAAAAAAGCGCACAAGGGTCGCCTCGCTTTGAAGCGCGCTTTTCACAACACTGAAATTTACAAGTACTGTTTTCGAAATTTCGAGCAACTGGGAAGTTTGTCAAAAGAACCTTAGCTATTGACGATGGATGAACAGCAGATGCTCCGTCAACATACAAGCTATGAACCCCAGAAGTCTGTTTAGGTGATGAGGTAGTTATCAAGACAAGCACAATGATAAAAGCTCATAAAGGACACTAAAGATCCTGTTTGGATTGGCTTAAAATTTGGTCAAATCTACTTTTTAAGTCATTTTTAGCTTTTGAGAGTGTTTGACAAAGTTAAAAATAACTAAAAATAAGTTTAAAAATTACTTATAAAAAGTTAAAAAAACAAAAGTAGGAGTTAACCTACTTTTTATTTTTTGACTTAAAAGTCATTTTAGTTTGACTTTAAAAAGTTACTGTTTGAAAGCTTTTTTTTCCAGCCAATCCAAACAGGCTCTTAAGTACACAGCTTGTGCTACCAAGACCTCACTATATTGTTTATATCTGTGAAAGGAATATCAAGCACTGATATTTTGCCTAGGTTGACATCCAAAACTCCAAGATATGACTTCCCATTCTCCCTGCACATATTTTTCAATTTAGATTAGTTGAACTACATCAATTTTCCTCCCAGAATGATTCCCTTCCCCTAAGCGAGGGGAAGAGGAAAGTGATAAAGAACTTTGTTACCAAAATAATCAGAATAAAAGCACTATGATTTCAAATATCATGATATACACAAAATTATTAAATAGCAAACTACTAATCAGCTTGACCTGTAACTGCAGGCAATTAAAGTATCTTGGTCGTGGTTCTTAAGAAAGTCATAAGACTTCATCCCAAATATCCATAAGGGTCTTGTAAACTCAGCATCGAGAGAGTAAACTGGTAGCACCTCGTTAGAAGACTCTACCTGTCAACAACAAATAAAACAGGCCAATCAAGTTTACACTGTCTCACTTAATGTATGAGTTCAGTGCCAGCAACAATAACAAGGATGTGTTACTGGTAGATATTCCATTATTTTTCCACATAGATGCTGAATCTTTGATGCATATTCCATGCCCAATATCCAGCACCATAAATAATACGAAAAATGGAAGTCTGCTTGTGCAGAAATTGAACAAGCACAAAAGCTTGTTTTTCTTTTTCACTTTCCCTCCGTACCTCATTACTGGCTCAGGGGAAGGGGCCATGGCAGATTTCAGATTAGCTTTTTGGCATATGGTATCCACAAAGTTGGATTATGGTTAACTTGGGAAGGGTAAGGTGAATTCTCACTTTAATTATGCAAAAGTTCATGTAAAAGTTAAATGTTTTGCATTTTCCATCCAAATAATGTTTCAGCAGAGGACTGCAAGTGTAATGCTTATGTGGAGATGAGCCGTTTGGCCATGAGAATTATTCACATTTATCCCGGAATACTTTTTCACTTTATTTCAAAATCAGTGTTCTGGATTCTAAATTAGGATAAGTGCTCCAAACCTATATTCCAACTCCATCTCTATAAATTCAAAAAAAATGTTCTCTTCCCCTTCTTCGCAAAAAATACAACCAAACACAACCTCAATCATCAATTTCAACTTGAAAAATTCAAGATAAAGTGAAAAATATTTGAAATAAATGGTCAAACACTTACTAAGGTTAGTGTCTGTTAAACACTAAATAATAAGACTAAGTTAGAGTTGGACGCCACCATACCAATAATTTTTTTCATTTTCTTATAATTGCAGTATCTAGCTAATTGAAATTTTTAAGCCTTGATCGACAAAATATCAGAGTTTTAACCACTTGATTTCTTATTAATGCAACTTCACATCTTCTTTAACAAGAATGTGGTTAATAAAGGGCCAGACTGAAGGTTCACCATATTTGTAAGGCAATAGAATTTAATGACAATGCAACATCTACCAAGTATCCACAACTTTAAGTCTTAAGAAAGTAAAAAACACAAGGGTCAAATTCTTAAAGAGCAAAAGAACACAAGTTTAGGCTAGAACTCAAAGAAGATGAGACGGTTATTAAAAAAACTTCGAAGCAACTAGATGCAATCATACCCTAGAAGAGAAGTTCAAGTTAAGCCAGAATGCTAGACAGAAGATAGACATAAGAAGTTCAAGTTTAGACTTAAGGCACGATAAAAGATTACACAGATGGCAAAGATTTAATCAGTATGACACTATGACATCACACGAATGAGGACTTACCCATTTGTAAATATTCCAAAACCCACTTTTCCTGTCAGTTACAAAGTACAGCTCCCCTGCACCCCAAAAGAATAGCAAATAAATGCAAGGAACAAGAGAAATCAGTCTTGGCATATTGCAAGTGTAGAGCTAATCATGAAACAAGATCTATCATGATCAAATCACAACACAGGATATAGAATCTTACAGTTGAATACTAAGGCATATATGAACTCAATATTACCAGTCAAAGTATATCCCTTTTTTGTTGATAATTCAATAAGCTTGATTCAAAGAGATTTTATCCCCTAGCTTAATTATAGATATTATTTTATTTGATTAATTATCATCCCTAAATTAGAGATAGGACTAATTTACAAATACTCAAGCTCATATGTTGTACAAATATATTGGAATACAACAAAACTTCGTTATTCTCAAAATCTACATGGTATTAGAGCCATTGTCTTTTTTAGGTGAGTTTTCTCCCTCACAACACTAGGGTTCGAAGAGGTTTGAGTTTTTCTCTCTTTTACTGCTCCACTTTGTTTCCAAAGGTTGTGCATGTCAGAGTTGCTTTCTGACAGTGGTGTCCAAAAATCAACGCCACCACAAGCTTCCCCTTGCACCTACGACCAAAACCCAGCAAGAATCTCTGCTAAGAAACACTACACCCGCTATTGACAACACTATCAATGACAACATGTCAATAACACGCACCGGAGAGTAGGCCCTTGTCCAACTACTTACTCAGGGAGGTCTTTCCTCTGGTGGTTGTTGGCCTATTCCAAGCCTACCCATCCGGGTCCCACTATTTTCCAAAATATCGGATCTAAGTTTTCCTGCATACCAGACCATTGAGATGCTGGGAATCCTTATTTGATTTTTTTGAAAGTTTCCTTCCTTGGATTAGTACTGGGAAGCATTATAAGAGAGTCAACGAAGGATCATGCTGTATTCGGCACCAACCAAGAAGTCTGGGCTAACTGCCTCATGAGCAACCAAGGGCATCCAATTCCAATAATGACCACCTTCACTATTATTATTGTGGAAAACCAAAACATACAAAGGACACATACTGAAAACTACATGGTATTACTAGAAACTCTTATCCTTTGAGTGATTATAAAAGTACAACTCCTTTTGCGACTATACATGATGTATAAAGTCCTACTCAAACAATTTCTTTGCCTGGTACTTGATGGTTTGTTACTTAATCGCCTGTTGCACTAGGATGAAGTAGGTGTATATTTGTTCGAGGCCAAATTTGAGGTTTCTCGTGCTTTTAGTCATTTTATAAGATGATTTGTACTTAATTAGAGGCTAAGATAAAAATCTCGCGAACTGATTATGGCATATAATACTTGATTAAGGATTTGGTTCTTATCTGGAGTTCAATGAGATAATCCATCAACCTAGGTGTCCCTATACTAGTGCACAAAACATAGTTGCTGAAAGGGATACATAGGCATTTGTTAGAAGTGGCAAGATCTCTTACGTCTACCATGAATCTACAAAAATCCTATTGGGGGTGTCATTCTAGTTGTTATCTTATCAATAGAATGCCACTTAAAACCCTCAATTTTTCAAATTTCTCTAGAAACTTGAAAGGGTGAGATCAAACTAAACTGTATCAGGCTTTTTTGTTTCTGGTGCAAGCAAATGTATTTAGAGGACACTAAATCCATTATAGATATCCTAGGTTCCTGTCAGGATTCAGATTCAGTTTTCTTACTTTTTGACAAGCTGTAAATATGGTTTAGTGCAACCCAAGCACTGGTTTCAATGAATATACACAATGTTACCTTCTCAAAAAAATATATAGATAGATTGTTCCTATAGAGGTGTTTGTGTACTATGTTCACATCATGATCTAGGAAACTTGATACTAGAGTCCTTAAGTTTGTCTAGGTATTCTCCTACATATATATAAAAAAAGATACAAATGCTGTCACCCTCCCTCCAGGAGATCCTTTGTCAGCATGATACCTTTCGAGAGTTTGAGCCCTATTTTAGTATTACATCTCACCTCTTTAGGGGGAGAGCAATAGAGAGGAACAGATTATTCTCCTTATTTCCATTATTGAAACCAATGTCAGGGGAAAGTGAAATTGGAGACAAAATTCAAGGGGAGACTATTGGGCATTTGAATAGACCTAATTTGCTAACGTGCACAAGGAGAAACAGAGAAGAAAAAGAAATCATGCAGTTTGCCAAAGTTAAATCCTCTTCTACTTGTGAGTTATCTGCATTTCCTAATGAATTAGATTTGCCAATTTCTCGTAGAAAAAGAGTCAAATCTTGCACCAAATATACTTTATCTAATCTTCTTCTATAATTCTCTGCCTTCCTCCAATATATCCCTTGGCATTGTCTATTTCTTTTATGTCTATTTTCTAGAATTGTAGGGAAGCTTTGGAAATCCTAATTGGAAGCAGGCTATAACTGAAAAACTTTAGGACTTACCAAAATATGAGACTTGGAACATGTCACCTTACCACATGACAAGGAGTTGGTTGGATATGAATAGGTTCATACCGTAAAGACAAAGTTGATAGTTTGATTGAAAGATTCAAAGCAAGATTGACGGCTAAGGGATTGACTCAGACTTATGGAGTGGATTATCAAGAGACATTTGTCCATGTTGCTAAAGTGAACACCGTTAGAATTCTTTTGTGCTTTGTAGCTAAGCTTGATTGGGACTTGCAACAATTAGAGAAAAAAATGCCTTTCTGCATGGAGACTTAAAAAAAGAGGTGTATATATAGATCCTTATAGAAAGTTCCACTTTGTACTTGGTGTGTATAGGGTAATGCCAAGGACTACTAAGGACGTACTATACAGCTGGGAAGAGATAGGAAGAAGAGGTTCTGGTGAAGATTGGTGGGAGTTAATCCCATCATGCATCTAGTGGATTCTGTGAACAGAAAGAAATGCAAGATGCTTTGAGGATAAGAGAAACAAAACCCAGAAGATTAGAATGAATTGCCTTAGCCTTTTGTATTTTTGGTGTAAGCAAAATATGATGGAGAATATAGAACTTTTTGTTGATTTCATAGGAAATTTGTGATCTCCCATAGGGTAGTGTTGACATGCTCTGATGAGATTGTAAGTGACCTATGCTCTGTTTGATGATGAGTCTATTGTGAATACACAAGTACCTTTATCTCAAAAAAATTATAAACATCCCTATTGGATTTGATACTGAACAAAGTCAAGGTAAGGTGTATAGATTGAAGCAACTTTATACGGTCTTATGCAATTCCCTAGAGCTGGTTTGATTGATCTTGCAAAGCTACGATCTTTTTTGGCTACCAAGTACCAGCAAACCAATGTTGACCATACCCTCTTCGTGACAACAAAAGAGTAAACTCACTCTTCTCGTAGTTTATGTTAATGACATAATATGAGATGAGAAAGAGGAGATAACCCGATTGAAAGTTGTTGGCACAAGAATTGGAAATCAATGATCCAGGAAAATTACATTTAATGGGAATTGAAGTTTCTATGTCAAAAAGAGGGTTCTATCTCTCAAAAGGAAGTAAATTCTAGATTGCTAAGAGACTGGTATGATAAGTTGCAAACCAGCAAATTTGCCCATTGAAAGTAATCACAAGTTTCAAACAGGATTCGGAGAGCAAGTTGATAAGGAGAGCTATTAGAGATTGGTTGGAAGAATTATTGCTCACACACACTAGACCAACATAAACTATTCAGTCAGCCTGATGAATTAGTTGATGCATGATCACAAAATATCACTATATCATCAGCATACTGTAAATGACATACCTCCATTTTCTCCCTACTGTCTTCTATCTCAAAACCTTAAATCCACCTATTCTGCAATGTTATCCTCATCATGCTATCAAATCCCTCCATTGCTAGTATAAACAGGAAAGGAGACAAGGGGTCAACTTGCCTAAGGCCCTTTTCAGAAGCAAAAGAGCCACAGCTTCTAGTTTCTCCATTCACCACAAAAGAGAAACTATCAGTCTAAATGCAAAAGTCTATCCATTTCAACCATTTCTCAGCCCATTTATCTAAGAATATTCAGCAAGAATTTCAAGTTCACGTGATCATAAGCTTTTTCTAAGTCTAGCTTGCACATGACACCTGCTTTTGCACCTTTAGAGTCCAAACAATCATCAGCAGTTAGAGTTGCTTCCATTATCTGCCTCCCTCTTATAAATGTCATCTTATGCTTGTTAACCAAATTGTTAACTACCTTGTTAAGTTTTTCAGCTAGTAACTTTGCCACAATCTTCTTCAAAATCTCCTATTTCATGAGCTAGAAAAAAGGACATAGGAAATCCACAACCCCAGGATCCTTCTCCATTGCAGACAATTTATTGCTTTCTAGGATTTCTGCCTCGTAAAAAAAAAATTGTCCGTGTAAACCCTCTTATTCTTTGACAGAGATCTCTGTAACTTCATGTAGCACTAATTCTAGACTTCACTCTTTTGTTGATGTTGATGTTCTTGTACAAATTCTGAATAGCTTCTTTGATCCCCTCAAGATTTGTAACCTCAACACCCTCCCACAACTTCAGGTTATCTATGGAATTGCCCTTTTATGAGCAGTAGATATCATACGGAAATATTATTTTATTTTTGTCTCCTTGTTTCAACAATTGTATCCTTGATTATCTCCTTGTTTCATGCTACATCTTCAAACTCCATAGCTGAGTTTGACTTCCTACATTATCCCATCATTTGTGAGACTTTGTTCTTGGATAACCTCCAAGTTTGTCAATTGGTTGAGAATGTCTTTCTTTTCTCTGTTACCAGTTCCCCTGTTATAACTATACTTCACAGCGTAAACAAAAGAAAATGTTCCAACTCAGAGCAGTCATTGTCTTACTTTGCTCTCTCAAGCTAAAATACAAGCTTATTCTAAGTGCTCATCTACAGCCAAAAGAATAGTGGCTCAATTATCAAACTGCTGATATGCGTTTTGTAGGCAGATTAAAAATACCATAAAATACTAGCTCTAAATGCAAGTGCATCAAGAGTACACTCCATACCTTCTACGACATTTCATAGAGAAATGATAAGGCAAATCGAAGAGATAGTTACAGGCTAAATAACATTTCCAGATTGTACAAGAAATCAACAGCCAGTCCAGTGTTTGCTGAAGAAGAACTTACATAGTCCAAATTGCAGAGTGTACATAAACAGGCCCCTCCCAAATGGTTGTCTATTTGTTTTGCAAGGAGAAGTTATGCTTCAGTTCCAAGATTTGACACTTAATATCTTCCACAACAAAAGGCCTGACCCTCCGAACTCCATTTTCAGATATAAAGATCTTTGAATTGAAATTTATGCAAGTAACAACTTAAAAATCACTAGTTTTTTGTGAAACAGTGAGGGACCATTTTCTGATTTTGAGGATCATTCTCATTATTTTTGAAGCTGTGTCAGGCCTTCATATAGACTGGGGGAAAAGCTACATCTATCCAATTAATGAAGTGGTACAAATTGAGGAGCTAGCCAATACACTAGGGGAGCAAATAGGGGAATTACCCACCATCTCCTTGGGCATGCCATTAGGTGCAAAAAGTAAGTCAATAAGCATTTGAAGTGGAGTGATAGAGAAGTGTGGGAGAAAATTAGCAAACTGGACAAGGAGGGGGGGGGGGGGGGGGGGGGGACTTACAGTGTGCTGGATGCCTTACCAACATACACGATGTCTGTTTCCCAGCACTAGCTGGTGTAATCAACAGAATAGAGGTACTCAGAAGAACTTTCTTTTGGCAAGGAAATGAAGATAAGAGAAAGTATCATATTGTCAAATGGGAAGAAATGAATATAAGCAAGAAGATAGGGGCTGTGGGCATCAGAAACATGAAGTTTCAGAACCAAAGCCTTATGATGAAGTGGTTATGGAAGTTTGCATCTGCTGAGAACTCATTGTGGAAGGAAGTGATTGCTAAAATATGGAATGAGGGATAAGTGGATGTCAACAAAGGTGACCTCTCCCTACGGGTCTAGTGTATGGAGATCTATCAATGATCTATGGGACTTGGTGCTAAAAAGATCATATTGTAAGGTGGGAAATGGCAGAAAGGTGGCTTTCTGGATGGACAAATGGTGTGGACAGGTCCCTTTAAGCCAAAGGTTTCCTGACCTCTCAACCTATGTCAAATGCAACAAGCAACTGTAGCCGAATTATGGAATGATCAGGGTTGGAATTTGCACTTCAGGAATGATTGGGAGATGTGCAGAATAACAGATTTTTTGGTTACCCTAGCACAATTTAGCAACCTGACTGAGGAAGAGGACTCACTGATATGGAATGTGGGGAGCAAAGGGTTGTTTCACAGTAAATTCAGCATATGAAGATCTCAAGACAGTTGGCATTGAAAAAGTAGAATGGCCTTGGAAGATGATATGGAAAACCAAGATACCTTATAAAGTAAACTGTTTTACTTGTCTGTTAGCTAAGGAGGCAGTTTTGACACATGAGAAGCTGAACAAAAGAGGCTTTCAACTGTGTTTCACGTGCTTTTTGTGTGAAGAGCAAGGAGAGACAGTCAACCATCTCTTCTTACACTGCAAGTGGACAAACCAGCTGTGGCAAATGTTCACCAATATGAGAGAGATTAAATGGGTGAAACCAGGAAGGATTAAAGAGGTTTTGAAGTGCTGGAATAAAGATGGAAATGCAGGAAGAAAGGAGGAGAGATGGAAGATAGTCCCATCATATATATGGTGGACAGTATGGCTAGAGAGGAACCAGAGATGTTTTGAAGGAAAGCAGAGCAACATACAAAGATTTTAGCTTAATTGTTTAGCACTGTATTGTTTTTTGTGTACACCAGTAGTCCTAGATAGATCAGAAGTAATCAGCACAAATATAGATTGGTTGTAACTTGTAACATGGTAGGTATAGGATCCTATGTAATTACAACACTTTTGGAGGGGAACTACACTTTTGAGGTAGTATACATGTGGATAAATATAGACTAACTGTTACATTTCTCAAAAAAAAGAATTCCAATTTATGCTACCAAAAGCCAATAATATTCACTAAAGCACAGGACAAATTTTTAATACTTCTCTACCGAGACTAATCCTAGAAACAGAGAAGAACAATAAAAGTTTATACGATGCACAGGCTGGCATTTATTCAAGAGTACCTTGAGAAGACCATAGGGGTTCAGTAGGAGATTCCACAATAGTAGGATCACCACCAGCAACACATATGCGGTTTTGCACATCCCTAGGGGAAAGACAAAGAACGGCAAAGAGCAAATCAACAAGTAGATGGTTATGTTCCTCATATACTAGGACTCAAAATTTAATTATTTATTTGGAAAATGGTGATAGCTTATGCAGGCCTAAATAAAATGTGATCTCTCCGTGGATGTGCCTCCTCTTGTTGGTAGGAGCATCAGTGTGTCATATAGCTGCGTACATCTGTGTGTTTTCGACTGTGTGCACATGTGGGAGAGAGGGAGATAGAGAGGGAGATAAAGAGAGAGAGAGGGAGAGAGGGAGAGGAAGAGGGAGAGGGAGAGGGAGAGCGAGGGGGAGAGAGGGAGGGAGAGGGAGAGAGAGAGAAAGAGAAAGAGAGAGAGAGAGAGAGATTTATTATGGTTGTACCCATTCTCTGATATATAACCAACCCAAAGCTCCGATCTGTCCCATGGCATATTTGGGTGACCCCATTCAATCCATGCGATACGGTCCCCTTTGGGGTCAATCCGAGGAGAAGCATAAAAGTCATTGCCCCCAACTAACAGCCTTGGTTCTGCATTTATGTGCCAAACAAGCAAAAAAAAAAAATTAAGATCAGAAATTCACTCATTGTACAGTCCAACAAATATTGCCTAGGAGGGGAGGGGCAATACGAAAACAATTGAATAGCCCTTCATAATACACAAACATTCTTTGACAGTTTTGTAGCCCATCACCGAGAAACAGATGTAAAAGCAAAGAAAATTCACATTGAATCATGGTTAACCAATACTGACAGATTCTCACCTTGATCGCTGTTACTGCTCAGAGCAATAGACACAATTGTGGTAATCGCATTTATACCACTTTCACGTTGATCTACAGAAGGAGCAAGGAATAGGATAAAATTTCTCAGAGAATCAAGCTAAAAATTTGAAGGATAATGAATATTTAGAACCTTCTCTCACTGTCACATAACGGTTAAAACGAGAGTCAAACACTCCATCAGCATAGCATACACTTCGTCCGCCATAATCAGGAGTGAGGGGCAACGGAGCAGAATCTAGTACCAAAACAACAGGGATAAATTGGAAAGAAACATCTCAAAGATATTGATAATAAATACGATGAAATAACAACATACCGGGTGTAATCTCATGGGTGGGATCTAGGGAGGGTAGAATGTACGTGACCTTACCCCAACCTTACAAGGTCAGGAGGCTGCTTATGAAGAACTCTCGTCTCAAGTAACACATATCAAAGCAATTTAAAGTTTTTCGAAAAATTTACAGAAGAAAAGCAGCCCTAGAAAATAATAGAGAAATCAGCACACATGGCATACAGTAAAAGGAACAGCAACAACAAAATAATGCCATAACCAAAGCAAAGAAACAATAGGCTGCAACATAGATCGAAGGACAAGAAACTCCGAGACTAGTACTAATGCTATTGGTATGCAAATAGTATATGATGAACTATATGCTAAAATGAAAGAGCTTCAATCATCCAAAATTAATATGAATCAACTTGCTACCTGCGAGACAGTTTCTTTTTTTTCTGGTTATTACTTATTTCAATTCAACAATAACCATAAAATGGACAGATCAAATATGGCACATTTGTAAACGAACGGCTGCTAATAATCCCAAATATGTACATAAATAAAATTGTCTCTCCATCGAAGCTTATATTAAATATACTACAAAATAGTAAAAACTGGATGCAATTATATTCAACTGCATTCAATGACATAGAAAACAAAGGAAAATGAAGACCTAAGGACGAAATGGACTGTTTATATAGTCTCTGATCCTTGTAATTAGAGAAGATCAAAATGTCTCCTTGTATACAAAAATCACCACCACCATACTCCTGAGCCAACGTCCTCACAGCAAAATCTTTAGGAGTTACATCTATAGGGTCTTCCCCTGGTTTCCCTGGTTCCTTCACAATAACCGCTCGTCTGAATCCAAAAAAAAAAAAAAAAGCTCAAACTTCACGCAGAACACAAAGACAGTAAACATGAGTTCACATTCAAACTATGATAGTGGAACAATCAAAAATTCAAACTTTACATGAAATCCAGAAGGAGAATATCACAATATTTATGGGTTTTGGGGTTTATACATCACGACAGTAAACATGTGTTTCAAATGCAACTTATGAAGGCATGTGAATAAGCTTTCAAACTCAACATAAAACCTCCTCAAGAAAATATCAAAATCTCTATGGGTTTTTGGAGTTAAGAGCGAAGACAGCAAACATGAGTTTCATATGGAAATCAAGAATGCTAACAATATATACAAACACGACAGTAAATCCATGAGAAAGTTTTACAATATTTTTGGTTTGAACACAAATCCATAAACATGAGTTTCATAGGCAAACTAACTTCTTTTTTATGAATGTGGTGTTCAGGCCAGCTTTTGTGCACTTCAACTAATTCCATGGGAAGTCTGTCACCTCCCACCAGCACCAGGTACCAGGTAACGTTGTCCACCAAGGCTAGGACAGATGGGAAGAATAACTAAGTGTTTTTTTGTCTCCGTCAAGTTTTAAATCTGAGACCTCAGAATTCTCAACCACTTTATCGACCACTAGGTGACACCCTAAGGTGCAAAAACTAACTTCTTTTTGGTTTAACCATCTATATACAGAACCCACTGATCTGATTAATCTGTATTCATGATTGGTCCATTAAAGGGGAAGCATGTGCCACTCCTCACCCATGATTACTCCATTCCCAAGGCTCGAATTGCTCGAACCCCAATCCTCTAACTGAGGGTGGAGAAATCTCCTCTATGGCTCTATCTCACCACACCTCTTGGTGGTGCTAGTGTGGTGTTCATGCGCTAATTAGGAATGCATATGAACCCGAAAATCAAACTAAACATGATCCTCAAAAAATATCAAAATCATGATAAGCTTTGAGGTTTAAACACTAAGACAGCTTTCATCGGAAACTCATTAATACACAAGATATCAAAATGCAAATTACATAAAACAAACAAAGAAACGTCACAATATTGATGGGGTTTGGAATTTAATTATGAAGTTAGTAAACATGATTTTTTTCATATGAATTAATACCAATTTAAACTTTCAGATAAAACCCACTAAAGGATTAGGGGTTTAGAGGGCTTCATATGCACTGTACCCGGACTCTGTAGGTCGAGATTCTAGCCAGAAAAGACGACCAAGTGAATCAACCGAAAAGCCACCGAGGCGTTTAGTGGATCCAGAAACGATATCAGCGGTGATGGGCGACTTCCAAGAACCATAGGGTGCTATGTGTTTCTTCACATTGGGATTTGTAGAAGACATTCTAATGGGAAGAGAGAATTTTCTGGTGAGTAGCTTTGTTGAAGGAGTAATGTGAATGAGTGAAGATGAGAATGGTGATACTGATGCAAAGTAGCAGAAAGCATAGTGACGAGTGAGAGCGGGTATGCCTGAAAAACCCATTCACTCTGGCCCGAATCTAGAGAAAATTAAATGAAAGGTCAAATAAGTTTTTATTTTGTTTTTGCTAATTGATCACAAATTATTTTTAAAATGTAATTAAGTAAATTTGAGATCAAATTAATATTTTTAAAATTTTCTAATTTTTTATAAAATACTAAAAAGTATTTTATTTTTTCAACTTTTATAATTTTATTTAAAACATTCTTTTCTAAAAATAAATAAATAAAAATAGGTATTTTTCTTCTTTTTGTCTCTTCTCTTCTTCTTCCTCTTCAGAAATATGAAAAATCGACTATCAAAACAAATATTCTCTCCCATTATTTTTTTATCCTTCTTATCTTCGATCATGGCTCTCTCCTCTTTCTGAATTGAAAATTGTGTTTGACTCAAAATGAGTAAGTCATTTTTTTGAGAGATTTCACAATTTTGAAATAATACTACGCTTTTTTCTTGGGTTAATGAAGAATAAATCGTTATATAGATATGAAAAATGAATAATAGTGTAATAATACCTATTATTTATTGTTTTAGAAAGAAAATTAACAAATCAAAAAGTCATAATTTGAGAAAATGTATATGTAATATTAACATTTACTGAAAATTCTTTTTTTTTGTTGTTTTTGTTTTTCTTTTTGTGACAATTTTGTTCATATGATCTAAGAAATATAGTTTTGTTCAGTTGTCCACAAATATCTGAAGTGTAGGAGATTGAAAAAAAACTATTCCTCAATCACTATCTATAATTAGTGAAAGAAAAAACAATGACTACTGCTCTGTATCACATTCAAACCCAAAATGCAAGGAGAAGGAGAAGGACTTAGAGATGGAGAGGGAGAAATTGAAAAAGAAAGCGAAAGAGAAAGAAAAAAAAAGTTGAAGTCGTCAATTGTGATGTAAAGCAATAATATCCACCATTGATTAGATTGATTGTTATGTATATCATTGTGAATTGCTTTTTTTGTTAATAAGTTGTATAAAACAATTGGTGAAGTGTTTATTTTTGTTGATAAATTAATGATTTTTTTGTTGAAACAAATGTCAATTATGATAGAAAAGAAAAAATGCGGTGTATGTGCAACATATATAACTTATGTTGTAAAAAACACTACAAAATTATCTACATGTGCCCAACAGACAGGATATATGTGGCAACATATGTCACAAAAAGAAGATATGTTGAAGCATATCTCATAGAAAGAAGATATGTAGCAACATATGTCACATAACGAAGATATATGGTAACATATATCACAGAAAGAAGATAGTGGTGCAACATATGTCACAGAAAGAAGACACGTGGCAACATATGTCACAGAAAGAAGATATGTACCAACATATGTCACAGAAAGGAGATATGTGTCAACATTTCATTGTTACAAATGTGGTGTCTGTGACAACATATAACTTTTATAGTAAAAAAACTATAAAATTATCTGCATATACCCCAACAGAAAGGATATATGTGGCAACGGATGTCACACTATGAATTATCAAAAAAAAATCTAAAACAATGTCTTTTCATTTTACTCTCTCATCTCCTTTATAAAAGGTCGTTTTGTTTCATATTTCAAATTTAATTTTTTTTAATTTTCATTTTTTTTCTATCTTTTCTTTCTCTCATTCCATTATTTTTTTAGAATTCAAGTTGTTGCTATGTTTTCTACAACATCAGTGGTAATATGTTGCGATTTTCTTCTACAACAAAGCGTCGTTGCCTTCATCGTTTCTAGTTTATCGTTGATATCTTCTAAGATAAAATATAATAGTTATTGATATTAAATCAGGACTTTGTAGTGATTTTTATTACTTATTTGTTTGTAGGATGGTTGGGTTGTTATTCCTTTTAAAATATTATTTGACAAAAAAATACATTTTAAGATGTAGATGTCGCCACATATGACTTGTCTGTTGCAATTTTTTCAACAAAACGTGCATATGTTGTCACATATGTCACTTCAAGGTTGACTTAATCAATATTGAGCGATTTAGGAATGAAAAAATATCAAATTGGATTTTACTATTTTGGACCATAATTAAACATAAAAATATGTTATAACACATGGAACAACAATTTCCATGAATGTTATATAACCATCATACGATGTTACTTGGTCATTGTATGATGAACTAGTGATATGATAGTCTTTGTAAAAATAATTGATAAAATTGATGAAAATTGTTGTATTAGATCATATTTTTATGCTTAGACATGTTGTATGACTATATATTGGTATTAAATGTTGAATTAGGTGACAATTTAATTAAATTAACTCCAAACAGACCATTTTGTAATATACATATGTTGCTACATATGGCATGTCTATTGCAATTTTTCCAATAGGACTTGTATATGTTGCCACATATGTCACTTCAAGAATGGGTTAATCGATAAATTGAACGATTTAGGAATGCAAAAATGTCAAATTGGACAAGATTTTAGTACTTTTGACCATAATTAAGCAATAAAAATATGTTATAACACTTGGAACAACAATTTACAACGATGTTATACAACTATCATATGAAGTTACTTGATCGTTGTATGATGAACTAGTGATATGATAATATTTGTAAAAATAAGTCATAGAATTGAGGAAGGTTGTTATATTATACTATAATTTTATACTTAAACATGTCGTAGGACTATATATTTGTGTTACATGTTGAATTAGGTGACAATTTAATTGAATTAACCCCTCAAAGACCAGTTTATAATATACATATGTTGCCATATATGACATTTTTCTGTTGTAAAATTTTTCCAACAAAATGTGCATATGTTGTTACATATGTCATTTCAATGATAACTTAATCAATAAATTGAGAAAGTTTGTCACGACCCAAATCCGGGCCGCGACTGGCACCCACACTTACCCTCCTATGTGAGCGAACCAACCAATCTAACCTTAACATTTCAATGTAATAACAACAAATGTAATGCGGAAGACTTAAACTCATTAATAAAAATCAATAATCAACTTCTATAACTCAAAGACTTATCATTATCCCCAGAATCTGGAAGTCATCACCACAAGAACATCTACAATCAAATGACTAAACTAAGAGTATTCTAAAAGCTAAAAGTACATAAGAAGCTAGTCCGTGCCGGAGGTTCAAGGCATCAAGACATGACGGAGGAGATCCAGTCCAAGCTAGAAATGTTAGCTCACCCTGAAGATCCGGTGTGACGAAGACTGGCTTGAATTACTGTTGAGTCGAAGATGACAGCACGTTTGCTGCATTCCACAATTAAACAAGAAGAAAACAATAAAAGTAGGGGTCAGTACAAAACACGGGTACTGAGTAGATATCATCGGCCAACTCAAAATAGGGAACAGTATATATCAAGTATTATCATAAATCAACTATACAACTCAACATGTAACAACAACAAGTACTATAATCATCAATAAGTACCATCAAGTTCATACGTGAGGACTCAAGCCCCAATACCATACTCATTTGGGAATCATGTTCGTTAGATTGAGTATATTAACATCTTTCAAGATTCATTATCTTTATTTCTCTTGTGTCGGTACGTGACACTCTTATCCCCTAAATCTACGCATCGGTTCGTGACACCCGATCCCCTAATTCTACGTGTCGGTTCGTGACACCCGATCCCCTAATTCTACGTGTCGGTTCGTGACACCCGATCCCCTAATTCTACGTGTCGGTTCGTGACACCCGATCCCCTAATTCTACGTGTCGGTTCGTGACACCCGATCTCCTAATTCTACGTGTCGGTTCGTGACACCCGATCCCCTACATGTGTCGGCACGTGACACTCCGATCCGCTAATATCATTCTGTAAATCATCAAGCCTTCTCCACATCAAGGCATCATCACTCCCATAACTTTAATTCATCAAGCCTTCTTCTATACCAAGGCATCATCATTAATAATGTATATTAAAGTTTCTTTTCAAGATTTGGGATTCAATATTTTCATCATGCTTATCTTATCACAATCACATAATCATATTCATGCAAACATACAATTAAGCATATAGTAGGGTTTACAATACTACCAATACATATCATTCTCTATTAAGAGTTTACTATGAAAGCATGAAAACCATAACCTACCTCCACCGAAGATTAGAAATCAAGCAAGCAAGTTCCCAAGCTTTGTTCTTCTTCTCGTTTCTCCTCTTTCTCGTTCGTTTCTCTCTCTTTTTCTGTCTCTCTTTGCTCTTTCTATTTTTCTTATTCAACCCTCTTCCTTTTACCCTAATTAGTATATAATTAAGAATAAAAGGTGGCAATAATACCCCCACTAATTAACTTAGGGTTACCTCTTTTAACCCTCAAGAATTTGAGTTATTAATATAAACCCACGAAATCTATAATTAAGGAAAGAATAGTCCAAAAACGTCCCTTAAAACTTCACCAGAAATCCGACTCTGCCTGGGATTTGCGCAACCTGTGACGGGCCGTCGTGCCTGCGACGGTCCGTCCTGCAGGTCGTCGCAGAGTTCAGAGACCCAGATTTCCACCAAGGGTCTGTGACGGTCCGTCACACCTGTGACGGTCCGTCCTGCCATTCCGTCACACCTGTGACGGTCCGTCCTGCCATTCCGTCACACCTGTGACGGTCCGTCCTGCCATTCCGTCACACCTGTGACGGTCCGTCCTGCCATTCCGTCACACCTGTGACGGTCCGTCCTGCCATTCCGTCACAAAGTTCAGAGAGTTGATCCTCAGTACCCAATTTCAGATTTTCTAAGTGTTTTAAAACGTTGGATCACGACGGTCCGTCACACCTGTGACGGTCCGTCCTGCCATTCCGTCACAAAGTTCAGAGAGTTGATCTTCAGTACCCAATTTCAGATTTTCTAAGTATTTTGGGACGAGACCCCCTCGACGGTCCGTCGTGCCCATGACGTTCCATCGTGGGGTCCGTCGCTTCTGCCAGTTTTCCCAGAATTGAAGTCTGTTGCTCAAAACGACTAAACGGGTCGTTACATTAGATACCAATTTACCCATCGTTCGTCCCCGAATGATCAAAAGAAGGAAAACAAGGGCGAAAAGGAGTACCTGAATCTGCAAACAGATGTGGGTATTTTTCTCGCATATCCGCCTCCTTCTCCCAAGTGGCTTCTTCAACCGGTCGATTCTTCCATTGCACCTTGATGGATGCAATCTCTCTTGACCTCAACTTGCGAACTTCTCTATCTAAAATAGCAACAGGCTCCTCTTCATAAGACAAGTTCTCATCAAGCAAAACTGAATCCCAACGGATAATGTAATTTCCATCCCCATGATATCTTTTCAACATCGACACATGGAATACCGGATGTACTCCGGACAGCCCTGGGGGCAAGGCTAACTCATAAGCCACTTCCCTTACTCGCTTGAGTACTTCAAATGGTCCAATGTACCTTGGACTTAGTTTACCCCTTTTTCCAAACCGCATCACCCCTTTCATGGGCGAAACTTTCAACAAGACTTGTTCACCTTCCATGATTTCTAAGTCTCTAACCTTTCGATCTGCATACTCTTTTTGCCTACTTTGCGCCGCTAGAAGCTTTTCTTGAATAGACTTCACTTTTTCCATCGAATCCCTCAAAAGGTCAGTACCCCAAGGTCTAACCTCGAACGAATCAAACCAACCAATGGGAGACCTACATCTACTCCCATACAATGCTTCAAATGGGGCCATATCAATACTTGAGTGATAGCTATTGTTGTATGAAAACTCCGCTAAGGGTAGGAAGCTATCCCAGTGACCACCAAACTCTATCACACACGCACGAAGCATATCCTCCAACACTTGAATCGTCCTTTCAGACTGACCATCGGTCTGAGGATGGAACGCAGTACTAAGGTCCAACCTAGTACCCAATTCCGCATGCAATGTTTTCCAAAACTTAGAAGTAAACTGCGTACCTCTATCTGATATGATGGATAGTGGAACCCCATGCAATCGCACCACTTCCGAGATGTAAAGTTTGGCTAACTTTTCTGCATTGTAAGTCACCTTGACCGGGATGAAATGAGCAGATTTAGTTAACCTATCGACAATCACCCAAATGGAGTCATACTTACCCATTGTCTTCGGAAGACCAACCACAAAATCCATCGCAATTCTTTCCCACTTCCATTCCGGAATGGGCATTCTCTGAAGTGTTCCTCCGGGCCTTTGGTGTTCATACTTTACTTGTTGACAGTTTGGACACTTAGCAATAAAGTCAACAATATCACGCTTCATTCTACTCCACCAAAAGTGTTGTTTTAGGTCACGATACATCTTGGTTGCACCCGGATGTATAGAATACCTTGAACTATGAGCTTCTGTCAGAATAGTGTTGATCAAATCATCAACACGGGGCACACATACCCTTCCCTTGATTCTCAAAACACCTTCCTCATCGATTTGTGCTTCCTTAGCCTCTCCTCGCAATACCTTATCTTGGATTCTTCTTAGTTTCTCATCATCAAACTGTTTTCCCTTAATTTTGTCAAGAAAAGAAGATCTTGACTCCACAGAAGCCAACAATCTTCCCTTCTCATTTACTTCTAATCTCATCGAGTCATTAGCTAGAGTCTGAACCTCTCTAGCCAAAGGGTGTCTAGAAGCTTGCAAGTGAGCTAGACTTCCCATGCTTCCCGCCTTTCTACTTAAAGCATCCGCTACAATATTCGCCTTCCCCGGATGATACAAAATGGTGATGTCGTAGTCCTTCAGTAGTTCCATCCATCTTCTCTGTCTCAAGTTCAAATCTTTCTGAGTAAAGACATACTGAAGGCTACGATGATCCGTGTAGACCTCACACTTAACCCCATATAAATAGTGTCTCCATTGCTTTAATGCAAATACTACCGCAGCCAATTCCAAATCGTGGGTTGGATAGTTACGTTCATGCACTTTTAATTGCCTCGAAGCATAAGCAATCACACTCTTCTCTTGCATTAGTACTGCACCCAAACCCGAATGGGATGCATCACAATAAACAATGAAGTTCTTACCCTCTACTGGTAAGGTAAGGATAGGTGCGGTAGTCAACAAAGTCTTGAGCTTCTGAAAGCTTTCCTCACACTCATCCGACCATACAAATGGAACATTCTGCTTAGTCAAGTTCGTCAATTGGGAAGCAATAGAAGAGAATCCCTTGACAAATCGACGGTAGTAGCTAGCTAACCCTACAAAGCTCCTTATTTCTGACACATTAGTAGGTCTCACCCAATTCTTCACTGTCTCAACCTTAGAAGGATCCACCATCACTCCATCCTTAGAAACCACGTGTCCCAAGAAGGACACTGCATCTAGCCAAAACTCACACTTAGAGAACTTGGCATAAAGCTTTTTCTCCCTCAACATTTCCAATACTATTCTCAAATGCTCTTCATGTTCCTTCTTGCTCTTTGAGTATACTAATATATCATCAATAAATACAATCACGAAGAGGTCCAAATATGGTTTAAAAATCCCGTTCATCAAGCTTATGAACGCAGCAGGGGCATTCGTTAGACCAAAAGACAACACTACAAATTCGTAAAGCCCATACCTCGTTCGAAAAGCAGTCTTTGGCACATCCGTTGCCCGTATTTTCAATTGATGATAACCGGATCGCAAATCAATCTTAGAGAAGACACAAGCACCTTGTAACTGATCGAACAAGTCATCAATGCGGGGAAGAGGGTACTTGTTCTTAATAGTTACTTTATTCAGTTGTCTGTAGTCTATGCACATCCGAAAACTCCCATCCTTCTTCTTTACAAACAAAACCGGAGCACCCCAAGGAGACGCACTTGGTCTAATGAAGCCTTTGTTCAATAACTCTTGAAGTTGTGCTTTTAACTCCCTTAACTCCGCGGGAGCCATTCTATAAGGGGGTATAGAAATGGGGCGAGTACCGGGTTCAAGATCAATACAGAAGTCAATATCCCTATCCGGTGGCATACCAGGAAGATCTGCAGGGAACACATCCAAAAACTCACGAACTACCGAAACCGACTCAATCGAAGGTACTTGGGTAGTGTCATCCTTGAGATGTGCCAAGAAAGCTAAACACCCTTTACTAATCATTTTCTTAGCACGAAGAAAGGAGACGATGCGGACCGGATTGGAAGTGTAGTCACCCTCCCACACTAACGGGTCTGTCCCAGGCTTGGCTAACGTCACCGTTTTAGCATTACAATCCAAGATTGCAAATTGCGGAGAAAGCCAAGTCATACCCAGAATCACATCAAAATCGTCCATTTCTAAGATAACCAAATCTACATAGGTGTTGCTCCCCACAAAGTTCACCAGACAAGACCTATACACCTTTTCAACTACCACAGACTCACCCACCGGAGTAGAAACACGAATAGGCATATCAAGAAATTCACAATGTAAATTTAGACCATTAGCAAATGAGAAAGATACATAAGAAAACGTGGATCCAGGATCAAACAATACGGAAGCCATGCAATCACAAACCAGAAGATTACCTGTGATGACAGCATCAGATGCCTCCGCTTCAGACCGCCCAGGGAAAGCGTAACAATGGGCCCTATCGTTTGTCTGCCCATTGCCCCTACCATGTTGAGATGTAGTGGCCCCAGTTTGCCCATTACCTCTGCCGTTTTGGTGACCACCATTACCTCGACCACCACGTCCTCCAGAATAATAGCCTCTACCATGACCACCTCTACCTCTAGCTATTGGGGGTCTATAACTTGGTCCGGGACAATTTCTCCTAATATGTCCAATATCCCCACATCCATAACATTCTCTGGAGTCACTCATAGGCCCCTCGGAGAAGTGTTGACCGGTCTGAGGTGGACCCCCAACTACAGTCTGTAGTGAAGACTGAATGGGTCGAACTGAGTAACCTCCGGAACCTTGTCCTCTAGAGTAAGAACCCTTAAACTCACCTCCCTTTCGAAACCTCTTCGATGTCAATGTCGTGGTGAAGTCGTCTGGCTTCACTTCTTCCACTTCTATCACAAAGTCTACCACTTCTTGGAAGGATTTAGCCGTTGCCGCTACCTGTAAGGCCGAAATCCGCAATTCTGACCTCAACCCCTTCACAAATCGGCGAATCCGCTCTTGAGGACTGAAACAGAGTTGAGTGGCGTATCTGGATAGTGCACGGAACTTAGCCTCATAAGCATTGACCGACATCCTACCTTGCTCTAGGCTCAGGAACTCATCCCTTTTCCTATCCCTCAAAGTTCGGGGGATATACTTCTCCATAAACAAGCTAGAGAACGAGGCCAGAGAACGAGGCCCAAGTCATAGGTGGTGCCTCTATTGGTTGACACTCAATATGTGACCGCCACCACATTTTGGCGTTCCCTTGAAACTGATAACTCACGAACTCAACACCAAACCGTTCGACTATACCCATCTTGTGTAGTAGCTCATGACAGTCAACCAGAAAATCGTAAGCAACCTCAGATTCCGCACCCTTGAAGACTGGGGGTTTCAATTTCAAGAACTTACTGAAAAGTTCATGCTAATCACTTGTCATTATAGGCCCAGTAGTCAGTCGTGGAAATGTGCCTATTTCAAATGGAACATCCATGCGGGGAGCCATAGTAGCCGCATGTTGTACCTCCGGAGCCTGAGGTGCTGGTGCGGAGAACACTGGGGGTGTCTGACCCTGATCAGATAACCCACTGAGATAGGCGAGAACCTGATTGATCATCTCTGGGGTAGGTTGGGGTGGCATTTCCTCATTTTGTACTTGTTCCGTTTCCCCATCCTCCCCTTCTCTTATTACCTCCTCAGTCGGTGGAGGAGTCACTGCCCTAGTATCAGATGGGCTAGATGCTCGTCCTCTTCCCCTAGAGGACGTCCTCCCACGACCTCTACCACGGCCTCTTGCCGTTGTTCTTCCTCGAGCCACAGCCCCAGTGGCTGGCTCAGTTGTTTCTTGTCTGGCCGGTGTTGATGTTGGCGTAGTCGTTGCTCTAGTTCTAACCATCTGCGAAAGAGAGTGAAGATGGTCAGATACCAATTCGTATCGCCTAGATACCAATTGGACTCAAGTAGTAGCACGAAAGAAAGAATGAAAGAGTGAAATTTTCCTAAAGTCTTATAGCCTCTCAAGGAAAAGTAAAGGCGTCCCCCTACTGTTCCTTAAGACTCTACTAGACCTGTTCTTGTGTGATGAGACCAACGAACCTAATGCTCTGATACCAAGTTTGTCACGACCCAAATCCGGGCCGCGACTAGCACCCACACTTACCCTCCTATGTGAGCGAACCAACCAATCTAACCTCAACATTTCAATGTAATAACAACAAAAGTAATGCGGAAGACTTAAACTCATTAATAAAAATCAATAATCAACTTCTATAACTCAAAGACTTATCATTATCCCCAGAATCTGGAAGTCATCACCACAAGAACATCTACAATCAAATGACTAAACTAAGAGTATTCTAAAAGCTAAAAGTACATAAGAAGATAGTCCGTGCCGGAGGTTCAAGGCATCAAGACATGACGGAGGAGATCCAGTCCAAGCTAGAAATGTTAGCTCACCCTGAAGATCTGGTGTGATGAAGACTGGCTTGAATTACTGTTGAGTCGAAGATGACGGCACGTTTGCTGCATTCCACAATTAAACAAGAAGAAAACAATAAAAGTAGGGGTCAGTACAAAACACGGGTACTGAGTAGATATCATCGGCCAACTCAAAATAGGGAACAGTATATATAAAGTATTATCATAAATCAACTATACAACTCAACATGTAACAACAACAAGTACTATAATCATCAATAAGTACCATCAAGTTCATATGTGAGGACTCAAGCCCCAATACCATACTCATTTGGGAATCATGTTCGTTAGATTGAATATATTAACATCTTTCAAGATTCATTATCTTTATTTCTCTTGTGTCGGTACGTGACACTCCGATCCCCTAAATCTACGTGTCGGTTCGTGACACCCGATCCCCTAATTCTACGTGTCGGTTCGTGACACCCGATCCCCTAATTCTACGTGTCGGTTCGTGACACCCGATCCCCTAATTCTACGTGTCGGTTCGTGACACCCGATCCCCTAATTCTACGTGTCGGTTCATGACACCCGATCCCCTAATTCTACGTGTCGGTTCGTGACACCCGATCCCCTAATTCTACGTGTCGGTTCGTGACACCCGATCCCCTACATGTGTCGGCACGTGACACTCCGATCCACTAATATCATTCTGTAAATCATCAAGCCTTCTCCACATCAAGGCATCATCACTCCCATAACTTTAATTCATCAAGTCTTCTTCTATACCAAGGCATCATCATTAATAATGTATATTAAAGTTTCTTTTCAAGATTTGGGGTTCAATATTTTCATCATGCTTATCTTATCACAATCACATAATCATATTCATGCAAACATACAATTAAGCATATAGTAGGGTTTACAATACTACCAATACATATCATTCTCTATTAAGAGTTTACTATGAAAGCATGAAAACCATAACCTACCTCCACCGAAGATTAGAAATCAAGCAAGCAAGTTCCCAAGCTTTGTTCTTCTTCTCGTTTCTCCTCTTCCTCGTTCGTTTCTCTCTCTTTTTCTGTCTCTCTTTGCTCTTTCTATTTTTCTTATTCAACCCTCTTCCTTTTACCCTAATTAGTATATAATTAAGAATAAAAGGTGGCAATAATACCCCCACTAATTAACTTAGGGTTACCTCTTTTAACCCTCAAGAATTTGAGTTATTAATATAAACCCATGAAATCTATAATTAAGGAAAGAATAGTCCAAAAACGTCCCTTAAAACTTCACCAGAAATCCGACTCTGCCTGGGATTTGCGCAACCTGTGACGGGCCATCGTGCCTGCGACGGTCCGTCCTGCAGGTCGTCGTAGAGTTCAGAGACCCAGATTTCCACCAAGGGTCTGTGACGGTCCGTCACACCTGTGACGGTCCGTCACACCTGTGACGGTCTGTCCTGCCATTCCATCACACCTGTGACGGTCCGTCCTGCCATTCCGTCACACCTGTGACGGTCCGTCCTGCCATTCCGTCACAAAGTTCAGAGAGTTAATCCTCAGTACCCAATTTCAGATTTTCTAAGTGTTTTGAAACGTTGGATCACGACGGTCCGTCACACCTGTGACGGTCCGTCCTGCCATTCCGTCACAAAGTTCAGAGAGTTGATCTTCAGTACCCAATTTCAGATTTTCTAAGTATTTTGGGACGAGACCCCTTCGACGGTCTGTCGTGCCCATGACGTTCCATCGTGGGGTCCGTCGCTTCTGCCAGTTTTCCCAGAATTGAAGTCTGTTGCTCAAAACGACTAAACGGGTCGTTACAAATTTAGAATGGAAAAATGTCAAATCAGACCAAATTTTAGTAATTTGAACCATAATTATACAGTTAAAATATGTTATAACACTTGAAATAATGATTTGTAATGGTGTTATAATTATCATATGTAGTTACTTGATCATTGTATGATGAACTAGTGGTAAATGATAGTCTTTATAAAAATAATTGATAGAATTGATGAAGGTTGTTGTATTAGACCATAATTTTGTACTTAGACATGTTGTAGGACTATATATTAGTGTCACATGTTGAATTAGGTGACAATTTAATTGAATTATCCCCCAAAAGATCATTTTATGGTATACATATGTTGCCACATATGACATTTCTGTTGCAATTTTCCCAGCAGAACGTGCATATGTTGCCACATATGTCATTTCTAGAATGACTTAATCGACAAAATTGAGCGATTTAGGAATGAAAAAACGTCAAATTTGACAAAATTTTAGTACTTTAAATCAGGGATAATGCCCAAGTACCCCCTCAACTTATGCCCGAAATCTCAGAGACACACTTATACTATACTCAGGTCCTATTACCCTCCTGAACTTATTTTATTAATAATTTTTTACCCCCTTTTAGCTTACGTGGCACTATCTTGTGGGCCCAACGATGGTTGACTTTTTTTTTCGAACTAGTGCCACGTAGGCTAAAAAGGGGTAGAAAATTACATATAAAATAAGTTCAGGGAGGTAATAGGACCTTAGTATAGTATAAGTGTGTCTCTGGAATTCCGGACATAGGTTGAGGGGGTACTTGGGTATTTTCCCTTTAAATCATAATGAAGCAATAAAAATATGATATAACACTTGAAACAATGATTTACAAGGGTATTATATGACTATCATGTCGGTTGCGACATGTAAGTCATATGTTGCTACATGTCTAGCTTATATATTGCAGCTTGTGTAAGTTATATGTTGCAACATCTGTCATTTCTGTTGCTATTGAAATAATTTTTCTGTTGCTACATATGGTTATGATTTGTTCCAATAGTCAATTGTTGCAACATATAGCAATCTGTTTGAAGCGTGAATGCAAATTATTGAAAAAATTACAGGTGTCCAAATGATGATGAATGATTTCAAAGAACTATTAATTTTACATATCAAAACAATGGTGTGTGACCCTAATCATTTATGAAGTAGTTTCAATTGAGAACAAACAAAATATAATCCGGTGATTAAATTAGTTAAATCTGATTTAAGAAGAAGAAAAGAAGTTCAAGGACTATCAACCAAGACCAATAATGTACGAAAAGAAGAAAAAGAAGATAAAGAGAACAAGAAGAAAGACAAGCAAGTAAGCAAGAACGACAAAGAAGAACATGAAGAAAAAAATATGACGAGAGGTGGGGGAAAATATTTTATTTTTCTTTTTGGCACAGCTTGGTGGTGGCTTCCCCCAATTTTAATTCCCACCAGAATTGGTTAAATTAGGTTTTAATCAATTACCATTTCACCCTTCATTTAATTCAATGGACCAAACTGTCAACTTATAAACGTGAGGGCAACTCCACAATCCTTAATCATTAATCACATAATTGTTACCTACACCCAATACTTAAGACTTATGTCATCGCCCACTTATTTTAAAACTTTATTGTCATTTTTTTTAAGTCTTATGAATATACATGGACTATTCTTTAATTTAATTTTCGAATTTTCAACTTGATTAATGTTCCTAGTTTATTTAGTTATTTAATATTTTCTCTGTCCCATTTTATGTGGCAACATTTGATCCGACACAGAATTTAAGAAATAATAATGACTTTGAAATGTTTACCAAATTGCCCTTCAAAAAAATAACTCATTTTTCTCTCTCCTCATAAATGTATTAGAAAATTAAGTGAAACCAACAAGGGTAAAAGAGAAATTATATCTTTAAATACTTACCATATAAGAAAATATGACATTCTTTTTGGAACTGACCAAAAAGGAAATGGTGCCACATAAAATGAGACGGAAGGAGTTGTACTATGGATATTGTAAGGGGGGATTTTCATTTGCTTAAATGAACAAATAAAATAAAAATATTTATTTTCAATATATGAATCAAATAAAATGAGACAAAGGAAATTTCCCCCTCTTTAATAATATTTGTCCACCATTTAAGATTGGGCTACTATATCACAATTTGAATATAATAAATATAATGTCTTAAAAATATAATAGAGGACTGAATATAATTAATGATAAATGAAAAATTCGAAACTAAGGGGTCGTTTGGTAGAGTGTATTAACAAAATTAATGCATGCATAAGCTTTATGTATAAATAGTACTCCCTCCGTCCCATTTTATATGGCACCATTTGACCCGGCACGGAGTTTAAAAAATAAATTATGACTTGGAATTATTTACCAAATTGTCCTTCAAAAGTGGACTCACTTTTCGCTCTCCTCATAAATGTATTAGAGTACTATTTAAAATTAAGTGGGACCAACAACGGTAAAAGAAACATTGTACCTATAAATACTTACCATAATAAGAAAATGTGACATTCCTTTTGAGACTGACCAAAAAGGAAATGATGTCACATAAAATGGGACGGAGGGAGTACCTTCTTTTGTGCACTTTTTCATCCTAGGTATAATTAATGCTTGCATTAGTTATACACTATGGGGCCGTTTGGCTACTAGTTAGAGTTATGCAGGGTTTAGTTATACATGTATCAGTTATGTAGGGTTTAGTTATGCAGAGTTTAGATATGTTGGTTTAATAATGCTGGTATTAGTTATAAGGACATAAGTTATGTAGGTATTACTTAGTTAAGTAGAGATCACAATACATGATTATCAACTATTGAATATAAAACTTGTTGTAAATTATTAATATATATTATATACAAAAAAATAATACATGCTCATAAAATGTGGAATATCTTGAATAATATATGATGTTAATATTTGATTAGCATATGTACCATTAAATATATATAATTACTTTGTAGTATTATAAATATATTTATATTTGTATAAATTAATAAGAACTGTAAAGTATATAAAAAAATGAAAAATGATCAATATATAATAAGAAATAAAAATAACACATGTAAATAGAAAACAATAAAGTTTTCAATTTAAAAAAAAATAATTAAAATGACCCATATATAAAAATAATAAAAAGAACAAACGTATATATAGGAAACCACTAAAATTTTCAATTAAAAAAAATAAATTAATTTGGTAAATATATAATTTATTATTTTAACATATGTATAACTAACCTACGTAACTTCTTCCACCTTCTACTCCGCATAACCTTATACATAGATTTCCTCATAAGTTATGTTGGTATTAATTATGTAGAACTACAAAAAGTGCAACCATACATGGTATAAGTTATATTGACTTTTATACGTAATACAAAACTTCTACCAAACATAGTAAAACTTATGCAACTTTTCATACATGAATAAAATGTCTCTTATATAATTACCAAAAGACTCCTACATTGTATATTAGGGATTGTATTACTAATACCATGAATTTTTAGGTATTAATAATGCAAAGAAATTTAATGCATGCATTAGCATTTTAAAGACACAATTACCCCTCAAAGATTCTTCTTTATCTTTTTGAGAAAATATATAAAAACTCCCCCCCCCCCCCCAAAAAAAAGCTTCGCAACAAATCTTACTTTAGTACTTAAACTACACGCGCATTTAAACCCTCTTATCATCTTCGAAGTGATTTTTTTTCCACCATGAGACTATAATAGCATTCTCACCCGTCACATCATAGCCACATAAGCGCTACATCATAACCATGTAGGTACCATGTCATTAATTTTTAATTCTTTCATACTTGTTCACTATTTTTTATTGAACACTTTTTTAAGATTAATTATATTAATTAATTAATTTATAAATGCATACCTCCCACCCCTCTCTTTTTTCTTCCTTGTTGTTCACCATTTCAACCTTCAATATTTATTTTTCTTCTTCTTTACTATTCAACATTTTTTAATAACTAGAATGAAAAAATTACTATAATATTCACATTATCTTCTTTGAACATACCTCACGAATTTTACCCTATCGGAGAATGAATTCTTTTTAAAGTCAAGTTTTTCTTGACAACTCAAATAAGAAATGAAGATTGCATAAGAAAGTTGATGAAAAAATATAAATTCTATGAGAAATATTTGAATACATGTAGAAATCAAAATGGGTCACTCAAAATTCAAGAAAGTTTACGTTTACGAAATCGCACCAGCAAATAGAGCGAAATCAACATCAATAAAATGACTTTGGTATTGAATTTTATGGATAAGTAAATAACTAGTAAAATGAAAATAGTCTTTTTTAAAGTGGGAGGAAGATAGAGGAGGAGGTGTTTCAATGGAGAAAAGAGTGTGTTGAGGAAGACAACAAAATGAAAAGAAAAAATTAAAGAGATTAAAAGAGGGACCCACTAATTCTAGATACCTCTAAATGAAAAAAATTACATATTTTTAGAAAGTTAATATATCAAGAAAAACTATTGAAAATATTAATTATATATTGACCAATAAAAAAAAGGTCATGTGTAGGACTTTAAAAAGATTAAGTTTATTTTTCCTTTTTTTACACACTTTAAGGAGAGTATACTCACCCTGCCATGTCATCTCTTAGGGGTGTTTAAATCACTTGAAAAATGTTAATGGATGTATTTTAACGCCCGTTAGTTTAAGGGTTAAAAGTAAATTTTGCTGCCAAGTTTGGGGACTTTTATGTATTTTCCCTATCTATTTCACCATAATTGTGGAGGATATTTTTGTAAATAATTATTTTTGTACAATACATGTTATTTTTAATACACAAAATCAAACAATGCATAAGAAATATTTATATATAACTAATGCAAGAATAACCAATACAAGCATTACTAACGCAAACATTGCTAATACACTCTATTAGCATTATTCTTATATACTCGATCAAACGACAAGTATAATTAAGAATAAATTAGCAATTAAGTCACAATTACTAACATAATTAGTTAAAATAAAAATAATTTAAAATATTTATTTAAAATGTCATTATAACAATATTTTTATAAAATAATATGAATTCATATTTTAGTACATTTTTGTATTTTAATTTATTTTATTTATGAAAAAAGTCATTTATTGGACCAAAATACACACTGATAACCATTTTAGATTGAAAAAAACAAATTAATACAATTTACCTTTTTTCATTATCATTCACCTTTCTTCCCCACATTTCACATTTCTTCATCATATCTCACCTTTCAAGTTTAGATTCTTTTAAGGTGCTAAATTGATGCTCACCAAGAAATGCTTTATTGTTAAATTAAAACTATTTATTAATTCAAACAGAATTCTCAATTGGTAAGGTAATTTTCATCATCTAAAATTATTTTTTTTGACGTTTAAAGCATCAATTATACACATTACAGACTTGCAGTTGAATTTTCCAATTTTCATGTGATTTTGTTTAAATATTCATCATATATTTATAATTTTCAATCTTTTTTTGTGATTCTCTTTTTAATATTCCAGGTTTTGTAGATTCTAGAAATTCATATATATATGTGTATATATATATATATATATGTATATATATGTGTGTGTATATATATGTGTGTGTGTGTATGTGTGTATATATGTGTGTGTGTGCGCGCGCATATATATATATATATATATATATATGATGTTGAATACATTTATATCATTATACAAAGTACAATATAAAAACTAAAATGAATACAAATAAAAATAATATATCTATTAAATGAATACGATTTAGGAAAGAAACATAATTTTGAACAGAAAAATAAAATACACAATAAAAAATAAAAAGAATACACATATGTTTCTTAAATAACTACAAATTCATTTGACATACCTATTGGAATGAACACGAACTAATAAAGAAATATAAATTCAATTATACAAAATAAAACATGAAAACTAGAATGAATACAAATACAAAAGACATACATATTGGAATGATTATGATTTAAGAAAATATACAAAATTCTGATAAATAAAATAACTACATTGTGAGAAAACCAAATAACATATAAATATAGGGAAAAAGCATAAATTTCTCCTTTAACTTGTATCGAAAAGTCTGTTACACACTTTAACTATAATGAGGACCTATTACACACTTGTTCTTGTTCAAAGTATAATTAATAACACTCGAAACTGATGTGGAAATAAAATTAAAATTAAAAATAAATTAGGCGTGTTTGATTTAAAATAAAGTCAAAAAAGTAATTTTTCAACCCCACCCACCCCCACCCCCATTTTCTTCTTTCTCATGTTCTTCTTCTCTTATTTCCTTCTAAAATGTTCGTCTTTCATTTCCTTCTTAGCACATTTTTCAGATTGTCACTCAATTTCATTTTCTTCTTATCATATTTATATAATTTTCATTCAATGTCATCATTATACTTAGAAAAAATAATTTTTTAATTCAAATTTCACAATGATTTTAGGAATTTGAGACTTTCTTGTCCCAATCTTTTCACTTTCTCCTTCAAAAATTTGTACAAAGCACAAAGCTAACTCAAACACCATGGATCATAAATGAGCCCAAAAATAGAACAATCTATCCTAGAAACGTCATAGAACTGAAAAACATCTTTTGTACTCAAGTTGGAGGGGAAAAACTAATTGAAACGAAACTCATGGATCTTAAATATGTCAAAAAGGGATAGGTAAAAGGTTTCGATTTGGCGTTTAATGACCGATTTAGTGTTTTGGGTGGCTAAGGTGGTTGTTTGGTGGTGGTGGTGACCGTTGGTTGTTCTTCACCGGAGAAGACAAAAAGAATTGTAATATAAATTCAAATAAATAATTTTCTAGTTGAGATTTGGATAAGATTTAGATTGGAAGAAGAAGATATGATTATTAGAGAATTTTAATAATTAATTAGGAATCATTTAGTGTAAAATAGAGTTAATAAAAGAAAAATTAATTAATAAAGAAAATAAAATTAAAAAAAATTAAAAAAATATATAATTTCTAACGTGTTGTTGATGTGGCACTGATGTAATGCTGATGTGGCAGCGAGTGTAACACATCACATACTGTGAGAGTGGTGTTGTGCATCCCAAGGTGGTATTAAATTCACTTTTAAATACTAAGAGTGTGTAGTAGTTCATCATAACAGTTGAAGTGTGAAACTAACTTTTGGGTACAAATTTTAGGGGGCCTTTTCCCTATAAATATACAACTACAATGAATACAAATACAAATAACATACATATTGGAATGAATATGATTTAAGAAAAGATACAAAATTCTGATAAATAAAATAAATACACTGTGAAAAAAGTATGTCAAATAACATATAAAACTATAGGTGTTCAATTTGTAAATTTTAAAAAATCAAAAATTTTAATAGATAAAACTCTAAGGTACTATCATAAAGTTTCATAACAATAACTAGTTTTGAAAGACAAGGACAAATAATAGCCTTTAGGAAGAAGGAAGAGACCACCTATTTTAGGTCTCATAATCTTTTGTAAGGAAAGTAATAAAGATTTTGGGATAATGCCCAAGTACCCCCTCAACCTATGCCCGAAATCTCAGAGACACACTTATACTATACTAAGGTCCTATTACCCCCCTGAACTTATTTTATTAATAACTTTTTACCCCTTTTTAGCCTACGTGGCACTATCTTGTGGGGTCAACGACGGTTGACTTTTTTTTTCAAACTAGTGCCACGTAAGCTAAAAAGGGGTAGAAAATTACTTATAAAATAAGTTCAGGAGGGTAATAGGACCTTAGTATAGTATAAGTGTGTCTCTGGGATTTCGGGTATAGGTTGAGGGGGTACTTGTGCATTTTCCCAAAGATTTTCAACAACTTAATCTAATTTGAAATATCCCCCCCCCTGATTTTCTCTAGTTTGTTATTTCTTAATTATATTAATGTCAAATTAAATAAAGAAAAAAATTTACATAAATCAACCCATAACAAACTAAAATAGTGTCATTTTTTAAATAAATATTGAAAGTATTGCTAAGGGATCCTATTAAATGTCAAAATATTATTGTTTTGAAAAATTTCTCTAAAAATTATCTATTGATTTCATAAAGTTGACAAGTATTGTTGGATATTCCAAAATAGTATAGTGGACAACTATTATTGCAGAAGGGAGTACTTTTTTTTTGTAAACTACATAAATGAGTCATAAAACCTAAACTAATTACCAGTTCATACCCATACACAAAGTAATTCCTGATGTACCCACTCTCTCATAAATAATTACAGCTCATATCCCCCCTAATTTTGGGGCACTTTCTTATTCAAACCCATCAAGTTTATAACCCAACAATTCGATCCACTTTCGTATTCAAGCACATCCGATTTACCGTCCAACCGTCGTATCCACATTAAACTATGTGGAGCAACATACAACAATTTTAACTACAAGCAATTCTATCGTCAGTTGTAGTTTCTTTCGTTATCATAATTCTATTCCGTCATTGTTAGTCAAATTTATTCAGCTTTGTGTGCGGTAGTTTTTTCTCTATTCCAATTGTATTCAGTTTTATTTTTCTATATGCTTCATTTTGAATCAATTTTTGTTTCTCTGTGGTTTTTTCCTTAAATTTTTTAAATTTTGTTTTTAGTGGGTCGTTAAAATGTAGCAACTAGTCATTGGTAGGGCATCATTCTATTGATGCATATTTTATTGACAATACTAGTGATAATGATAATATAGATGACCAAGAGCCGAAAGTTCCTAACACGTTTGGATTAAATTTTTCTCTTAATTTGGAGGATGACAACAGAAAAGATAATGTCAGCTTAAATGAAGAATTCGGTTATGGAGATGTTAATGCTTGAACTAATCTCAATTCAATTGTGTATTGACAAGCCTGATCAAAATCCTAATGTTACAGGTGACGAAATCGAAAACTATTTGAAGAGGAAAGGGAAGACACACATGGGGTGTGGTGAACAATTGCATAAAACAAAGTTACTCCTTCCAATCCTTTTGAGTCATTCCCCCAAACTGAAACTGAAAATATCAATGGAATCCTTGAAGAAGAAATTGATTAGTATTCTTGTTTGATGGTATCATTCTTATATCATGATATCATTTTGATAAAATTAATTTGAAATTTTGATTTGGTAGATGCCGATATTGTTACTGTATCATATATTGTCCAGGTATCATATGTTGGTTCTATTTGATCATACTATTACAGTACGAGATGTTATGTTGATATCATGCATGCGTATTGGTATCACATATTATGTTTATATCATGCATACGTTTTTGTATCATGTCATATCATTATATGAAGATATAGTTATTACATGTGGGTTTGAATATTTTAGTATTTTGTTATTTTTGTTGCCCTATTATATTATTCAAATATCATATGTTATTTGGTTATCATGTATTTGTTCATGTATTTATATACTTTATTATATGATACTATTATTATATCATATATTGTTTGGGTATCATGTATTTGTATTATTTGATCATACTATTACAATATCATATGTTATGAGTTTTGGGGTAGAAATATGTAACGACCCGCTAGGTTATTTTGAGAATTAAGACTGTTCCGACTCTTTTCGTAAAATTTAAATGAGAGTTTTTTAAAACTATTCAGTAACTACGAGTTTTTAGTTGATGAAAATTGTAACGACCTGTTTAGTCGTTTTGAGCAGCAGATTTTATTTCTGGAAAAACAGGCTGAGGCGACGGACCCCATGACGGACCATCATGGGCACGACGGACCGTCGCAGGGTCTCGTTTCAAAACACTTAGAAAAACTGAAAATTGGGTACTGAAAATCGACTCTCTGAACTTCGTAACGAAATGGCAGGACGGACCGTCACAGGTGTGACGGACCGTCACAGACCCTTGGTGGAAATTTGGGTCTCTGAACTTTGCGACGACCTGCAGGACGGACCGTCGCAGGCACAACGGCCCGTCACAGGTTGCGCAATCCCAGTCCGGGTCAGATTTCTTTATACGTTTTAAGGGACGTTTTTGACTATTCCTGCTTTAATTATAAGATTAGTGGGTTAATGTTAATAAGTCTAATTACTTGGGGGTTAAAAGAGGTAACCCTAAGTTAATTAGTGGGTTATTATTGCCATCTTTTACACTTGATTATATGTTAATTAGGGTAAAAGAAAGAGAACAAGTAGAGAGAGAGAGAGAAACGAAGAGGATAGCAAGGATTTTGAGAAGATAGCTTGTTGATCGCAATTTTTCGGTGGAGGTAGGTTATGGTTTTCATGCTTTCATAGTAAACTCTTAATAGAGAATGATATGTATTGGTAGTATTGTAAACCCTTCTATGTGCTTTATTGTATGCATGCATGAACGTGATTATATAATTGTGATTATATTAAGCATGATGAAGTTATTGAATCCCAAATCTTGATAAAAACCTAATCTCTTTTTAATGATGATGCCTTGGTAAGGGAGAAGGCTTGATGAACTAAAGTAATGAGATTGATGATGCCTTGGTAAGAAAGAAGGCTTGATGAATTGATGGAAGGAGATTAGGGGATCGGGTGTCACGAACCGACACGTAGAAGTAGGGGATCGGATGTCACGAACCGACACGTAGTATTAGGGGATCGGGTGTCACGGACCGACACGTAGATTTAGGGGATCGGGTGTCACGAACCGACACGTAGAATTAGGGGATCGGGTGTCACGAACCGACACGTAGATTTAGGGGATCGGGTGTCATGAACCGACACATAGTATTAGGGGATCGGGTGTCACGGACCGACACATAGATTTAGGGGATCGGGTGTCACGAACCGACACGTAGAATTAGGGGATCGGGTGTCACAAACCGACACGTAGTATTAGGGGATCGGGTGTCACGAACCGACACGTAGATTTAGGGGATCGGGTGTCACGAACCGACACATAGATTTAGGGGATCAGATTGTCACGTACCGACACAAGAGGATTAATGAATATTGAGGGAGCGGAGTGTCACGTACCGACACAAGAGAAATAAAGATAATGAATCTTGAAAGATGTTAATATACTCAATCTAATGAACATGATTCCCAAATGAGTATGGTATCGAGGCTTGAGTCCTCATGTGTGAACTTGATGGTAATTGTTAATGATATAGTATTTGTTGTTGCTACATGTTGAGTATCATAGTTGATTTTATGATATTACTTGGTATATATTGATTTCTATTTTGAGTTGGCCGATGATATCTACTCAGTACCCGTGTTTGTACTGACCCCTACTTTTATGTTATCTTCTTGTTTATTTGTGGAGTGCAGCAAACGTGCCTTCGTCTTCAACTCAACAGTAATTCAAGTCAGTCTTACTACATCGGAAATTCAGGGTGAGCTAATGCTTCTAGCTTGGACTGGATCTTCTTCTTCAAGTCTTGATGCCTTGAACTTCCGGCATGGACTAGTTTCTTATGTATTTTTAGCTTTTAGAATACTCTTAGTTTAGTCGTTTGATCGTAGATGTTCTTGTGATGATGACTTCCAGATTTTAGGGAATAATAGATGTTGAATTTTAGAAGTTAATGAATTGGTCTTTATTTAATGAGTTTAAGTCTTCCGCATTACTTTCTGTTGATATTATATTGAAATGTTAAGGTTAGATTGGTTGGTTCGCTCACATAGGAGGGTAAGTGTGAGTGCCAGTCGCGACCCGGATTTGGGTCGTGACAAACTTGGTATCAGAGCATTAGGTTCGTTGTTCTCATCACACAAGAACGAGTCTAGTAGAGTCTTAAGGAACGGTAGGGGGACGCCTTTACATTTCTTTGAAAGGCTATAAGACTTTAAGAAAATTCCATTCTTTCTTTCTTTCTTTCGTGCTACTACTTGAATCCAATTGGTATCTAGGTGATACAAATTGGTATCTGACCATCTTCACTCTCTTTCGCAGATGGTTAGAACTAGAGCAACGACTACGCCAACACCAACACCAGCACCGGCGGGACAGGGTGCGTCTGAGCCAGCCACTGGGGCTGTAGCTCGAGGAAGAGCAGCGGCAAGAGGCCGTGGTAGAGGTCGTGGGAGGACGTCCTCTAGGGGAAGAGGACGAGCACCTAGCCCATCTGATACTAGGGCAGTGACTCCTCCACCAACTGAGGAAGTAATAAGAAAAGGGGAGGATGGGGAAACTGAACAAGTGTAGAATGAGGGATTGCCACCCCAACCTACCCCAGAGATGATCAATCAGGTTCTCGCCTATCTCAGTGGGTTGTCTGATCAAGGTCAGGCACCTCCAGTGTTTTCTGCGCCAACACCTCCGGTTTCAGAAGTACAACATGCAGCCACTATGGATCCTCGTATGGATGCCTCATTGGACATAGGCACATTTCTACGTCTGACTACTGGGCCTATAATGACAAATGATCAGCATGAGCTTTTCAGTAAGTTCTTGAAATTGAAACCTCTGGTCTTCAAGGGTGCTGAATCGGAGGATGCTTATGATTTTCTGGTTGACTGTCACGAGCTACTACACAAGATGGGTATAGTAGAACAGTTTGGTGCGGAGTTTGTGACTTATCAGTTTCAAGGGAACGCCAAAATGTGGTGGCGGTCACATATTGAGTGTCAACCAACAGAGGCACCACCTATGACTTGGGCCTCATTCTCTAGCTTGTTTATGGAGAAGTATATCCCCCGAACATTGAGGGATAGGAAAAGGGATGAGTTCTTGAGCCTAGAGCAAGGTAGGATGTCGGTCAATGCATATGAGGCTAAGTTTCGTGCATTATCCCGGTATGCCACCCAACTATGTTTCAGTCCACAAGAGTAGATTCGCCGTTTTGTGAAGGGGTTGAGGTCAGAGTTGCGGATTTCAGCCTTACAGGTAGCGACTACGGCAAAATCCTTCCAAGAGGTGGTAGACTTCGTGATAGAGGTGAAAGGAGTGAAGCCAGATGACTTCACCACGACATCGACATCAAAAAGGTTTCGAAAAGGAGGTGAGTTTAAGGGCTCTTACTCTAGAGGACAAGGTTCCAGAGGTTACTCAGTTCGACCCATTCAGTCTTCACTACATACTGTAGTTGGGGGTCCACCTCAGACCGGTCAACACTTCTCTGAGAGACCTATGCTTGACTCCAGAGAGTGTTATGGGTGTGGGGAGACTGGGCATATTAGGAGAAATTGTCCAAAACAGAGTTATAGACCCCCAATGGCTAGAGGTAGAGGTGGTCATGGTAGAGGTCGTCATTCTGGAGGACGTGGTGGTCGAGGTAATGGTGGTCACCAAAACGGCCGAGGTGATGGGCAAACTGGAGCCACTACATCACAACATGGTAGGGGCAATGGACAGACGAACGATAGGGCCCATTGTTACGCTTTCCCTGGGCGGTCTGAAGCGGAGGCATCTGATGCTGTCATCACAGGTAATCTTCTGGTTTGTGATTGCATAGCTTCTGTATTGTTTGATCCTGGATCCACATTTTCTTATGTATCTTCCTCATTTGCTAATGGTCTAAATTTACATTGTGAATTACTTGATATGCCTATTCGTGTTTCTACTCTGGTGGGTGAGTCTGTGGTAGTTGAAAAGGTGTATAGGTCTTGTTTGGTGAACTTTGTGGGGAGCAACACTTATGTAGATTTGGTTATCTTAGAAATGGATGATTTTGATGTAATTCTGGGTATGACTTGGCTTTCTCCGCAATTTGTGATTTTGGATTGTAATGCTAAAATGGTGACGTTAGCCAAGCCTGGGACAGATCCGTTAGTTTGGGAGGGTGACTACACTTCCAATCCGGTGCGTATCATCTCCCTTCTTCGTGCTAAGAAAATGGTTAGTAAAGGGTGTTTAGCTTTCTTGGCACATCTCAAGGATGACACTACCCAAGTACCTTCGATTAAGTCGGTTTCGGTGGTCCGTGAGTTTCTGAATGTTTTCCCTGTAGATCTTCCTGGTATGCCACCAGATAGGGATATTGATTTTTGCATTGACCTTGAACCGGGTACTCGCCCCATTTCAATACCCCCTTATAGAATGGCTCCCGCGGAGTTAAGAGAGTTAAAAGCCCAACTTCAAGAGTTGTTAAACAAAGACTTTATTAGACCAAGTGCATCTCCTTGGGGTGCTCCGATTTTGTTTGTAAAGAAGAAAGATGGGAGTTTTCGAATGTGTATAGACTACAGACAACTAAACAAGGTAACCATAAAGAACAAGTATCCTCTTCCCCGCATTGATGACTTGTTCGATCAGTTACAAGGTGCTTGTGTCTTCTCTAAGATTGACTTGAGATCCGGTTATCATCAATTGAAAATACGGGCAATGGATGTGCCAAAGACTGCTTTTCGAACGAGGTATGGGCATTACAAATTTGTAGTAATGTCTTTTGGTCTTACGAATGCCCCTGCTACGTTCATGAGCTTGATGAACGGGATTTTTAAGCCATATTTGGACCTCTTCGTGATCGTATTTATTGATGATATATTGGTATATTCAAAGATCAAGAAGGAACATGAAGAGCATTTGAGAATGGTATTGGAAATGTTGAGGGAGAAAAAGCTTTATGCCAAGTTCTCTAAGTGTGAGTTTTGGCTAGATGCAGTGTCCTTCATGGGGCACGTGGTTTCTAAGGATGGAGTGATGGTGGATCCTTCTTAGATTGAGATAGTGAAGAATTGGGTAAGACCTACTAATGTGTCAGAAATAAGGAGCTTTGTTGGGTTAGCTAGCTACTACCATCGATTTGTCAAGGGATTCTCTTCTATTGCTTCCCAATTGACGAACTTGACTAATCAGAATGTTTCATTTGTATGGTCGGACGAATGTGAGGAAAGCTTTCAGAAGCTCAAGACTTTGTTGACTATCGCACCTATCCTTACCTTACCAGTAGAGGGTAAGAACTTCATTGTTTATTGTGATGCATCCTATTCTTGTTTGGGTGCAGTACTAATGCAAGAGAAGAGTGTGATTGCTTATGCTTCAAGACAACTAAAGGTGCATGAATGTAACTATCCGACCCACGATTTGGAATTGGCTGCGGTGGTGTTTGCATTAAAGCAATGGAGACACTATTTATATGGGGTTAAGTGTGAGATCTATACGGATCATCGTAGCCTACAGTATGTCTTTACTCAGAAAGATTTGAACTTGAGACAGAGGAGATGGATGGAACTACTAAAGGACTACGACATCACTATTTTGTATCATCCGGGGAAGGCGAATGTTGTAGCGGATGCTTTAAGTAGAAAGGTGGGAAGCATGGGAAGTCTAGATCACTTGCAAGCTTCTAGACGCCCATTGGCTAGAGAGGTTCAGATTCTAGCTAATGACTTGATGAGATTAGAAGTAAATGAGAAGGGAGGATTGTTGGCTAGTGTGGAGTCAAGATCTTCTTTTCTTGACAAAATTAAGGGAAAATAGTTTGATGATGAGAAACTAAGACGAATCCAAGAAAAAGTATTGCGAGGGGAGGCTAAGGAAGCACAAATCGATGAGGAAGGTGTTTTGAGAATCAAGGGAAGGGTATGTGTACCCCGCGTCGATGATTTGATCAACACTATTCTGACAGAGGCTCATAGTTCAAGGTATTCTATACATCCGGGTGCAACCAAGATGTATCGTGACCTAAAACAACACTTTTGGTGGAGTAGAATGAAGCGTGATATTGTTGACTTTATTGCCAAGTGTCCAAACTGTCAACAAGTAAAGTATGAACACCAAAGGCCCGGAGGAACACTTCAGAGAATGCCCATTCCGGAATGGAAGTGGGAAAGAATTGCAATGGACTTTGTGGTTGGTCTTCCAAGGACAATGAGTAAGTATGACTCCATTTGGGTGATTGTTGATAGGTTAACTAAATCTGCTCATTTCATTCCGGTAAAGGTGACTTACAATGCAGAGAAGTTAGCCAAGATCTATATCTCAGAAATCGTTCGATTGCATGGGGTTCCACTATCAATCATATCACATAGAGGTACGCAGTTTACTTCTAAGTTTTGGAAAACATTGCATGCGGAATTGGGTACTAGGTTGGACCTTAGTACTGCGTTCCATCCTCAGACCGATGGTCAGTCTGAAAGGACAATTCAAGTGTTGGAGGATATGCTTCGTGCATGTGTGATAGAGTTTGGTGGCCATTGGGATAGCTTCCTACCCTTAGCGGAGTTTTCATACAATAATAGCTATCACTCAAGTATTGATATGGCCCCATTTGAAGCATTGTATGGGAGGAAATGTAGGTCTCCCATTGGTTGGTTTGATGCATTCGAGGTTAGACCTTGGGGTACTGACCTTTTGAGGGATTCGATAGAGAAAGTGAAGTTTATTCAAGAAAAGCTTCTAGCGGCGCAAAGTAGACAAAAAGAATATGCAGATCGAAAGGTTAGAGACTTAGAGTTCATGGAAGGTGAACAAGTCTTGTTGAAGGTTTCACCAATGAAAGGGGTGATGCGATTTGGTAAGCGAAGTAAACTTAGCCCAAGGCATATTGGTCCATTTGAAGTACTTAAGCGAGTAGGGGAGGTGGCTTATGAGTTAGCCTTGCCTCCAGGGCTGTCCGGAGTGCATCCGGTATTCCATGTGTCTATGTTGAAAAGATATCATGGGGATGGAAGTTACATTATCCGTTGGCATTCAGTTTTGCTTGATGAGAACTTGTCTTATGAGGAGGAGCCTGTTGCCATTCTAGATAGAGAAATTCGCAAGTTAAGATCAAGGGAGATTGCATCCATCAAAGTTCAATGGAAGAATCGACCCGTTGAAGAAGCCACTTGGGAGAAGGAGGCGGATATGCGAGAAAAATACCCATATCTGTTTACAAATTCAGGTACTCCTTTTGGCCCTTGTTTTCCTTCTTGTGATCGTTCGTGGACGAACGATGGGTAAATTGGTATCTATTGTAACGACCTGTTTAGTCATTTTGAGCAGCAAATTTTATTTCTGGAAAAACAGGCTGAGGCGACGGACCCCACGACGGACCGTCATGGGCACGACAGACCGTCAAAGGGTCTCGTTTCAAAACACTTAGAAAAACTGAAAATTGGGTATTGAAAATCGACTCTCTGAACTTCGTAACGAAATGGCAGGACGGACCGTCACAGGTGTGACGGACCGTCACAGACCCTTGGTGGAAATTTGGGTCTCTGAACTTTGCGACGACCTGCAGGATGGCCCGTCGCAGGCACGACGGCCCGTCACAGGTTGCGCAATCCCAGTCCGGGTCGGATTTCTTTATACGTTTTAAGGGACATTTTTGACTATTCCTACTTTAATTATAAGATTAGTGGGATAATGTTAATAAGTCTAATTACTTGGGGGTTAAAAGAGGTAACCCTAAGTTAATTAGTGGGTTATTATTGCCATCTTTTACACTTGAACAAGTAGAGAGAGAGAGAGAAACGAAGAGGATAGCAAGGATTTTGAGAAGATAGCTTGTTGATCGCAATTCTTCGGTGGAGGTAGGTTATGGTTTTCATGCTTTCATAGTAAACTCTTAATAGAGAATGATATGTATTGGTAGTATTGTAAACCCTGCTATGTGCTTAATTGTATGCATGCATGAACATGGTTATATAATTGTGATTATATTAAGCATGATGAAGTTATTGAATCCCAAATCTTGATAAAAACCTAATCTCTTTTCAATGATGATGCCTTGGTAAGGGAGAAGGCTTGATGAACTAAAGTAATGAGATTGATGATGCCTTGGTAAGAAAGAAGGCTTGATGAATTGATGGAAGGAGATTAGGGGATTGGGTGTCACGAACCGACACGTAGAAGTAGGGGATCGGGTGTCACGAACCGACACGTAGTATTAGGGGATTGGGTGTCACGGACCGACACATAGATTTAGGGGATCGGGTGTCACGAACCGACACGTAGAATTAGGGGATCGGGTGTCACGAACCGACACGTAGATTTAGGGGATCGGGTGTCACGAACTGACACGTAGTATTAGGGGATCGGGTGTCACGGATCGACACGTAGATTTAAGGGATCGGGTGTCACGAATCGACAGATAGATTTAGGGGATCGGAGTGTCACGTACCGACACAAGAGGATTAATGAATATTGAGGGAGCGGAGTGTCACGTACCGACACAAGAGAAATAAAGATAATGAATCTTGAAAGATGTTAATATACTCAATCTAATGAACATGATTCCCAAATGAGTATGGTATCAAGGCTTGAGTCCTCATGTGTGAACTTGACGGTAATTGTTAATGATATAGTATTTGTTGTTGCTACATGTTGAGTATCATAGTTGATTTTATGATATTACTTGGTATATATTGATTTCTATTTTGAGTTGACCGATGATATCTACTCAGTACCCGTGTTTGTACTGAGCCCTACTTTTATGTTCTCTTCTTGTTTATTTGTGGAGTGCAGCAAACGTGCCATCGTCTTCAACTCAACAGTAATTCAAGCTAGTCTTACTACATCGGAAATTCAGGGTGAGCTAATGCTTCTAGCTTGGACTAGATCTTCTTCTTCAAGTCTTGATGCCTTGAACTTCCGGCATGGACTAGCTTCTTATGTATTTTTAGCTTTTAGAATACTCTTAGTTTAGTCGTTTGATCGTAGATGTTCTTGTGATGATGACTTCCAGACTTTGGGGAATAATAGATGTTGAATTTTAGAAGTTAATGAATTGGTCTTTATTTAATGAGTTTAAGTCTTCCGCATTACTTTCTGTTGATATTATATTGAAATGTTAAGGTTAGATTGGTTGGTTCGCTCACATAGGAGGGTAAGTGTGAGTGCCAGTCGCGGCCCGAATTTGGGTCGTGACAAATTTTTTATTAAATAATTAATATAGTAAATAGTTAGTGGACCAAGTCCATAATTCATTTAATATCCTTTTTTATTTGACCCATGAATTAAAATAAGTTAGAGGGATTAAATTGTTATATCATAATTTGGGGGGAAATAGAAATAGGAATGGTTGATCAGCACATCGCGTCCGAGAAGAAAGCCTTGTTCAAATAAACCGATACAATGTCTCTCCAGATTTTAAACATTGAGTTGAATACTTTTGCAATATATATAGTGGTGACTTGACTTGTTGTCATTTTTATATGAATTAGGTGAGGCGAGGGTAGTATTTGTCAATGGGTTTAAAGTGTTAGCCTGCAATTTTATTATTTAATGAGGTATTAAAAATGGTGGGGGTCAAGATTTGGAGCCAATCATTAGGCAATCATGCCAATGATTGGCATTTGGTAGATACATTTTAGGTTTTTTTATGCTCCGAGTTATCACCGAGATGCCGACACGGAACTTAGAACCACAAGTGACCCCAAGCTAACCCTGCTGGCATGATCTTGAGCATACTTAAGATAATAAACTAATGCGGAAGCTAAATCAAAACTTATAATGAAAAGATGGGGAATACTCATATTCTAAAACTGATATATATGAAAACTAATGAGTTTAATACAATGAAAATATTAACTCAATACTAAGCTAAATCTAATTATGTCTGAAATAAGCCTCTAAGTAGACTAGAAATACTGTGACAAGCACCAGCTAAATCTAGCAAAAATTGAAACTGAATCACTAATGACTGAAATGACACTCATGACTGTTTTCCTCGGAGAATGAGGACTCACCACTAAATCTGCTGAACTAGAGATCAGAAATTAATCTATGCGTGATCTGGATGCTGAGAACCTGAACCTACATCACGAGAAGATGTATCACACGTATGTGTCAGTACTTGAAAGGTACTCAGCATGTAGGATAGAGTAAAGCTAAAAAAAAAACATAACTGAACTAGCATAAAATCAAGTATAATAATCTTACACGATAAACTGATAACTTGATGAAATGACCAACTTATAACATGCTGAAACTAAATATTGAATATATTGATAAATGGTCAATGCAGAGAGTCCGACTGAACTGTTGGAGCTACTAATATTTACCGATAATAAAACCATATGAGCTAAATCAGGAGTCCAATGTATAGGCCCCATCGAGAGGACCCATATACCCCGCCAAAGGTATAAAGACATGCTGGCATGATAACTAAACTAATTGCCCACAGAGGGGACTTACAACCTACTTGTCTAGTAGTTCTGGGACTATTTGGGTACGCTGAATCCTAGTCCAACTTGGCATTATGCTACTCCCATGAATTCTGTAAATTTACTAATTATGTCTGAGTTTCTGTAAATACTGGATAGCTCAAAACTTAACATGCAAACTGAGAGTGCAATAATTAATCTGGTAATTATGCATTTATAACTGAGGCATGTATATCTGAAGTAACTGAAATATCTGACCTAGCATGTGTAATTCAAGAATTAAAGAAATACAAAGCTAGGGTTCTGAAATTCATGCGATAATCTGAGCAAATAACATGATAATCTGATTTGGAACATATATTTAATAAATTCATGAAGTTCTATAAGAGTTCTAGAAACCCTAGGTTTTATCATGACAAGAGAATCAAGAATCTGACTAAAACTAGGGACCCAATGAGTGAAAGGAACCGACTAGTGAAATCACACATACCTGGTGATGAAATCCACGAAAAAATACTTAGGTTTCGGGGCTGGAACTTGTTGCGTTATTGAACTAGAGTTCTTGAACTTTTTCTCCTTTGTTGCTTCTAATTTTCTAAGTTTTGATTTAATGATTTGATTTAGATATGTTTTAATTATGTTTTCAAGTTTAAACTGACTAAATTATGATGATTTAGGGTCAAAACGACATAACTTAGGGTCTAAACAAAGTGGGAAAGTTAAAAAAGACCCCTGAGAAAGTTGTTGTCGGACCAAACGACGGCCAGTACTGACGGTCCGTCGTTCGACCGACGATCCGTTGTTGGGTCCGTCAACTGGGCCTGTTCGATAGGCCTTGACTAAAATGAGCATAACTTTTTACTCTGAGGTCTGATTTTAGCAAAGTTGCTGTCTAAAGAAAGATAAGTCAATTATCTATCTGTGGGTATGTTATAATACACTTAATTCATTTTGTGCTAAGAGTTATGACCATTTAAAGTTGATCCAAATGCATTTCCCCTTAACTGTCTGCAAATTTTCCACCTACGGTCAGACCTACGGACCGTAGGTCTACCTACGGACCGTGCTGGTTATCCGTAGCTCTTGTCAGAGAGTGGGTGAATGGGAGTCTCGATTGATGGTCGCAGACTCCGGATCATCATCTGACCTACGGATCGTAAGTCCGTCCGTCGTCCAAGACTTAACCAATTTTTCTGGACCGAAACTTTTAAGAGTTTCTGATCCCATCGATTGTTGTGCAGGACGGACCGTTGGTTATACTACGGTCCGTCGATGCCATCGTTTGTTGTATTTGTAGATTTTTCTATAAAGTTGGTTTTCAGTCTGTTTTGGCTATGGGATGTTACATTATCTCCCCTTTGGGAACATTGATCCTCAAATGAAGACTAAACTAGATAAAATAGAGGGAGAGAGCCGCAAACCCTACTACTGAACACTGAGAACTGAGTTTCTGACTGAATTGAGTTCCGAGTACATGCAATTACGCTGAAAATGCAAGTACAAATTGAGGGAACATGACTCTAAAACTGAATTCACGCATGAAGAGGAACTATTACCTCAAGATGGAGTGGAATCGGAAGGAAAGATGTGAGGGTACTTGCATGACTGCTTTTGCTTCCCAAGTAGCTCCCTCTACGGACTGACTCCTCCACAAAAGCTTGATTGAAACGACTTCTTTGTTTCTCAACCTTTTGACCTGACGGTCAGGAATCTCAACTGGTACATCCTCATAAGAAAGATTATCTTTCACCGCCACACTCTCTAATGACACTACAGAGGCTGTATCACCCACACACTTCTTCAAGAGTGAGATGTGGAAGACCAGATGCACTGCTGCTAATTCTCCTGGAAACTCTAACTCATATGCCACCTTGCCAACCCTTTTCAAGATCTTGTAACATATCTAGGACTGAGATTTCCTTTCTTTCCAAATCTAATCACCCCTTTCATAGGTGAGACCTTCAGAAAAACCCAATCATCAACTTGGAACTCTAGTTCCCTTCTCCTTACATCTATATAAGATTTATGACGATTTTGGGCTTTCTTAAGTCTATATTTAATGAGTTGAACTTTCTCCATAGCATAAAGGACTGAATCTGGCCCTATCAAAGATGATTCACCTACTTCAAAACAACCAATAAGAGATCTACATCTACGCCCATATAAAGACTCATAAGGGGCCATCTGAATGCTGGAATGATAGCTATTATCGTAGGCAAACTCAATAAGAGGAAGGTGATCATACCAACTACCTTTGAAATCGATCACACAAGCTCTCAACATATCTTCTAAGGTCCAGATGATACGCTCCGACTGCCCATCCGTCTGTGGATGAAATTCTGTACTAAAGTTAACTTGAGTACCAAGACCTTTCTGAAATGACTTCCAGAAATGAGGGTAAACTGTGGACCTTTATTTGAGATGATAAACAAAGGGACCCCATGTAACCTCACAATCTCATTAATGTAAAGCCTTGCATAGTCTGCTTTTGAATATGTATTGCTCGCCAAGAAGCGGGAAGACTTAGTCATCCTATCAACTATCACCCAAATGGAGTCATGCTGTCTGCGAGTACACGATAATCTTGTGATGAAGTCCATATTGATCACATCCCACTTCCAAGTAGGAATATCAATCTCTTGAGTCATACCCCCTGATTTCTGATGTTCTACCTTTACTTGCTGGCGATTGGGACACTTACTCACAAAGTCTCCTAAATCCCTCTTCATGCTATTCCACCAATAGACTTCCCGCATATCATGGTACATCTTAGTGTAACCTGGATGAATAGAATACCTAGAGTTATGGGCTTCTAAAAGGATATGCTTTCTCAACTCAGCCACATCAGGAACACACAATCTACCCTGGTAGCGAAGTACACCATCTCCTTCTTGGGAGAAAAACTCCACTCTCTGATTATGGACTGCACCCTTAAGTTCAAGCAAGATTGGATCACTGTCTTGCTTTTCTTAACCTCCACTACCAAGATGATTCTGCCCCATTTTGAACTGTTACACCACTGTCTGATATGCTCATAAGGAGAAATCCCAAGCGAGCAAGCCTGTGAACATCCTTCACTAGCTCCTTCCTTCTTCCTCAACATGGGCTACACTACCCATGGATAATCTACTAAGAGAATTTGCTACTATATTCGCCTTACTAGGATGGTAATGCACACTCATATCATAATCCTTATGAAACTCAAGCCATCTCCTCTGGCGAAGATTCAACTCTTTCTAGGTGAACACATACTGAAGGCTTTTATGATCGGTGAACACATCTACATGAACACCATACAAATAGTGTCTACAAATGTTGAGTGCAAACACCACTGCTACAAGCTCGAGTTTATGAGTTGTATAGTTCTTCTCATGCGCCTTAAGCTGCCTAGAGGCATAAGCTATCACCTTACCTCGCTGCATCAACACACAACCTAGGCAAACTCCGGATGCATCACAATAGATCACAAATCCATCTGAACCCTCTGGTATCTGGTAGAGTCAAGATAGGAGCTCTAATCAATCTAGTTTTCAATTCTGCGAAGCTTTTCTCACAATCATCTGACCATTGGAACTTGACCATCTTCTGAGTCAACCTAGTCAATGGTGAGACTATGGATGAAAATCCTTCCACAAACCTTCAGTAGCAACCTGCCAGACCTAGGAAACTTCAGATATCTTTAGCAGAGGTAGGTCTAGGACACTGTTTCACTGCTTCTATCTTCTGCGAATCTACTCATATCGCTTCGCTAAATACAATGTGGCCAAGAAAAGCAACGGATTGCAACCAAAACTCACATTTACTAAACTTAGTGAATAATTGGCAATCCTTGAGAGTATGCAGAACAATTCTCAAACGATTTGCATGTTCTTTCTCCCTCCTAGAGTAAATGAGGATATCATCAATAAAGACGATAATGAACAAGTCGAAGTACTATTTGAAAACTCTGTTCATCAAATCCATGAAAGCTGCAGGAGCATTAGTTAGTACAAATGACATAACTATAAGTTGATAATGACCATACCGAGTTCTGAAGGCTATTTTTGAAATGTCACTATCTATGAATCTGAGCTGATGATAACCCGATCTGAGGTTTATCTTTGAGAAATGGCTAGCATGTTGAAGTTTGTCAAACAAGTCATCAATCCTGGGGATGGGATACTTATTCTTGATTGTGACGTTGTTCAACTATCTATAGTCAATGCACATTTTGAGAGAACCATCTTTTTTCCTTACGAACAACACTGGTGCACTCATGGTGAAATACTAGGCCTGATGAAGCCCTTATCTAGAAGGTCTTTCAATTCCTTAAGCTTTGTTGGAGCCATTCCGTAAGGAGGAATAGAAATAGGTTGGGTATCTGGAAGGATATAAATTCCTAAGTCGATTTTCCTTTCGGGAGGGACTCTGGAAGATCTTTTGGAAACACTTCTGGAAATTCACAGACGATTGGAACTGACTCAAGAGTTGGGGTTTCAAGGCTATAATCCTTAACCCGAACTAGATGATAGAGATAACCATTAGATATCATCTTTCTGGCCTTAAGGTAAGAAATAAATCAACCCATAGGCGCTAAGCTACTACCTTTCCATTCTAAGATTGGTTCGTTTGGAAACTGAAAACGAACAATCCTAGTTCTACAATCGACTGAGGCATAACATGAATGTAACCAATCCATGCCTAAAATGACATCAAAGTCTACCATTTCTAAGACTACTAGATCTGTTGAGGTGACTTTTTGAGATACCGTGACAGGGTAATTTCTGTATACTTGTCTAGCTATAACTGGGTCACCGACTGAAGTAGAGACTTAGAAAGATTTTAGAGAGTTTTTGGACTAATATTAAAGTTTAGTGCTATATTGAGTTACAAAAGTTAAAGTAGTCCCAGTTGTCTTTACACTGAGTGAACCATATGTAAGTCACATCATTAAGCTGGTAGAATGCAAAGTTCACCTATCACTATCAGTTACTTGCATCACACCAAATATTTTCTTGACCTCATCAATGAATTTCTGCAGGTCCTTACCAACTTGCAACCCTAAAAACTTAGGCAGATTCATCCTAACAAAATCACAGACTCTGGCTGCCACTAATCGGTCATTTCTATTAGTAGGAACTACAACCTGTTTATTGTTCTGGTTGGTCATAATCTGAGCCAAAAGCTGAATTGGCGTTGTGAAACTCTACATTTGAACTTCCTTATCTGGTACTAGAGGAATTACGTTAGCATTGCGTCCATTAGCATTCCATGCCTAAGCTCTACGAGAAGGCTTGATATTAAGCGCACAACATCAAGTTAGAATGGAATTTGATCATACCTTACGCACGATAAGAGTAACAAGAAAGTGGACTTTTTCCTAAAACACTTCATAGCCTCCCTATCATTAGATGTGGTGCACTTTACACCCATGAAAATGAGTCTACTTAGTGCAGCTTTTTCAAACATCCTAGGATTCTTGAACCTAGTGCTTTGATACCAAGTTTTATCACGCCCCGAGCTACCCCCGAAATGCAGACACGGAACTTAGAACCACAAGTGATCCCAATCTAACCCTGTTGGCATGATCATGAGCATACTAAAAATAATAAACTGATGCGGAAGCTAAATCATAACTTATAATGAAAAGATGGGGAATACAATGAATTTAACTATGTCTGAAACTAACTATGTCTGAAATAATCGTCTAAAATAGACTAAAAATACTAGGACAAGCCCCAACTAAATCTAGTAAAAATTGAAACTGAATCACTAATGACTGAAATGACACTCATGACTGTTGTCCTCGGAAAATAAGCACTCACCACTGAATCTGCTGAACTAGAGTTCGGAAACTGATATATGCGTGATCTGGATGCTGAGAACCTGAACCTACATCACGAGAAGATGTCTCACACATATGCGTTAGTACTTGAGAGGTACTGAGCATGTAGGATAGAGTAAAGCTGAAATAAAACATAACTGAACAAGCATAAAAAATCAAGTATAATAATCTGACATGATAAACTGAATTCTGAGCTAACTGGATGTAATGACCAATTTATAACATGCTGAAACTAAATAGTGAATATACTGATAAATGGTCAATGCAGAGAGTCTGACTGAACTGTTGGAGCTACTAATAACCAATAATAAAACCACATGAGCTAATTGTGGAGTCCGATATATACGCCCCATCGAGAGGATCCAATATACCCTGACAAAGGTATAAAGACATATTGGCGTGATCACTAAACTAATTGCCCACAGATGGGACTTACAACCTATTTGGCTAGTAGTTCTGGGACTATTAGGGTACGCTGAACCCTAGTCCAACTTGGCATTATGCTACTCCCATGAATTCTGTAAATTTACTAATTATGTATGAGTTTCTATAAATACTGGATAGCTCAAAAATGAACATGCAAACTGAGAGTGCAATAATTAATCTGGTAATTATGCATTTATAACTGAGGCATGTATATCTGAAGTAACTGAAATATTTGACCTAGCATGTGTAATTCAAGAATTAAAGAAATACAAAGCTAGGGTTCTGAAATTCATGCAATAATCTGAGTAATAACATGATAATCTGATTTGGAACATACATTTAATAAATTCATGAAGTTCTATTGAAGTTCTAGAAACCCTAGGTTTTAATCATGACAAGAGAATCAAGAATCTGACTAAAACTAGGGACCCAATGGGTGAAAGGAACCCACTAGTGAAATCCCATATGCCTGGTGATGAAATCCATGGAAAAATACTTAGGTTTCGGGGCTGGAACTGCTGGAACTTGTTGCGCTATTGAACTAGGGTTCTTAAGCTTTTTCTCCTTTGTTGCTTTTAATTTTCTAACTTTTGATTTAATGATTTGACTTAGATATGTTTTAATTATGTTTTGAAGCTTAAACTGACTAAAATATGATGATTTAAGGTCAAACCGACATAACTTAGGGTTTAAACAAAGTGGGAAAGTTAAAAAAGATCCCTAAGAAAGTTGCTGTCGGACCAAACGACGGCCAGGACTGACGGTTCATCGTCTGACTGACTCCCTGTTGTTGGGTCCGTTGACTGGGAATGTTCGACAGACCTTTACTAAAATGGGCATAACATTTTACTCTGAGGTCTGATTTTAGCAAGGTTGGCGTCTATAGAAAAATAAGTCAATTATCTATCTGTGGCTATGTTATGAGACACTTAATTCATTTTGTGCTAAGAGTTATGACCATTTAAAGTTGACCCAAATGTATTTCCCCTTAATTGTCTGCAAATTTTTCCAATTACGGTCAGACCAACAGACCGTAGGTTCACCTATGGACCGTGGTGGTCATCGTAGCTCTTGTTAGAGAGTGGGTGAATGGGAGTCTCGATCGATGCTCATGGACTACGTACCATCGTCTGATATACGACCTATAAGTCCATCCGTCGTCCTAGACTTAACCAATTTTTCTTGTCTGAAATTTTTGAGAGTTTCAGATCACATCAACGGTTTTGCAGGACTGATCCTGGGTTAGGCTACAGTCCGTCTATGCCACCGTTGGTTGTACCTGCAGATTTTTCTATAAAGTTAGTTTCTGGTCTGTTTTGGCTACGAGGTGTTACAATTTTAGACATTTTGTTTACAAAATGGATTTTAGGAAAAAAATCACGTCGCAGACTTGCACTGCTTTGCCTGGTGTTGTTAATTGGTGGAATTGGTTCTTAGTTATTTCATTTACCAAATCAAGATACTAGTTTTTGATAAATTGCGATAGGTAATTAATTATTAGTGTATATTATATGACTTAACATTGAATTTTAGGATATTTGGAGAGATTAAGGTTCAATTCTTGGTTTGAAATTTAGAAACTATGACAATTTCACTATAAAAGGAACCCCAATTACCAAAAAAAAATTCATCGGTAAATTGATCAAATTGTTTGGCAAATTGAGTTATAAACCAAATGCCAACTTATATTAATATGTTGCTAAAAAGTTCATCGGTAAATATTACCAACCTATATTAATTTTGTTGTTAAACTTACCAACCAAAAATGAGTTGGTAAACACATAAAAATGTTGTTACAAAATTTTGAATTATGGACCTGAAATTTTCGTTGGAAAATTCACCAACTAAATTTTGGTTAGTATATCGGTACTACCTTTACTAACAAATTGAAAGGAGTTAGTAAATTTTTGTCTTCATTATTCGATTCCATTGGTTGGCAATTTTAGTAATAGAAAATTTATTTTGGTAAATTACCAATAAATTTTAAATATTTTTTTTGGTTTCCCCATATGGTGTCCTGCACCCACATTGGAGCCCAATTAATCCGGATTCACGCCGGGAAGTTCCACATTGGGGGAGGGGGTAAAGCAAAGCGCTCTCTAACAAAGGCAAATGCGTATCCAAGGAAATCGAATCCAAGACCTCTTGATTAAGGATGAACGAGTACTTATCACTTCACGACAACCCTTGTTGGTAATAAATTTTAAATACGTTAGTATGATTATTTATTTTTCTAATTTTAGGTTAATAATTGATTGACAATATGTCCAAAATATTATAAACTAAATGATTAAGTAATATATTTATAACTTTATTGCATTTAAAAATCTAAGAGCACGAATATAAATCCCAAAATATTAGTATCAATTTTATAAATCATATTTGAATTAAACAACAAAATATCTAAATGCACTGAAGAAATCCTTATCTGAGCATGTTCATCAAATATATTGACCGAAGTTAAATTTTGGTCAAAATTTATTAGTTAAAACACCAACGACACACACTAAATATAAAAGCCTTAAAACCCGAACCAACCATCCTATTAGATAAAAACTAACCTTGGAAGTTAATTACGCTGAATAAATTCTTATCTGAGCACGTTCACAAAAATATTTACCAAAGTCAAATTTTGGCCAAAACATAAGATTTTGAAACACCTAACTGCACAAACAAAAAATAGGAGTCTTAAAACTTGAACTAATAATCTTGTTAGATAAAAAATGATCTTTCGAAGCTAACGACACTAATAGAGTTCTAATATGAGCATGTTTACTAAAAATACTAACCAAAGTCAAGTTTTGATAAAATTCAAAGTTAAAGCATCTAACAACACAAACTGAATATGAAAGCCTCAATACTAGACGCTGATTCACTATAAAAATTAACTTCAATTGGTAAATTTAATATAAGTTAGTAACTAATAATTTACCAATAAATTTTATCACAGTTGGTAATATATGTATTCAACTAAAAATTCATATGTAATATTATCAACTAATAATTCATATGTAGGTGAATTTTACCAACGGATTAATGATCGGTTCGTATTTTACCAACTCTTTTAATGATTTTAATAATTTACTACTACAATCTTTATTCGTCGATAAATTTCCAACTAATTGGATATTGGTTGGAAAGTTTACCAACAAATTACATTTCATTACTTATTTACCAACCCATTTATATTTGGTTGGTAAATTTAGCAACACAATCTTCCATTAGTAAATGTTTCGTTAGTAATTCATTAGTAATATGTTAAAAAATTATATATAATTTTTTTTCATATTTACCAATCAAAATATACTTCGTTGATAATTTCCCAATAAAAGGTGAACGTTAGTAATATTTCAGTTGGTAATCCACTAATAAAATATTGCTAAATTTGGCGCCATTTGTTCCCGCCGTATTTACAAACTAAAATACCTAGTTTATTAGAATTTGGTAGATAATCTGTTAGAATTTCATCGTTAAGTTTTAAACAGTTAGAAATATGTTGGTAAATTCTTAGTAGAATATTAACCAACTTAAGTTATAGTAAAATCTATTGGCAATTTGGGATTTTTTTGTGTAGTGTTTTGGCATATAAATTATATAAAGATGGAGCTTGATTAGAGATATGACTGAGTTTTAGGGTCTATAGTTGACATATTATAATTTGAGTGTATACAAACTCACTTACTCATGAATGTTGCATAATTGGTAGATTAGAACGTTCTAAAACTTTGCAAAAAGAAAAGGGACTATCTTGAGAATTCGTGGCACGAGTTCATCATTTAAGGTATGTTAAGACTTTTCAGACTTGTTGAAGGACGTTTTACTAATTAAAGATAAAAAAATGAAATAGACAATGAGTAAGGGCGAAAGATGGGTAATCGTACTAATGGTGTGGCAGTCATTGGTACGAGTACTGGTGATATACAAGAAAAGTTTATTTCTATAGAATGTGGGTTAAAACCCGAGAATGCCAAAGCATATGGGCATTAGTTAATTTATTATTGACTTGAATTCTTTGTGTGATTGTATTTTTTCTTATTGCACCCGTATAATTGAGGTGGCTATGTATTATGCTGATATTGATTAATTGAGATGGATCATCATCCCCTTTATTGAAATAGTATTGTGTACATGCATTGACATGAGATTCAATATAAGTTGGGCACATGGAGATCGTATGTTATGGGGATGGTGTGATGTTAGGATTGTAATTTAGGCACGTGAAGATTGTCCATGCAGAAATTATTTAATTTTATGATAGTGCATTGAGTTCGTTCCCACAGACACATGGAGATCGTCCGTGTCAGTATATGGACCTCGTGAGTCCCACATGGGTCATGAACTCTCGAGTATTTCTGAGGAGTATCATGTATATATGGTTGACAGAGTACTGGTATCCTGAGGCATACCATTTCATGGTGTCATATTACATTTCATCTCACGAGATCTTTCATTCTTGATGATTGTGTATTTTATTTGGTGGTTGAGAAGTACTTGATATTTGATTACCTCTATTTGATGAAACTTTGACTATTAAGTGTAATATAGACTTGTGTAATTAAAGAATTAATTTTTTTCTTATATAAACTCCCATCACTACTTCTTCGTCGTCGGTCAAAGATATATATTGGGCACACATTATTTCATACTAATTCTACACTTTTGCACTTTTTGTAGTGCAGATTCGATTTCGAGTACGAGACACCACATGGAGCAATTTGAATCCAAGCTTGTAGTGTTTTGGAGTTGTGGTGAGCTTCTTGGCTATTTCGTGGCCCACACTTCTCTTTATATTGTACGTATTCTGTTATTTAATTTAGTATTTAGATAGTATATCCATTATATTGGATTTGTCATTTTCAGACTTGCATTGTATTTCAAAAGCTCTTATACTTGTGACACTAACTCTTGGGTGATACTTTTAGTTTTCCGTATTTCTTAATATAAATAACTCAGTGTTGGAGATTTTCACTTAGTGTTTACCTTTAACTCATTAGTTAGTTAAAATTGGTAAAATATGTTGGGTTGACTTACCTATTGGTTGGAACATAGGTTCCATCACAACTTGTGAATTTGGGTCATGAAAAATTCGGTATTAGAGCTCTAGATTCATCGGTCTCGCGAGGACAAAAACAATGTCTAGTAGAGTCTTCGGGGTCGGTAGGATGATGTCCACACCTATCTTCGAGAGTCTATAGGACATTTAGGAAAAAAATCTGTTCTTTCATTCATTATCGTGCACATTTGACCTTGTTGAAATTCTAATCTTGATATCTCATTCTCTCTCAGATGGCGAGGACTCGTACACCGGCAAGTGATGATCAAGAGCCTATTCCTGTGCCTGCTTCTAGGAGCACTATCCGAGGTAGAGGAAGGGGACAAGCTTGAGGTCGGGGTAGGGGCTGTATTGCAACACATGTGGAAGGCCAAGTACCAATAGCTACTCTAGGCCGTGATAAGACAGTACCTCCTGATGTAGATGTTATTTAGGGGGATGGACCAGCTAAGGCTCCAACCAATATTATTGCCACCCTAGTGTTTCAAGATACCTTGGCTTGTATGTTAGGATTTATAGAGGGGATGACTCAAGTGAGATCTTTGTCTGTCACTTCTGTTGCCTCACAGAACCGTGTTAGAGGTAAAACTCTAGATTCTATGGTGGCTCTAGATTTTCAGACTCCTAAGACTCTGCCAACTGCTGTTGTAGCTCCCCGTTTAGACAATATGGAAATGCTAGTTATTACATCACACTTGGTGAACATGCCTTCCATGACCATTGATGAACAAAAGATGTTTGGGAGCTTCATACTAATGAATCCTTCGACTTATACTGGTTACTTAACTAAGGATGCATATTATATAGTTAGTTTTCACGAGAGGTTGCATAATCTTTGATTAGTGGAGTCTCGTGGAGTTGACTAGACATCGTTTCAGATAACTGGCTCTACCAAGCAGTGTGGAGGGATTATATTAGTAGTAGGCCATTTTGATCCCCTCTACTATCCTGGACTCAGTTTACTCAGGTATCTCTAGCTAAATTTGTTCCACGCAGTGAGAGGGAGCGCAAGAGGATCCAGTCTGAGGGTTTACAAAAAATTGTATGTCAGTCGCAGAGTATGAGGGTAAATTTCGTGCCTTGACTAGACATGCTTCGATGATGCTTCCTATAAAGGCTAAGAGAGTGAGATGATTTGTTAAGGGGATGATTATTCCGACTTGACTGGGAGTTTCTCATGTTGCTACTTCTAGTATTCCATTCCAGAAGGTGGTAGATGTTACTAAAGAGTTGGAGATGATTCGACGTGAGGTCTTTGAGTAGTGTGAGGGTAGGAAGACCCCTCACTTAGGTCATTGTTTTGGTGCTCTGCTTAGAAGTCGAGGTTACTTGGGAAGAGGTTATCACTCTCAGTCTAGTGGACCCATTAATGTAGATTTACCAGCGTCTGAGGCTGGTTACGTTGGGCATAGTTCTTCGAGTTCGGTGTGTACTTCACAGAGTTCATCTTCTAGATTTGTAGGTCGTGGAGGAAATTCTGGTCATTTAGGTTCATCTCATCAACCTGCTTCTCGCAGAGGCTGTTTTTAGTGTAGTGATATGGGACACTTTTGTGAGAGACTGCCCTAGGACCAGATGTGGTGGCTTACATCAGGGTTCTCAGGCTTGACTTTTAGGGCTGCACAACCTCCAACTAGGGGAGGTGTACATAGTGGCAGAGGTGGTACTCATTTAGGTAGAGGTGGTTCTCCTTCTGGTCGAGGTGGTGATCGTGGAGGTTCACAATTCGAGGGCAGTCGTGCTCACTGTTATGCTTTTCCAGGTAGGCCAGAAGTTGAGGCTTCAAATGTTGTTATCACATGTATTATTATGGTTTGTCATCAACCAACTACTGTATTATTTGATCCATGCTCTACTTATTCATATGTGTGCACATATTTTGCTCCGAATCTGGATATATCATGTGAGTCTCTTGATTTGTATACACATGTTTCTACTCTTATCAGGGATTCTATAGTGGTAGAGCGGATGTATTAATTATTTATTGTTACCTTGATATGATATGACACTCACGAGATTTAAAGGTCTTATATAGGTAGATTTTGATATGATGTTTGGTATGGATTGATTATCTCCTTACCACACAATTTTAAATTGTCGTGCCAAGATAGTTACTTTAGATATGCCTAGAATTCCTATAGTAGAATGGAGAGGTTCTCCTAGTCACCCTCCTAAGTTATCATTTCTAAGGCTCGTCAGTTGGTAGAGAGAGGATGTTTGGCTTACTTGGCACACATTCAAGGTACTAGTATTGAAACTACTATGCTTGAGTCTGTTCCAATGGTGAGTGAGTTTTCAAAGGTATTTATGACAAATTTATCAGGTCTTCCACCTGATGGTTACATTGATGTTTGTATTGATTTGGAACTAGGCATTCAACCTATTTCTATTCCTACTTAGCGTATGACACTAGCTGAGTTGAAAGAGTTGAAGGAGTAGTTGCATGATTTATTGAGCAAGGATTTCATCAGACCGAGTGTATCTCCTTGGGGTGCTCCAGTGTTATTTGTGAAGAAGAAAGATGGATCTACGCGTATGTGTGTTGACTATTGGCAACTGTACAAGGTAACCATTAGAAATAAGTACCTGATACCTCGTATTAATGATTTATCTGATCACCTGCATAGTGCTTCGATTTTCTCCAAGATTGACTTAAGATCTGTCTACAATCAGCTGAAGGTTAGGGCGGAGGATCTCCCAAAGACAAATTTTCAAAAACGTTATGGCCATTACGAGTTTTTGGTGATGTCTTTCGAATTGAATAATGCCCAACAACTTTATGGACTTGATGAACGAAGTGTTCAAATCATACTTGGATTTCTTTGTTATTGTCTTCATAGATGATATATTGATATACTCCCATAGTAACGAGAAACACGAGCATCATTTGAGGATTGTGCTTGGGATTCTAAAGGAGAAGAAACTTTATGCAAAGTTTTCAAAGTATGAGTATTGGATTAGTTCGATAGCACTCATGGGGCATGGAGTGTCCAAGGAAGGTATTATGCTGTTTCCTAAGAAGATTGAGGTGTTCGATATTGGGTCAGGCCTACTTCAATTACTGAGATTTAGAGTTTGTTGGGACTTGCAGGTTATTATTGCCGATTTGTAGAGGGATTCTCTTCCATTGCATCCCCATTAACAAGATTGACCTAGAAGGAGATGAATTTCCAATGGTATGACGAGTGTGAGGTTAGTTTCCAAAAGCTCAAGACTTTATTAACTACTACTCCGATTCTTACCCTGCCCGTGGAGAGAGAGGTTTTTGTTGTATATTGTGATGCTTCTCCGATTGTTCTTAGTTGTATAGTGATGCAAAAAGGAAAGGTGATAGCTTATGCTTTGAGGAAGTTGAAGGTTCATGAGAATAACTATCCTATGCATGATTTAGAGTTGGCGACTGTTGTGTTTGCATTAAAAATTTGGAGGCATTATACTTATGGTGTGCATTATGAGGTGTTCAAGGATCACCATAGTCTCCAATATGTATACAATCAGAGGGATCTCAATTTGAGGCAGCGGAGATTGTTACAGTTGCTCAAAGATTACGATATGACTATCTTTATCACCTAGGCAAGGCAAATGTGCTAGAATATACCTTGATACGGAAGGCGGTAAGTATGGGTAGTCTAGCCATGCTACAAGTTGGCAAGCGTCCTTTAGCTAAGGATGTACAATCCTTGGCCAATAGCTTTGTGAGACTTGATATTTCAGAATCTGGTAAAGTGTTGGCTTATATGGAGGCTAGGTCATCCTTGTTGGAGGAGATTCTCGCTCAACTGTTTGACGATGGTTATTTATGTTAGATTAGAGATAAGGTGTTAAAGAAGAAGCCAAGGCTGCAATCTTGATAGTGAGAGAGTTTTGAGGATAAAAGGTCGCATTTGTGTTCCTCGAACTGGTGAATTGACTAGACTAATCATGGAGGAGACACATAGTTCAAGGTACTCTATTCATCCGGGGGCTACTAAGATGTATCATGACTTGAAGCAACATTATTGGTGGTGTCGTATGAAGAGGGACATAGTATATTTTGTATCTTAGTGTTTGAATTGTCAGCAAGTGAAGTATGAACATCAAAAGCCTGGAGATGTGACTCATAGAATGCCCATACCAGAGTGGAAGTGCGAGAGCATTTCTATGGACTTTGTGGTAGGGTTTCCACGTACCTTGGGTAAGTTTGATGTTGTATGGGCCATCGTGGATTGACTAACTAAGTCTGCACACTTTGTACCAGTTCAAACTACCTATAATTCAGATAAGTTACCCAAAATCTATATTCAAGAGATAGTTCACATGCATGGGCTTCCCATTTCTATTATTCAAATTGTGGAACCTAATTTACATCTTATTTATGGACGTCTATGTAGAAGGAGTTGGGCACTCGGGTGGATCTTAATATAACCTTTCACCCTCAGATTGATGATTACTCTTAATGGACTATTCAGGTTCTTGAGGACATGTTGCGAGCGTGTGTGATTGACTTTGGTAGTCACTGGGATCAGTTTTTGCCATTAGTGGAGTTTTCTTACAATAAAATAGTTACCATTAGAGAATTGAGATGGCACCATTTGAGGCTTCGTATGGTAGGAGATGTTGATATCTAATTGGTTGGTTTGATGCATTTAAGGTTAGACCGTGGGGTACGAATTTGCTGAGGGAGTCCATGGACAAGGTCAAATTGATCCAAGATAGACTTCTCATGGCTTAGACTAGGAAAAAGAGTTATGCGGACCTAAAGGTTCATGATTTGGAGTTTATGGTTTGAGAGAGGGTTTTATTGAAGGTTTCACCCACGAAGGGTGTGATGAGATTTGGGAAGAAGGAAAAGTTAAGCCCAAGGTATATTGGTCTTTTGAGATTGTGGTGCATATTGCTAAGGTGGCGTATTAGTTGGCTTTGCCACCTGGTTTGTCGGATGTTCATCCCGTATTTCATATTTTGATGTTGATAAAAGTATCAACAGGTTGATATTCAATGGGATTCAGTGTTACTTGATCAGAATTTGACTTTTGATGAGGAGCCAATAACCATTTTGGATAGGAAAATTTGGAAGTTGAGGTCCAAAGCGATTGCTTCATTAAAGGTCCAATGGAAGCATCGTCCAGTGGTGGAGGCTACATGAGAGATCGAGTCATACATGAGGATTAGATATCCTCAGTTTTTTTTAGCTTTCAGATGTGTTCTTTTTTTTTGTTCGAGGATGAACATTTGTTTAAGTGGTAGGTGATGTAACGACCTGCTAGGTCGTTTTGAGAATTAAGATTGTTTTTGTTACGACCCGAGTCTATACCCTGGACGTGGCCGACAGTTAAACACCATCGTTGGTCCCCACGCAAACCCTCCTCCTGGATTACTTCAAGCGAAGATAAACTTAAGCATATAAAAGCATAAAACATAATAAAATTATGAAACTCAATTACAATGCTTTAACTCAAATGAAAACTTTGAATAATAAAATTAATATATTCAACTCACCTTAAATAGACAACTTAGTCTTTAAAAAATTTAATAAAATAAATCAGTAATACAGACTTGTTAACTAAACTGACTATCTATGAAGCCTCTAACTTATAAAGATGGAAGTTGGGACAAGACCCACGACATCCTGCCTAAACTGAAAAGTAAAGGAAATCCTCCGGAAGCAATGAATCTCACCATAGCTAACTCGAATCTCGGATGTATCAACGAAGATCCTGTTGATGATCCTGAATACCTGTGTCTGCATCATGAGAAGATGCATGCCAATTGGCTCAGTACATGGAATTTACGGGCATGTAAGAGGAAATCCAAAGCATAAAACATAGGCTTGAACTTAATAAAAGGAAACATACTTACCTATTTTCAACTCAACTCAAACCAAGAATAAGATACTCAATTAGAGATTAGATACTCAACTCAAAGATATGATATTCGACTCTAGATACTCAACTCAATATGAAGCAAGAATATGCATGCAATATATAGAAAGCTTTATAAAATATTAAAATCAACTTAGTTCGTTAAAGTAAATGCACTTACTTATATGAGAAAGTAATATAGTTTATGTGAGAGATTGTTTAATAAAAAATCATCATGATGAGCCTAAGTGATGGTACAACGTCTTATCTCACATTGAAAGAGGATTGTCCTATACCTTGCCGTCAGTATAGAACCTAAACTACTAAGTGGATCCACTAGTCTATGCTAAAATGAACTAAGGAATCATCTAAAAAGTATAATCGTTTACCTGTTCATGTTGTACATGGTTTATGGAGACCTGAGTTGATATGAACTCGTATCCCCATATCGGTGCTCAATGCTACTCCCAAAATACTTTGCTCATATGTTTTTAAAATAACTTCTTCTTTGGTTTGAGGTAATTGCTCAAATTTAGTTTTAAAAGCTCTCTTGGAAATCATAGTTCCCTTTTCTAAAACTAGCCAAAGGCTCTTTCATTCTCAAAATGTGAAAAACATTTATAACTCTTAGGGACTACTTAGTTCCCTTATAACTTTTGAGAAATGAACTCAAATCTTTACTCTTTGCTTAACTTGAAAGTTTTTAAATCAACTATTAAGTAATACTTAGTTCCCTTATATTTCTTGAAGGAAAGACTTCAACTTTTACTCTTTACTTTAACTCGAAACTTGAGGCATAAAATGAAGTTAAAACATATAATGAAGACTCTTGAAAACTTTAAAAACTCTACTTTGACTTGATTTTTAACTTATAAACTTGACTTTTAACTTTTCTTCAATTGAAGTATGGATACAAGGTTCATGATCTAGTGTTTATAGATGATTTCATAAATTTCAACTTGAAGGGTTCATGCAGAATTATGAGCATGAACTGCTTAACTCGAGAACTCAAAGTTACTCCTCATCTCAGACAGTTCAACTTATAGGGTTCATGCGTAATTAGGGGCATGAACTATTCAACTCAAGAAATTCAAGGGTAACATGAAATAGTCCCATGATTAGAAATATAATTTCAAAGGTGTTACAAACTTAATACTTAGAACTTGGGGATACTACTCCTTTCAATGATACTCAATATATGGAACTCATGCAAAAGTTTTGAGCATGAATGACTCGACTTGACTCGAAGGTCTAAGTAACTAGATGGAACTCATGTATACAACTCTTCTCATTCTCTTACTTACTTCCTCAAATATTAGCTCAAACTTAGTAGTTAATATCGAAGGATTGACAATTGGACTCAAAAAGTCTTTCTCGGACATAACTTTTAACTCTCTCTTAAATATGAATTCAAGAGTTATGGTTCATGATATGAAGGATATAGGTGATATTGTATAATCATGAATACATTCTACTCACTCTTATCCTCACTTACTTGAGTCTTGAAACAAGTTACTAGAAGTTATAGAATACTCCTCAAAAGGACTCGAATGGACTCCCTAAGAAAGGTTCGAAAGACTCTCAAAACATAATCTTAACTTTACCTTGAATTTGAATTATTGTTTCAAGGTTATGATTCATGTTATGAATGATTTGTAAATGTTTAGAAGTATATTAAACGCAACAACTAGGGGAAAAAATGGATGGGGCAGGTGACCTTGGGGATATGGGTGGCGCGGGGAGACAACACTGAAGTATAGAGAAGGGTATGGGGCGCTTTGTCAAGTGCGTCACACCAGGCCCCAACCCAGAAAATCTGCAGAATATCTTTGCTCATTTTCTCACCCTAATTCGCCTAAAATCGAACGGTTTATTCCCAATCACTTGGATACGATTACTTAACTTAATTACACTTTAATATACTGGAAAGAACACTATAATTACTCAATTTCATCTTAATAAATCATCAAAACCCCAACACAACAAGATTTAGAATGAACTTCAAGAACATCTATCAAGAACTCATCAAGTACTCTAATCTTAAAACATAAGAATGAAATTTTGCTGAAAATAACATGATGGGCGTGTGGGTGAACTAAACCAACACTATGGAAGCTTACATACCTCTTAGGTATAAAACCCATGGCAAAAATCTGCAACTAAACTCAAGAACGTCGACGAATGTCTTCATCCTTTCCTCTTTTCTCTTCTTTTCTCTTCTTGAACTCTCAACTAAAACTCTAGGCATATGTTAGGATTATAAAACTTAACCTAAAAGTATTATACCTTTAAAATATTACTAATAATGAATTAAATCTGATTGGGTAAGGAAAGGACCAAAATACCCCTCACTATTTTCGGCTAACTTTCATTAATTGAACAACCTAACTTTAAAAGGTCATATCTCACTCATACAAACTCAAAAATAAGCAAACTTGGCAGCATTGGAAAGATAATTCAAAGATCTTTCATATGGTATCATGTAGCATACTTAACTCATCCTGTACTAGGAGTTATGGTCTTTTGAAGCTGACCCAAAATTCATACTTAACTTATCTCTCCTGATTTCAGATTTTTATCATTCCCAATTTAATTTTTTTTGGAACTAAAGGTGCTACATCTTGTGACCCGACCTTAATACTTAAGAAATTTTTAATTCCTTGGTAAATCTCACTCACTACATAGAACAGTTCGATTCTTAACTCAAAAGGTTTCTTGGTTGTTACGGTTCTGACTCTCGTAAAATTTAAATGAGAATTTTTTAAAACTATTTAGTAACTATGAGTTTTTACTTGATACCAAGTCGATAATTCATTTACTACCCTTTTTATTTTTGGTTTATGAATTAAAAAATGTTGGAGGGTTTAAAATTGTTATATCATAATTTTGGAGAAAAACAAAAATGAATAGTTGATCAGCACGTCGCGTCCGAGAAGAAACCCATGCTCAGGTAAAGCGATACAATATCTCTCCAGATTTTAAACTTTGAGTTGGATACTTTTGCAATATATATTACGATTAGTTGATTTGTTGTCATTTTTATATGAATGAGGCTAGGCGAGGGTAGTACCTGTCAATTAGTTTAAAGTGTTAGGCTGCAATTTTCTTATTTAGTGAGGTATGAAAAATGGTAGGGAACAATATTTAGAGACAATCATTAGGCAATCATGCCAATGATTGACATTTGGTAGACACATTTTAGAAATTAGAAATTTTGCTTACAGAATGGGTTTTAAGAAAAAAAGGTCACGTTGTAGACTTGCAGTGCTTTGCCTGGTGTTGTTAATTGGTGGTATTGATTCTTATTTATTTTATTTACCGAATCAAGATACTAGTTTTTGATATATTGAGATAGGTAATTAGTTATTAGGTGTATATTATATGATTTAACATTAAATTTTAGGATATTTGGAGAGATTAAGGTTCAATTGTTGGCTTGAAATTTAGCAAATGTGATAATTTGAGCATATAAATTATATCAAGATTTTGATATTGATTAGAAATATGAATGTGTTTTATGTTCTATGATAGACTTATAATAATTTGAGTGTCTACAAACTCTCATACTTAGGAATGTTGCATAATTGGTAGATTGAGTACGTTTCGAAACTTTGCGATAAGTAAAGGAACTATCTTGAGGATTCATGGCAGAAGTCGACATTTAAGGTATGTTAAGACTTTTCAGACTTGCTGAATGATGTTTTCTTAAAAATGATTCAAAATGGAATAGACAATGAGTTAGGGTGACAGATGGTGGTATCGTACCAATAGAGTGACGAGCATTGGTACGAGTACCAGTGATATAAAGGAAAATTTTATTTTTATAAAATGCGGGTTGAAACTCGAGAATGCCAAAGCATATGTGCATTAGATGATTTATTATTGACTTGAATTCTTTCTGATTGTGTTTTTCGTTATTGCACCCATATAGTTGTGATAGTTGAGGTGGTTATGTGTCATGGATATTAATTGATTGAGATGCATCATTATCCCCTTTATTGAAATAATATTGTATACATGCATTGAGATGATATTGAGTATAAGTTGGGCACGCGGAGCTCGTCTGTGCTTGGGACGGTGAGATGTTTAGATTGTAATTTGGGCATGTGGAGACCGTCCGTACTGAAATTGTTTGATTTTATTATGCGTTGAGATCATTCACAAAGACAGGTGGAGATCGTCTATGTCGGTATATGTACATCGTGAGTTCCCATGGGTTATGAACTCTCGATGTATTTTTGATAAGTATCATGTATATACGGTTGAGAGAGTACTGGGTATCCTGAGGCATATCATTGTATGGTTTCATATTGCATTGAATCTCATGACATCCTTCATTCTTGATGATTATGTATTTTATTTGGTGGTTGGGAAGTACTTGATATTTGATTGCCCCCATTTGATGAAACTTGACTAGTAAGTGTAATATAGACTGGTATAACTAAAGTATTGATTTTCTTATATAAACTCTCATCACTACTTCTTCGTTGTCGATCAATTAGATATATTGGGTACACGTTATTTCATACTCATAGTATGCTTGTTTTACTCTTTGTGGTTCAAATTGATTTCGAGTACTAGAACATCTCCTGGAGTAATTTGAGTTCGAGCTTTGTGTCTTGGAGATGTGCTGAGCTGCTTGGCTGTTCCGTGGCTCACACCTCCCTCTATCTTTTACTTATTCTGTTATTTTAGTATTTAGACAAGATATCCCTTATGTTGGATTTTTAATTTTAGTTTTACACTTCGGATCGTATTTTAGAAGCTCTTGTACTTATGGATCCAATTCTTGGGTGGTATTTTTAGTTTTCCGCATTTCGTAATTATAAAGAACTCAGTGTTGGAGATTTTTACTTAGTGTTTACCTTTTACTCATTAGTTAGTTAAAATTGGTAAAATATGATGTGTTGACTTACCTATTGGCTTGAAACATAGGTTTCTCACGACTTGTGAATTTGGATTGTGACAAAACACTAAGACATCTTTCATTGGAAACTCATGAATACACAAGATATCAAAATGCAAATTACATAAAAGAAACAAAGAAACATCACAACATTCATAGGATTTAGAATTTAATTATGAATTTAAACTTTTAGATAAATCTCACTGATGGATTAGGGGTTTTGAGGCTTCATACTTAGTATAGTCGAACGCTCTAGGTTGAAATTCTATCAAAAAAAGATGACCTAGTGAATCAACCAAAAATCCACAAGGTGTTTAGTGGATCCAGAAACGATATTTCCAGTCATGAGAGACTTCCAAGAACCATAGGGTGCTATGTGTTTCTTTACATTGGGATTCGTAGAAGACATTTTGACGGAAAGAGAGAGTTTTCTGGTGAGTAACTTTGTTGAATGAGAAATGTGAATGAGTGAATATGAAAATGATGATACTGATAAAGAGTAGCATAAAACATAGTGACGAGTGAGAGTGGCTATTCCTGAAAAACCCATTCACTAGGGCCTTAATCTACATGAACTATTCTTTTTCCTCTATCACACAAATTTTTCAAGAAAGATATATTTTTTCAAATTAACTTTATTTTCGAATTTTTAATTTGATTACTATCCTAGTTTATTTAGTTATTTAACACTATGAATATTGTAAGGGGGAATTTTGGTTTGCCTAAATGAATAAATAAAATATAATAGTTATTTTCAATATAGGAATAAAAAAAGATGAAACTATTTAAGATATCATATATCTATATTTATATATATAAGAAAACCTAGACCCACCTACATGGTGCCACCAAAAATAAGGATTCCCTTTTAATCCATATTTTTTCAAAACTAACTTTCCTTTTTTCATAAAAAGTTGTGACTTTTATGAAAAGATTGCGACTTTATGAATGGTTGCGACTTTTATGAAAAGTTGTGATTTTCATGAAAGGTTGTGACCATTTTGAAGAGTTGTGACCTTCCTAAAGGATTATAACTTTTCAAAGAGTTGTGACCTTTGTGATAAGACACAATAATCATTTGTTCACGAGACCCTCTATTGTCTATTAATAGAGGAATTTCCTCTTATTTTAAAATAATGATAATTTTGAACTATTTCTTCTTCATATCTTCTGAACAGCTAAATATTTGGGTACTTTGATTTTGTTAAATGACTCACTGACAACTGCTTGTTTTTCTATTCTGTTTCATTCTATAGTTACAAATCTTGGTATGTTTTTTTACGGTCCTTAATTTTTGCTTATATTATTAATTGTTATTTTTAAGTAAATGCTTTAGACTTTGTTGTTTATGTTTTTAACAATTATTGTTTTAAGTATTTTCTTGTACAAATTAAATAACAAACATTAATTGAGAATTCAAGCAAGTTTTGTCTACAAGAAATGTTGAAGGTACGATTTAAAAAAGCGCTTAAAATCACTAATTTCTTCATCAACAAAGTCACTCCTTCACATACAAGGATGAGATTCATGTAATTTATACAATCCTCTAGGAGTTAATAACTTTGCATGCCCATATTTTTTGGTTTTTATGTCTACCTCATCTATTTTAACAAAATTTTATCAGTATATATTATGAGTACTTTAATGATTGAAAGTTGATTGAAGTGATAGTCACTTTTTTGAGGTATGTTATTTAAAAACATAAGAACTTTTCTGCTTAGAATGATTTGTTATCATTATTCGATATCTCAAAGTTCACTCCTTTTAATGTATGTTTTTGTCGTTGTTTTGTGATCTCCTTAAGATTATATTGATTATTTTTTGTTTGGTATATATATTGTCCCACTTGGACAAATCTTTCAACCTTTTAATGTTTTCCTTTATTCCCTTGTTATTTGGCTATTCTAAATACTTTTGTTGTGAATTATGACTATTTTCGGCTAGTTTAATTTGATGAATATGAAATGAAACCTTCTCTAAATAAAAGTAACATCTTAAGCTACAAAATATATGTCTATTAACATAGATTTGTTGACCTTCATGTCCCAAGTAATTGTTAAGCGTTTGAGTTATGTAGGTTATACTCATTTTTAATTTTTAAATGTTCGATAATATTTCTTTTACATGAGTCTAATTTAATCCAATATTTTGATCGACTTTTACTTTCATTATGAAAAAAATTATCCATACATATTTTTGAAAAAGTCATAAAGTTGCATTGATGAAGCATCTAGAAGGGCCTTCAGAGCAACAATTTAATGAAGAATGAATTTCTAAAAGAGTCAACAATATTATTTTGTTGTTATTTCAAATTTATTTTTCCCCTCCTATAAATTTTGTTAGACTAACAAAGTAACAATAGCAAATAGTGATGAATGCTTGAGCTCAAACAAGTAGATTGTCTCTAAAAAATTATTTTTGTTGTTTTGGTGTACATTTTGAGCGGTCTTAACTTATTTATAACTATTATTGATTATCAAATACTTTCACATAACTTTATTTTCACAAGGAGTTATTCTAACCATAAAATTATCAAATTCTATAATTTTCATGTAAAAAGAATTAGTAAAAAAGTGATGTTTAATCGCTACATAATAACATCAATCAGTTTTAACAAGACAATTATATCATCAAACATATATTATGATAAATTATGTAAAAGAAAAAAATAATTAGATATCAAAATATTTTTAATCATTCATTATATATCTACGATTCTTGAAATATGTGATAATGTCAAATCATTTAAAATCTGCTGAAATGTTCTTAAAACCTACTAATTTTTTTTCTTATAACAATCTATTATTGGAAAGGTTGTTCAAAAGCTTAGAAAGATTAATTATGCCCGTACAATATAATTAATAGGCGAAAATGGTCCTTATACTTGTATGAGTTTGTATCCTGAACCTTTTAACTTTGCTCTTTGTCAAATGAACCATTTAATTCAATAAAACTCAACATTTTAAATCTCTTTGGCTTTGTATGAACATCATCCACATCAGATTTACATGAGATAACTTTTATTATTTAAAATATATATTTTTCTTTTTCTTTTTCACTCCATTTCTCCCTTCATTGTTATTTGAGCAACTTCTAAAACTATTTCTTCCATTGATGCCTTTGAATCACCATTACAATACCTTTATATATCTTAATAATATCACATAATTTTACAGAATACACTTCATCTAAGTTCATAAAGATATTCAACAATTACTTTCAACATTCAAAACTGCTAGAGCTTGTCACTTTACCCTAGAAAAATGAAAAGAAAAACAAATCAAGAAGTATTTTGATAGCAAAAGAGGTTAACATACCTGTTAGACATATTTCTTTCGACAATTATGTGTATCACACCATTTTTTTGAATTTTCTTTGCTTATTATGTTCAACTTTTTTGCACAATTTCGTTTTTAATTCAGGTGAAAGAGAAAACAAAAAAGGAGAATTTTTTTTGAAAGGAGCCGGGAAAGAGAGAAAGAGAAAAATGGGGGTCTGGGTGGGGAAGAACAAAAAACTAAAGAAATAGTAGAAGAGGACAAAATGGGGATGAGTGGGGGAAGGAGAAAGAATAATATATTTATTTATTTGTTTAAAATATTATTTTTATTCTATTTTAAAAAAATATTATTTTTAGTCTTAATTCTTGTGTATACGCTCTTTTTGCACGTGAAATCACGTATTTGTTCCAACTCATTAATCAACTTATAATGTTGAATTCCATTGAGTTAGAGGGTTCAGTTGATTAAGTTCTAAGTTGAAAGTTCCAAAATACTAATGCATACAACTACAAGGGTCAATCAGACCACTTCGCCTAATAAATATAATGTCTTAGAAAATGTAATAGGAAAATGACTATGATTAATGATAAACTAAATTAAGAACTAAGTGTAAAAATTATGATATGATTTTATAAAGTGGAAAAGTATTGTAGGATATTCCAAAATAGTATAGTAGGTATGTCAAGCCCCGAGCCTACACCCTGAACGATACTGGCACTCAAGAATCATTTATCGATCCAAGCGAACCCGTGGCGTTGTTTACTTACTCAACCGAAGAATTAAACATAAGAAATAGTCTCAAACAAGAAACTTATGAATTAAACTTAGAATGTCTTTAGTTAACATTTAAACTAGCTAATAAGGCAAACCTCAAGTCTTTAAACAACTTTGAAATGGATAAGACTAAAGAACTATAACTACTTGTCTATGAAACCTCTCAAACTAAAAGGGATATCAGGAAAACCCCCCTATCATCCTACTAACTAGAATACTAGAAAACAATGTAAAAAGGAGCCCTCTAAAAAGCAAGGAGGCTCACCAACAGACTCTGAGTGGTCAACTGTATCAACGAGGCACTGGATGCTGATTCTGATTTCATGTGTGTGCATCGTAAAAAGATGCAGGCCAAATGGTTTCAGTATATTGAATGTACAAGTATGCGAGGGAAATAATAAACATAACATAAGCTTGAAAGGAAGATGAAAGAAACACATAACTTGACTTTACTCAACTAATGAATAATTTAACTCAATATAAAGCAACATTACACATGAAATATATGGGAAGCTTTAAGAATAGTAGAAAAAAACTCAGTTTGTTAAAGAAATGCAGTAACAACTCAACTTACTCATATAATAAAGTAATATAATTTCTGTGGTAGTTTCTATAACCAACAACCAACACTATGAGACTAAGTGGTGATACAACGTCTTTCCCACTCAGCCAAAGCTATACTATACTTTTTCGTCATATAAAATGCCTTGACTAAGTGGATCCACCATTCTATGCTAAAAAGCACTAATGATTCATCTAAAAAGTATGATCATTTTCTACCCATGATGACTAAATAATTTATGGAAACTTGAGTTATTATGAACTCACATCCCCATAATGGTGCTCAATACTACTCCAAAAATATACTTAGATCATATATTTTTAAAACAAAATTCTTTCTTTGGTTTTAGATAATTACGCAAAACTCATCTTAAAAGCTCTCTTGGAAATCGATGTTTCTCTTTCTTGATCAAATGTTGAAAGCATATTAACTTTTGGGAATACTTAGTAACCATATAATCTTTGAAGAAATGAACTCTTACTCTTACTTCATTATTCAACTCGAAGCTTAAGTCTTAAAACAAGGTTAAAACGTTTGTGAAAGACTTTTGAAAACTTTATGAACTTTTAATGACTTGATTCTTAACTTCTAAACTTGACTTTTAACTTTTCTTGAATTAAATTATGAATTATAGGCTCATTATCTCATGTTTATGGATGATTTCATGATGTTTAGACATACCTTAAATTGTTGGAATTAACTAGAAAATATATGTATGTTACTAAGGAACTAGTGCGAAAAGATGGGGGAGAAATGGGAAGAACTAACGTCCCTAGCAGTCTGAAAGGCACGGGGCGCCAACTTATGAATTTTAGGAGCTGGTTGGTCTCTCTATATGGCGCGGCGCCTTAGAGCCTAAATTTTAGAGACCCTTTTTGGGAGCTCTTGATGGGGCGGCCCCAGGCCCCTGCCTTGGGGCACTCCGACTTTTTCTTGATCATTTTTCAACTCTACACCCTTTACTTCAACTTGGTTCTTTTGCCAAACACTTAGAATCGAATATATCCTCAATATACACAAGATTCAATTCAAAATTAAACCTAAATACATGAATCAACCTCAAAACTTCAACAACAAGAATCCATATGGTTTCAAACCAATTTACATTAAGAACTCATAAGATCTACTTTCAAATCAGTATAACATTCGTTGAATTGAATCATGATTGGTGTGTGGTTGAACCAACCCAATGCTATGTGATATCACATACCTCATAAGGATCACCCCTTGACTAAATCCACAAGCGATTCTTGAAGAACTTGACCATTCTTGCTCCTACTCCTCTTTTATCCTCTTCTTTTCTCTTCTCTTAAAACCCTAACTTAGTTTTCAAAAGCGTAAACTTAGCAAGTTCAGTTTAGACCCCAATTAAACTCCTAAAATTGAAATAAAGTAATTTTGTAAGTAAAAGACAAAACTACCCTTCCAAAATCCAGATTCCACTTTTCTTATTTGAACAACCCAACTTCCAATGGTCATATCTCACTCATACGAACTCGGAATCGCGAAAACTTGGCGGCATTGAAAAGATAATTCTAAGATCTTTCTTATGATATCTTGAAGAACACTTAAATAATCCTAATCTAGGATTTATGATCTTTTTAAGTTGACTAAAAACCCAAACTTAACATAACTTAACAATTTTTTTGATTTTTCATTATTTCCTAATATGACTATTTCCCATTCTAACTCTTTCTAGTCCTTTTAATTAGAGATATGTTACAATATCTATCACTTGGGAACATTCGTCTTCGAATGAAGTTACGCTTACTAGGTTACGGGTGTAACATCACTCATTCAGTTCAAACACCAATCAAATCTAACACATCAAGTATATAAATTATAGAGTATAAAGAAGAGAATTAGTACCTTGGTATGGAATTTCTCATGCTCAAAGATATGTGGATACCTCTTTTCCATATCTTCTTCAGATTCCCAAGTAGCTTCCTTAGCAAACCGGTTCCCAAAAGAACTTTGAGTGATGCTACTTTCTTAGTCCTCAACTTGCGAACTTGGAGAGCTAGAATCTAGAACGGAATCTCCTTATAAGATAAGCTATCCTTGATACCAATATCTTTAGTTGGTATGATAATGAAGGATCTCACATGCACTTCTTCAACATAGAAATATGAAATACTAGATGAACCACTGCTAAATCTTGTGGTAGCTCCAACTCAAAAGCCATATTGTCAATCCTCTTGGATATTTTGTAAAGACCTATATATTGGACTAAGTTTCCCTTCTTTCCAAATCTCATAACACTCTTCATTGGTGAAACCTTCAAATAGACCCTATCATCTATTTCAAATACTTACTTTCTCCTCCTAACATCAGCGTAGGATTTTAATGACTCTCGACCATTTTCAACCTCTCTTGAATGAATTTAAATTTCTCTACAGCTTGATGAACTAAGTCTGATCCTATCAACCCAGCTTCAGCCACTTCAAACCATCCAATAGGAGATCCACATCTTCTCTCATAAAGAGTTTCGTAAGGTGTCATTTGGATGCTATATTGGTAACTATTGTTATACAAAAGATCAATAAGAGGTAGGTGATCATCCAAATTACCTTTGAAATCAATCACACAAACCTTTCAACATACCCTCTTTCATGCCCCAAGCCTACACCCTAGACGTGGTCGACACTTATGACCATTGTTGTCCTTGAGAGAACCCTTGGCCTGGCTTACTTATCTCTGTGGAAGACTTAAACATAAGATGTAACTCAAGAATAGCTTTAAAATAGTACTTAGACAAAAAGATAACTTCAAGTCTTTACAAATGATATGAAATACAAAAGAAAACTAACATTGTCTATCAATGAAGCCTCTAAAAAGTATGAACCTTTTCTACCCATGGTGGCTACATGTTTTTTTGAGGCTATGAGTTGTCTGAACTCTCCCCCATATCGCTGCTCAAAATACTTACCCAAAGCTATCTCGGAAATCATAGTTTCCCTGATTGCTTCTTTTCGAAGGCTATAGTTCTATTATGAAAACTTGCCCTCAAGCTCCTTGAAAATCAAAGTTTCCTTAGTTGTTAAATGTTAAGACATTTTAAGTCTCTTTGGGAATACTTAGTCCCCATATACCTTTAAGAAAAGAACTTCAACTTACTCTTTAGTTAGATTGAAGCTTGAACCTTAAAATAAATTTAAAATATTTAAATAAGCATCTTGAAAACCTTAAAGAACTTTACTTTTAACTTAATTCTTAACTATATATTTGACTTCTTAACTTCATATTGATCTTAAATTTCCTTAAATTGAATTATGGATTCAAGGTTCATGATCTCATGTTTATGGATGATTTAATGATGTTTAGATGTACCTAAGATGTTGGAATCAACTAAGAAATGTGGATACATCACTTTTGAACTAGTATGAAAATATAGGGACAAAGTGAAGTCTCAAGGCGTCCTTGGCGCTCTAATATGTGTGGAGCGCCAGAACCTGACGGACAGAGACTGTCCCAAGGGGCTCTAGTAAGCGCGGCGCCCCAGGGTCTGTCAAACGGGAATTTTGACGTTTCTTCTCCATTTTCATCTCTAAACCTTCTAATCTTCCATGGATCTTTCCCTAAACACTTAGGATCACTAAGAACCTCAATACCCAATAGATTAGACTCAAGAAACAACACGAAAATGCAGATCAATTTAACTAAAGGCATACTACAATTCAGTCAACAAGAATTCAACCATTATTCTTCAAGAACATCAATGTTCATCATTCAATCTACTCAAAATTTTCTGAATTAATGTGTGAGTGAACTAATCCAACACAAAAAGATATCAAATACCTTAATAAGTATTAACACCCACGAAATCTACCTGACGATTTTGGCTTTCTCAAATTGATGAATTATTGGTCTTTCTTCCTTCCTTCATCTTCTTCTATCTTTTGTGCCAAGCCCTAATCGTGAATAACTTTTCTAAAAATAACTAAAGGCTTAGATTTACCCCTCATAAACCTTTAAAACGAATTAGGAAATATTTGGGTGAAAAGAAAACTTTACCCTTACTAAAATGGGGATCGGGACCTTCCTTAATCCAACAACCCAACTTTCGATAGGCATATCTTCCTCATATGATATCAAAAGTGCACAAACTCGAAGGCGTTGTAAAGATATATCCAAGGCTTTCCAAATATATAAAGATCTGACTCTAACTTATCCTGAGCTAAAAGTTATGCCGTTTGAAAAGGGTCAAAACTCATTTCTTAAACATAGGAAATTTTCCATATTTTTCCTATTCTTTCCAAAAATGATAAATTTTAGTTTGTTAGCTTACTCTTGGCTATTATAAGCTACAGGATTTTCCAACCTCTAAGATTTGAATGGTGTGCTCTTCTTGCCACCCGTCTGAGGATGAAAGGCAATACTCAAGTTTACTTTTAAACCCAATCCTTTCTGAAAAAATTTCCAGAACTGTGTAGTAAATTGTGCACCGCTGTTCGAAATAATCATAACTGGCACCCATGATGTCTAATTACCTATTGAATATACAACTTACCATAATATTCTACCGAATGATAGTCTTTACCGGCAAAAAGTGGGCTGATTTTGTTATTCTGTCAACAATCACTCAAGTAGAATCATGCTACCTGCGAGACCTTGAAAAATCTGTGATGAAGTCCAATTGATCATCTCCCACTTATATTTCAGAAGTTTTATATTTTGAGCCAAACCATCGGGCCTTTGATTCTCTACTTTAACTTGTTGGCGATTTAGACACTTTGCAACAAACTTTGCAATGCCCTCTTCAAACTATTCCACCAATAGAATTTTCTCTCAAATCACCACGCTTAGTACATACAATCTACCTCGATACCTAAATACACTATCTCCCCTTGTTCAAAAGCCATAACTTTTTGCTTATGGATATTTGCCTTCAATTCTAGCAAAATAGGGTCTTGATCATGCTTTTCATTAATTTCACTTCTAACACTAATGATGATTCAGCCCAATTAATAACCACTACTCCTCCTTATGTGGAATACATTAGTCAGACTCGCAACCGTGCAAGTTGTGCACATATTTTATTAGCTCTTTCTTATCTTCCTTAAAATGGTTGGTACTACCCATAGATAACCTGCTCAAGACATCAACAACAACATTACCCTTACCCGTGTGATAAAGAATACTCGTGTCATAATCCTAGAGGAATTCTAACTACCACCTTTGTTTGAAATTAAGTTCTTTTTGACTAAACACATACTGTAGACTCTTGTGATTAGTGAACGCACCCACATGAACATTATAAAGATAATGGCACTATATTTTTAAAGCAAAAGCTACGAAAGCCAACTTTAGATCATGGGTTGGGTATTTCTTCTCATGAACCTTCAATTTTGTGGAGGCATAAGCTATAACCTTTCCATTCTTAATCAACACACAACCCAAACCAACTCTAAAAGCATCACAATATATGATAGAACCTTGAGTACCTTCTGGTAAGGTCAAATCTACGGGAATAGTCAACCAATTTTTCAATTCCTGAAGCTTTTCTTAGAAGCTTCAGACCATTAAAATTTCATTGTTTTTTGAGTTAACTTTGTTAAAAGGGATGAAATAGATGATAATCCCTCTACAAACCTTCTATAATAGGCTGCCAAACCAAAGAAACTCCTAATATCAGTTAGAGATGTGGGTCTAGGACAATTCAACACTATCTCTATTTGCTGAGTATCAACTTTAGTTCCCTCTCCATACACAATGCGGTCTAAGAATACCATAAACTCATACCAAAATTAACACTTGGAGAACTTGGCATACATCTCTCTATCCTTTAGAGTTTGGAGAACTATTCTGGGATGAATAGCATGATGTTATTCATTCCTCACATATAGATTAGTATGTTATCAACGAATACGATAACAAAAACATCTAAGTAAGTTTTGAATACTCTATTCATAAGATCTAGAAATGTGGCAGATGCATTGGTTAAATCAAGGGACATAACCAGAAACTTAGGATGATCATAACAGGTCCTGAAGGATGTCTTTGTAATACCCCATTCCCCCACTCTTAGCTGATGATAGCCTGATCTAAGGTCTATCTTACAGAAACAAGTAGTGCCCTGAAGCTGATAAAAAAGATAATCAATTCTCAGAAAAGGATACTTATTCTTGATGGTAACCTTGTTTAGTTGACGATAATCTATAAACATTCTAAGGGAATCATATTTATTTCTCACAAATAATATCGGAGCACCCTAAGGTGATACACTTGGTCGAATAAATCCCTTATCAAATAGATCTTTCAACTATTCTTTAAGATCTTTCAACTCTAATGGTTCCATTATATGTGGTAGAATAGATATTGGATGAGTTTTTGGAATAATGTTTGTACCAAAGTCTATTTGTCTATCAAGAGGGACTCCGAGAAGATCATCATGAAATACTTATGGAAAATCATTTACTTTTTAAACTGATTGAATAGGAGGTATCTCAACACTAGAGTCATTCATTAAGACTAAGTGATATACACACCCTTGAAAACTAAATTTCTTGCCTTAAGGTATGAAATAAAACGACCCTTAGGCACTTCTGAACTACTTTTCCACTCTAACATTTTCTCATTTTAGAAACTCAAACTTGACAACTCGAAAACTACAATCAATGGAGGCATAACATGCATGAAGCCAGTCCGTACCAAGAACGACATCAAAATCTACCATGTCTAATTCGACTAAATCAACTATTGTGTCCTTGTGATTGATGCAAATAAGAAAATCATGATATACTCTCTCAACTATAAAAAAAACTCCCTAAAAAGTGTAGAAACACAAAAAGGTTCGCAAAGTTTCTGAGGAAGAACATCAAAATGATTTAGGAGTCATGAAAGATAAACTTGCTCCTGGGTCTTGACCAGCATAAACATAAATAGTAAATACTTTGATCATACATATGACAACATCTAGTGAATCATTATGCTCTTAACGACTAGTGATCACATACAAGTGGTTTGGTCCTCCGCTAGTACCAGAAGTAGCTCATCCTGGTTCAGCCTTGTCTGGTGGAGCAACTTATGAATATTGGCTTTATTATCGTGATTCACATTGCATGGCTGATTCTTAGGGAATTTTTCATGTAGTGACCCTCATTTCTAATCTTGAAACAACCTCTGGAGCTATCGCAACATTCACCTAGATGGGTTTTACCACACTTAACACATGCAAAAGCCCCGTTGCCTCCTTGTTCCACACTACTCTGAGATTGTGCAGGTCTAGCTCGAAAAGGCTATGAATTTTGACTATTGTACTCACCTTTGTTTGTGGGTGCAGGTGCACAAACAGATGATGGAGCATGTCCCTTTTGCTTTTGTTGGAAAGAGGAATGATTCACATTATTTCTCTGCTACCCAGGCTCATTCCATGTATTATCCTTCTTGTTTATAAACTCCTTCATATCCCTCAGCTTCTCTTCCTCAACCTGTTGCACATAAACCTTCAACCTCGCTATATCCATGACCCAATTAGCATAGTTTCCCTACTCTCTCTTACATTTGCAACTATATCTGAAGCATATCGAGAAAATTAGGTGAACTTTAAACAATACTCATGAAAACTTAATATATCGTACTTAAGAGTGAGAAACTTGTGTACCTTGGCCTCTCTTAATTCTTGAGGAAAGAAATGCCCCAAGAAAGCCTCCTCAAACCAAGCCCAACTCGCAGTTGGTGCCCCTTCAGCTCTACCCTTCTTCCACTGGTCAAACCAAGTCCTAGAAACATTCTTCAGTTGATATGCAACTAGTTCAACTAGCTCATCATCGGCAACGTGCATGAAGTCAAAAACTTTTTGTGGTTCCTCAATAAAGTTCATTAGGTCCTCAATAGTGCTTGAACCAGTAAAACTTGGAGGATTCCTCCTAAAGAGCTGTTGAATCTTAAAGTATCATTATCTTCTTGTTGAGCCCCCTTTGTTACCCAGCTTGGTTATTCATAACTTGTCTTAGCATCCTGATCATTTCGCTGAACTCAACATTGGTAACCTCTCCTTGGGTTGCTCTTTAGGTGCATTGAGTACCCCTTTCTCCTTAATATTATGCCTAGAAGGACGACCTCTGACGGATCTTTGTGGAGGCATGATTAACTGAAAAACATATGCAAGCACGAATTAGAAAGAGACTTTATAGAGATGAACTTTATCGCATAAAATGAGTGTGAAAGAAGTGAGATAATTTCTTAAGTGTTGCAACCTCGTATTATAGATGTGGAGTGCTTCACACTGATAACTAGGACTCTATAAAGAAGGCTTCATATGGCTCCCTAGGACTCTTGTACTCTGTGCTCTGATACCAAGTTTGTCACTGCCCGAGCCTATACATTGGGTGGGACTGGCACTCTAGAACCATTTATATCCCCAAGAAAACCATTCGCCTGACTTACTTACTTAACGGAAGACTTAAACAGAAGAAATAATCGCAATTCGGAAACTTATGAATTAAACTTACAATGTCTGTAGGGAACATTCAAACTAGCCAATAAGGCAAACTCAAGTCTTTAAACAACATCTGAAATGATAAGACTAAAGAACTATAACTAATCATCTATGAAGCCTCTAAAACTAAGAGGGATATTAATACAAGACCCCCGATACTAGAGTGCAATGTAAAAAGGAGAACTCTGAAAAGCAAGAAAGATCACCAACAGACTGACTACTCAATTGGATAAATGAGACACTAGATGTTGATCTTGGTTACCTGTGTCTGTATCATAAAAAGATGCAGGCCAAATGAAATCAGTATATTATATGCACGGATATGTGAGGGGAATATTAAACATTACATAAGATCGAAAAGAATATTAAAAAAACACTTGCCTTAACTGTACTGAACTCACAAATAACTTCACTCAATATAAAGCAACAATACACATACAATATATGGAAAACTTTTAAAATAGTAGAAGGCAACTCAATTTGTTATACAAATGCAATAACAACTCAATACACTCATATAATAAAGTACTATAATTTTCATAGGAGTATCCTTAATCGGAAACCACCACTGTACATATAAGTGGTAATACAACGACTTCCCCACGCTACCAAAACTGTATACTTTGTCGTCATATAGAATGCCTTAACTCAATGGATCCACTAGTATATGCTAAAAAGCACAAAGGATTCATTTAAAAGTTCTGATCCTTTTCTACCATTGATGACTATATGGTTTATGGAGACATGAGTTATTATGAACTCACATACCCATATCGGTTCTTAATACTACTCCCAAAATATACTTTAACTTATATACTTTTAAAACAAAACCTTTCTTTGGTTTGAGATAATTACTCAAAATTTAGGTAAAAAGCCCCTTGGAAATTGGTGTTTCCCTTTATTTCCCAAATGTTTAAAACATTTTAACTCTTGGGAATACTTAGTTCCAGTTTAATATTTGAAGAAAAATGAACTCTTACTCTTACTTCATTACTCCACTCGAAGATTAAGTCTTAAAACAAAGTTAAAACGTTTGTGAAAGACTTTTTAAAATTTTATCTCTTGACTTGATTCTTAACTTCTAGAGTTGACCCGTAAATTTCCTTGAATTGAATTATGAATTCAAAGTTCATGATCTCATGTTTATGGATGAGTTCATGATGTTTAGACATACCTTAGAGTGTTGGAATCAACTGGAAGACATAGGTACGTTGCTAAGGAATTAGTACGGAAAGTGTGGGGAAAATGGGAAGAACTGACGTCCGTGACGCTTTGAGATGTGCGGGGCTCCAGCTCTTAAATTTCAGAAGTTGGGTTGGGGCAGCACCCCAAGCCCCTGCCCAGGTGTACTCTGACTTTTCTTACTTGTTTTTCATCTCTAAACCCCCTATTTAAACTTTATTCTTTGCCAAAACACATAGAATCTACTATATCCTCAATATGTACAATATTCAACTCGAAATCACACCTAAATACATGAATCAACCTCAAGAAACTTCAATAACAAGAACTCACAAGGTTTCATACAAATTTACATCAATAACTCCTAGGATTTACTTTCAAATCAATAGAATATTCACTGAATTGAATCATGATTGGGGTATGGTGAACTAATCCAACGTTATGTGATCTCAAATACCTCGTAGGTATCACTTTGAAATCCACGAGAGATTCTTGAAGATTTTGACGATTCTTGCCCCTTCTTCTCATTTTTTCTCTTCTCTCAAAACCCTAACTTAGTTTTCAAAAGCGTAAACTAACCAAATTCGTTAGACCCCAATTGAACTCATAAAAATGAAATAAAGTAATTTGGTAAGAAAAAAACCAAAGTACCCTTCCAAAATTTGGATTACACGTTCCTTATTTGAAAAACCTAAATTTCAATGACCATATCTCACTTATACGAACTTTAAAAGGTGCAAACTCGATGACGTAGGAAATATAATTCCATGATATTTCGTACAGTATCTGGTAGAACACCTCATCTTGATCTGGAGTTATGGTCGTTTGAAGTTTACTAAAAACCCAAACTTAATATAACTTAACATTATTTTATTTTTTCCTAAAATGACTATTTCCAATTCTAATTCTTTTTAGTCTTTGAATTAGTGAGATGTTACAGGACAACTATTGTGTCACGCCCCGATCCTACACCCTGGACGTGTCCGGAACCCAATTACCATTGTTGGTCTTGAGAAAACTCTTGGCTCGACTTACTTAACTCAGCGGAAAACTTAACTAATACCATTATAAAACTGGAAACATTCTCATGAGAAATACTTTAAATACTTGTATTGGCCAAAATGGTAGTTAAGTCTCAACATTTGCACAAATGAATTGTAAGATAAGAAGAGAATCAACTGAAAAATCTAACTGACTATCTATCTATCTATGAAGCCTCTATAAATACTTTGATGAATGTTGGCACAGACCCCACAACATTCTAAAATAGAATAGACTGGGAAGCATAAAAAGGATCCACTGGAAAGCAAAGAGGCTCACCACTAACTCTGAGTGCTCAAACTGGATCAACTATGCGCTGAATGCTGACCCTGGTTACCTGCATCTGCATCATAAGACGATGCAGGGCAACTGGCATTAGTACATTGAATGTATGAGTATGCGAGTTGGAATGATAACAACAACTTAAGCTTGATGATAATAAGATGAACTTACCTTGGCTCAGCTCAACACAAGAAGTACTCAACTCAATATATGTACATAAAGCAATTTAACACACATAAGTTGTATATATAAAACTTGTAAAATAGTAAACAACTCAATTCAACACAGAAAATTCAGTAGCAAAATCAACTTTACTTATATATGAAAGTAATATAGCTTTGTGAGAGTTTCATTAACCGACAACCACCACAATGATCCTAAGTGGTGATACAGCGTCTCACCCATGCTGCCAAAACTGACCTATACTTTGGCGTCACATATCCTCAACCTAGTGGATCCACTTGCTTAACTTACATGATCATCTAAAAATTATAACCCATTAACACCTGATGACTACATAGTTTACATGGAGACTTGAGTTAATATGAACTCTCATCCCACATTAGTGCTCAATACTACTCCCAAAATATACTTTAGCTCATGCTTTTTAAAACAACTTCCTTTCTCTGGGTTGAGATACTTTGCTCAACCCCTTTTAGCTTTAAAAAGCCCTCTTGCGATGAATGTTCCTTTTTCTTGTTCAAAACTCTGTTGGGAAATCTTAGTTTCCTCTTAACTTAAATGTAAAAAAATTTATAAAATTTCTAGGGAATACTTATATCATTTGAGAAACTAACTCAACTCTTTACTCTTTACTTGACTTGCAACTTTTGATCTTAATCAAATCTTTTGGGAATACTTAGTTCCCTTATATCTTTTGAAGGAAAGACTTCAACTTTTGCTCTTTCTTTAAATCTAAACTTGATCCTTAAAACGAAGTTGAAACGTTAAAATAAAACTCTTGGAAGCTTTAACAAACTTTACTTTACCTTACTTCATAGCTTTAGACTTGGCTTCTTCCTTGACTTTGATCCTGACTTTCTTTGAATTAAATTATGGATTCAAGGTTCATAATTCATGTTTATGGATGGTTTTATGATATTTAGATGTACCTTAGAGTATTCGAATCAACTAGGAATTTTTGGTACATCACATAGAATCTGGTACAAAAAGATAGGGAAAGAACGGGGTCTCGAGGCGTCCTTGGCGCTCTGACATGGTGGAGTGCCAAAGCATGATGGACAGACTCTGGTCTGCAGCTCTATGGATGGCGCGGCATGCCAGGGCCTGTCAGACAGAGGTTTTCTTTAGGGACTCTGGTATGCGCGGCGCCCAACGCCTTTCAGACAGGACCTTTGACTTTTCTTCTCCGTTTTTAATTTTTTAAACCTTCTAAACTTCCATGGATCTCATCCATATCACTTAGGATCACTAATAATCTTAATACCCAATATATTAGACTAAAAAAAATCCTAGAAACACGACACCAATCAACTAGAACATACTACAACTCAACCAACAAGAATTTAACCATTGTTCTACAAAAATTTCAATATTCATCATTTAAAACTCGCTAAATTAAACATGTTGGTGTGTGGGTGGACAAACCCAATATAGAAATATATCACATACCACGATAGGGGTCACTGCCGGCGAATTCCACTTGCGAAACCTTAGCATTCTTGAAGGATTCTGGATCTTCATCTTCTCTTCTCTTTTCTCCCAAGCCCTAAGCGTATTAAACTTTTGTAAAACTGAACTAAGCGTTAGTTGTACCCCTAATAAACCATTAAAATGTATTAGCAAATAGTAGGGTGAAAAAACCACTTTACCCTTACTAAAATCCGGATTGTACTTTTCTCAATCCAACATCCAACTTTCGATAGGCATATATCCCTCATACGATATCGAAAATATGCAAACTCTGAGGTGTTGGAAAGATCTCTCCAAGGGATTTCCAACCATATAAAGAACTGAATCTAAGTCATCCAGAGCTAGAAGTTATGCACATTTGAAAATGACCAAAACTCACTTTTACACTTAGGAAATTTTCCAGATTTTCTCCTATTCTTTCCAAAAATAACAATTCTTCGTTTCTTTGTTTAATCCTAGATATTTTAGTTACGAGATGTTACATATTATTGCATGGAAGAGGGAGTACTTTTTTTATTTTTCTTTGGAAAACTACATAAATATATCATTAAATCTATACTACTTACTCAAACCCAAAGTAATTTCTGATATACCCACTCTTTCATAAATAATCACACCTGATACCTCCCCCATTTAGGGCCACTTTCTTATTCAAACCCTTCCAGTTTATAACCCAACCATTTGACCCACTTTCTTATTAAAGTCTATCTGATTTATTGTCCAAACGCCATAACCACGTTGCACTATATGGAGCAACATATGACGATTTTAACTACAAGCAGTTCTACTGTTATTTGTAGTTTCTTCCATTATCTTGGTGATTCTATTCCGCCATTATCAGTCCAATTTACTCAGCTTTGTGTGTGATAGTTTTTCCTCTTCTATTCCATATATATTCAATTTTATTTTTTCAATATGTTTAGTTTTGAATAATTTTTTGTTTCTCTATGATTTTTTGCTTAATTTTTCAAATTATTTCCAGTGGGTCGTAAAATATAGTAACTAGTTGCTGGTAGGGTCATTACTCTTTTATGCAAGTTTTGTTGACAATGCTAGTGATAACGATAATATAGGTGACCAAGATTCGAAAGTTTCTAGCATGTTTGGGTTTTTTCTCTTAATTGGATGATGGAAACAGAGAAGATAATGTTGGCTTAAATGGTGGATTCGATCATAGAGATATTAATGCTTGAACTAAACTCAATTCTTATAGTGGTTTTGACAAGCCAGATCAAAATTTTATTGTTAAGGGTGATAAAATCGGGAATTATTTGAACAGGAAACGGAAGACACATGTGATTTGTGATGAAACAATTGCATAAAAAACAATATAGTTCTTGCAATCCTTTTGAGTCGTTCTTCCAAACTAAAACTAAAAATATCGATGAAATCCTTTGAAGAAGAAATTGATCAGTATTGTCATTTGAAGGTACCATTCTTACATCATGCTATTATTTTGATAAATTAATTTGAAATTTTGATTTGTTAAATGTTGATATTGTTACTTTATCATATATTGTTTAGCTATCACGTCTTGTTTCTATTTGATCATATTATTACAGTATCAGATGTTATGTTGGTATCATGCATGCATAATGGTATAAAATATTATATTTGTACCATGTTGTACTATGCCATAACATTATATGAAAGATATTTTTATGGTAACATTGATTATTTTTCACACGGTATGCTTATCCTCTTTTTGTTACTTGATCTTTTATGAAATATGATCATTTTAGTGTTAGTTGTTTTTGTTAATTTATTATATTATTCAAATATCATATGTTATTTGGTATCTGATAATTGTTCATTTCTTTATATACTTTATTATAGGATACTATTACTGTAATTGTTTGGGTATCATGTTTTTGTTCTATTTGATCATACTATTAAAGTATCAGATATTATGGTATCAAATGTTATGTTGGTATCATGCATCAATTTTTGTATCATGACAAAGCATTATATGAAGATATTGTTATTGTATCATTGATTATTTTTGCACATGATATGCTTTCTCTTTCTGTTATTTGATATTTTGTGGATTTGAACATTTTAGTGTTTGTTGTTTTTGTAACCTTATCATATTATTCAAGTATCATATTTTGATTGGGTATCAAATATATGTTCATATCTTTGTATACTTTATTATATGATAGTGTTATTGTATCATATATTATTTGGGTATCATGCATACTGTTACGATATCAAATGTTATGTTGGTATCATGCATGTTTGTTATATTTTTTATGCTTTTTAAAATTGTATTTTGTTTTTTTTATTTTCCTAGTATAGTAATTTGTATGTTGTTATTTTTTGCAGAAAGGCCAATTTTTAATTCAAATAGATATTGATTATAAATCAACGATTGACCATAGTTTTAATACTTCTGTCATTGCGGACATAACTTAAAAACTAACCAAAAAATAACTTTTGATGTTTAGAAAAACATGTCTTGGGTTGTTATACACAACATCATGATGATGCGATGAGTGTGTCATGTTGATTCTGAGTGTTTATATGTTGTTGTCAATAGGGTATAATTTTGATTTGAAATTGTTGAATTTGCTCTTGTTATTGAGCTACTATGTAACGTTAGTATATCAATTCAAATTCTCTCAAACGAAAATCAATTGGTTCAAAGTTACTTTGACTGTTCAACGGTGACATGGTTTAATCTTTATCATGTGTTTTCGTGCTGGAAAATTCAAGTTTGATGTTGATGCAGTGAAGCTGGCAATTCTGCTTTTGTGAATACATTCTTAATCTCCACGGTTAAGACTAAAATTCTTGAAATGTTATACTTTGATTTGGTCGAGAGCGGGGACATCATTCATATACTTTAGAAATTAATCTATTCAATGCAATTGTTGAAGCGTCTTTCAAAAAAATTTAGACAAATCCTGAATATTATAGACTGAGTGAATTTTTTTAGCTTTGTAAATTTGATTTGATAAGTGTTGCCTTATTTTTATGGTTTATTTGTTGAACATACACGATCTGAACTGAGTAGAATTTTCAATTAAAAAATGCACAAATAGTTGACGTGTGATTTGTATATTTTTTGCGCAAATTTGGCCTGACATATAGTGAGGTATCTATATTTTGTTATTTATTAATTGTAACTTATTATTTTCATCGAATATTGTTGTAATCTGTTGATTCTGTTCAAATTTCTAGGTGAACAACATTTTACCAGCTGAAAATGAACTTTGTTATTTGATTTGATTGATTTTGATTTTAGAAGTAGTCTTGCCGCTGATCAACGTGAGTATTTAAGTAATTGATTTTTTTCCCATATAACCAGCAAAGTCTGATTTTGATAATTAGAAATTACCTGCTAATGCTGATTTGAAGAAAGATTGAAAACACATATTGATGAGAAGTTTAAAGAGAATCTTGAAGCTTTTAGTTCCTTGAAGAAAACCTTTTTTTTTAAATGGTTTTCTATCTACACTATTTGTTTTAATGTTTATGTTTTTAAAATTATATGCTGACTATTTTTTATCATTAATATGCAATTTTAATTTCTATTTAATTGACATTTATGCAGGGGAGAAAAAAGGATGAATATGTTAATTTTAGAGATAATATTGCTACAAATTTGGATAACGATGTTGTAGAATCTCTGTTCAAATCACTAAATCACATGTATCAGAATTTTATGAAGAAATTCAATAATTGAAGGATGATGTATGCATTGATGATGAGAATTCCAAGAAGTTTAAAGGTGAGCTAAGTGTTTAACCAGATTCTAATGTTGGTTCTCTTTTTCTTTCAATATGTGTATCTGCTATTGATGTTATTGAATAGGTATACTATAGAAAAAAATAAGTGATTTATCTGCAAAAGATCAAGATTTATTGATGGTTTAGTGTCATTAGTGACACTCAATTAGCAATTATTATACAAGTTGTTGTTGACGTGGTGACAAATAAATCTAATTCATTATTGAATGCTCCTGCTGGTGTTGAAGATACTGATCATGAAGTTGATACTTCTTTCATATGAAATGTCATAGGTGAACGTGAAGTTGATGGGACTTTGAAGAAAATATTGTTGTAGATGTTGTTCTGATGGTGATTCTCCAACTGTAGACATTATGATGGAGCATGTGGCTGATCATGGTAGGATTTCAAAAGGTAATGTTGCGGTACATGTTGTTTTGAAAAAAGAAGTTGGTAGATCTCGAAATGTATTAATCATGATAGAGTCTATGTCTGATCACGACAACATAGATGTTGAAATTGATTCTCGAGCTACTATACATTTTTATTGAGTTTGACTCTACTGCTAAGTGTATAATATCTGAAACACTAATAGTGGAGATTTTTTATTATGCAAAGACGCCAGTTGAATCGCAATTATTCAGAAATATACGTCCTAATTCAACATAAATGTTACCACTTGTTGGTGAATCTAGAATTTATAAGTGAAGCTATATTTTTGTGAAAGGTCGGTCATCATTTGTCACAAACATATATGTTTGATTATATTTTTTTGTTATCTATTTAAAATATATATTTGATAGAATATATGTCTTCACTTAACAAGTAATGGATCAGGTCCCTTACTACACTAATGAATAAAAACAGAAAGTTAAATGCAGTAAAATCAACACGATGATTTTACGTGGAAACCTCCTTGCTTAAGGGAGTAAAACCACGACCTGTCTCATAGGATTTTCAATCATTTTCACTAATCTTCAAAAGCAAAAGTAAAACACAATTACACCAAATGTAAGAAAAAGTTATCAATCTCACAGTTAAGTAATAGTCTCTATTGCTTAACAAACCTAAGTAGAAAACAATCTACCCACTAAGCTATCCCACCTGGACAACCTAGACTTTTAACACAACACACCAATTCCTTTATAGATTCAGGAATAGTTTACAGTTTAAGAACAAGAGAATGTATTCCTAAACAACTAGACGAAAAGCTCCAGAGATTGCTGTTGTAATCGGAATAATTCTGCCTTTGCTTTTGTAGTAGCCTTTGCAAGAGTTTTTGAAAAGTTTTTATCAAGTTGCAAAAACTGAGCAAAATGTTTAGGAAAGTGCCTTTTGTATATACAAGTCCCTTTCCTAAACCTCTTTGCCATTGGTTGGAAAAGTCACACTTTCTGACGCCATCAGGAAGTGTGCACCTACTTTCTGTACCGTCTCCAGCTGGCAGTCGGCTGGCTCATCATCATGAGAACCTGGTACCTCTACTAGGTCCCTGGGTTTGTTTCATCTGCAACACTTAAGTAAGAACTTGCAATACTCAAGTACGAAACCTGGTACCTTTACAAGGTCCCTAAGTTTGTCAAATCATCAAAACTACAAATAACATTTTCCGCCTTTTTGATGATGACAAACAACGATCAAGAATCTTCTCCAACTTTGTTCCCCCATTTTTATATTCCCCCTCACTGTACATTTCACTTCACTGAATTATCATTTAGCTACACACAGTTTTAGTTCCCCCTTTTGGCATCATAAAAAAGATATGCAGTAAACCAGTGAGTTCAACATAAACACTAAACAAGATCAAAGCTATCAAGCAATCAATCAGTAATTGAAATGCATGCACTAAAGAAGATAATTAGAATAGCAAAGGAATAAATTAACCAGCACGCTATAATAACATAAATACATTAAAAACAAAATGAATATCCTTCAACATATTAATAAGCCACACAAAAAAATTGACACAGGGAGGGTTGTTCAATAGGCTAGGAAGAGGGGGGGAGGATGAGACAGGGACTGGATAACAAGAGTGAGTCGTGCATTGGCAGCATCATTGTCCTTGATGGCCTTTTCTTGCAGGGCAGTTATTTTCGCCTTCAACTCAGCATTCTCTTTCTCCAAAGCTTGAACCACTGAAGAACCAGGTCCCTCACTCTGTGCAGTAAGCAGTTTTGCTTTGAGTATAGCAATCTCTGCCTCTCTACCACTTAACCACACAACAAGCTCCTCAACCTCGTGCTTAAGCTGATCTTGATTATCAATAAGTTGGGTCATCTTGCTCTTAGGATAGCCTCTTCCTTCAATGCATTCACACTCAACCAAGGTACTTTCGGAGATAGTCTGCTTAACTGTCCCCATTTTTCCCACACTGAGAGGAATTTGAAAATGCTTGAATACCTCCGTGAGAAAGTATCCATAACCCATTCCATGAACACCTTTTCTCTCAATTACAGTTTTGTGGATATTCTCAAGCATTAGAACAGGGAGGTTCAGAGCCTCGAAGTTGCACAACATCTCCATCACAAACAAATCAGCAGCAGTTGCTACTGTCCTCTTTTCAGTGCGAGGAAGGAGAACTTTGTTGATGAACTCAAAGACCAACTGGTACTTACTCTTCATGATTTTCTTATAAATCCCAGCAACCTTGGTTGTGGGTGTCTTAGAAATCAGAGCAGCAAACTCAAAAGAGCAAGTTCTGCCCAGTACAGACTGGGTCCCCTCTCTAGGCACCCTGAGAATTTTGCTCAACACACCCTCATCTAAACATACAACAATGTTATTTACTCGAGTGAGGATGCTCCCATCGTCCTTGAATTGAATATTATAGTAAACTTCGTGCACTTCTTCTTCATGGAGGATGGGGGATTTCCTGTTGAATAAGTGTAACCAAGATTGGATCTCTACCATATCGTGAAGAGAGTCCATGCCAGGAAGAGTTATGATCCCCATATCAAAAATTCTTCCTGCCAAGACAGCTTGGTTTCTCAGGCTGTCAACCACCTCCTGCATGTTGACACTCTCAACTTTCCTGGCTTGGGAACCAGGTCTCTGTGACCGCTTTCTCTTTTTCTCAGATCTCTTCCCTTTTGACTTTGTTTTTTCAACCTTCTCTGTATCCTTTCCCTTTTTCTTCTCTGACCTCTTTTTCTTATTTTGCTTTTCCACTTCTTCTTCAGACAACTCAACCACATTAGCTTCAGGTATTTTAAAATTTGATACCTTGAAGGTTCTTGCACTTCTAACTGCAGCAGTAGAACGTGCACTCGCCTTCAAGGCATCAGCCATCAATTTTTGAGCAGCAGACCTAGTAATAAGTCGTATCCTAGGGGCCTCCTCTACAACCTTCTCTTTTCCATTTCAAGATTTCTCCCCTTCTCTTCTCTCAACCTTTCATTTTAAAGGTTCCTCCTCGCTTGTAGAGTCAGAGAAAGATGAAGAAGAGTACCTTCCTATATCAGGGGTCTTATCAAAGATAGGTTGAGTGGGTCTTACCTCTTCCCTTTCCAAGACTTCAGTATGCTCTGCCCTTGCTTCTTCCCACATCATGACCAAGCTTTCAATCACCAGCTCTTCACTCGCTGCCAATATGTTGGACTCAGAAGCCTTATGCTTGGGTAGATCCCCTTCAAACATATTGTCAGGCAACATGTCGTGAAACGGACCAGGTTCGGTAGGCAGGACATAACTGTTTAGATCTATGGTGAAAAGGGGTTATCAGGGGTGTCTTGTTGAGAACTGGAAGGGGGAGAAAGTCTGGCTTGTGTAGTGGTCGGAGAATAGAAGGCAAGAGGATCTATTTTACTGAGAGCATTCAACATCTGTTTGGAAGAAGATGAGGGGGAAGACATGATTTTCACACTAGAGAATAGTTTCTTTGAACGGTGAATTGAAAAAGAAGAAGACAAAATTTGCCTTTTGAAATTTTGCTAAAAACCCTTCGTGAACAGGAAGAAGAAGTTGAGAAATAGATGAGAGTTTCAAAAAGAAGTAAGGGTTTTTAAAGAAAGAGAAAAGGTGCCAGGTCCGTAATTGGATGCGTCATTTGAGAGAGAAACGATGGGACAAACGGTCAGAGTAACCGATGACTGACATGTGGCATTATCAACGGTCATATTTTCAGTTTCAAATTAATGTATAAATGCTAACCTGGACAGGCACCAGGTATCATAGTACAGTTAAATTTTATTCCTCAGTTGTTCTAGTTGCTTCCCTTGCCAAGCAAGTCCTTACTGAGAGTATACCTACAAAAGGTACAAAAATGATCTTTGTTCAATATTTAAATATTCACACAAAGGATACCTGCACTGCAATTTTAGCCATCAAGGGAGTTCAACTGTTGGAAGCTAAGAGCATCACTTGGAGAGTAACATGCCCAACTTCAACCGATTTCTCTCAAATTGATCCTTGCTGAGAGCCTTGGTGAAGATATCTGCAATTTGCTCCTCCGTTGGACAATGTAAGCACAATATTTCCCTTCTCAATATTATCCCTCAAAAAATTATGTCTAACATCAATATGCTTTGTTCTCTTATGGTGGACTGGATTCTTTCTCATACTAACAGCACTAGTATTGTCACACATAAGAGGAATTGCTTTGATGTGAATCCCAAAATCTTCCAAGTGTTGTCTGATCCACAGCAACTGATAACAACAAGCTGCAGCAGCTACATATTCAGCTTCAGCATTTGAAAGAGCCATAGAGTTCTGCTTCTTGGTACCCCAAGAGGTAAGTGATGATCCAAGGAAATGAGTCATTCCAGAGGTACTCTTCCTGTCAACTTGATAACCAGCAAAATCAGCATCTGCAAAACCAACCAGATCAAAAGCGTCACCTGCAGGATAGAACAGAACCAGGTCCCCTATTTTCTTCAAGTATCTGAGAATACGTTTTGCAGCCTTTAAGTGTGAATCACGAGGACATGCTTGAAACCTGGCACACATTCCATGTCACGACCCAAAGCGGGCCGCGAGTGGCACCCACACTTACCCTCCTATGTGAGCGAACCAACCAATCTAAACCCCAACATTTCAACCATAAATAACATAATATAATGCGGAAGACTTAAGCTCATTAATGAAAATCGATTAAATAACTTCTAAAAACTCAATACTTATTATTTCCAAAATCTGAAAGTCATCATCACAAGAAAAATTATCCTCAAATTACTAAATCTAAGAGTATCTAAGAAACTAAACATAAATAATAGCTAGTCTATGCCAGAACTTCGAGGCATCAAGACATGAAGAAAAAGATCCAGTCCAAGCTAGAAGCTTTAGCTCACCCTGAAATCTGGTGTGATGAAGATTGGCTAGAGTTGCGGTTGGGTTGAAGACAACGGTACGTTTGCTGCACTCCATAATGAACAAAAAGAAAACATACAAGTAGGGGTCAGTACAAAACACGAGTACTAAGTAGATATCATCGGCCAACTCAAAATACAAAACAGTATATATCAGATAATATCATAAAATCAACTACCATACTCAACAGGTAGCAACAACAAGTACTATAATCATTAATAAGTACGCCAAGTACACCCATGAGGACGCAAGCCTCCATACCATACTCATTTGGGAAATAGGTTCATTAAATCTGAGTATATTACCATAATTCAAGATTCACTCTCTTTATTCTTCTTGTGTCGAAACGTGACACTCTGATCCCCTAATACTACGTGTCGGTTCGTGACACCTGATCCCCTTAATACTACGTGTCGGTTTGTGACACCCAATCCCCCTAATACTACGTGTCGGTTCGTGACACCCGATCCCCCTAATACTACGTATCGATTCGTGACACCCGATCCCCCTATTACTACGTGTCGGTTCGTGACACCCGATCTCTTAACCTCATTCTTTTAGTTCATCAAGCCTTCTTTTATACCAAGGCATCATCATTAAGAAGAGGTTTTCAAGATTTAGGATTCAATAGCTTCATCATGCTTATTTCATCACCATTATATCATCACATTATGCAAACACACAATTAAGCATATAGAAGGGTTTTACAATACTACCCAATACATATCATTCGCTATTCAGAGTTTACTATGAAATAGCATAAACCATAACCTACCTTCACTGAAGATTCGTGATCAAACAAGCAAATTCCCCAAAGCGTTGTTTCCCCCTTCGTTCCTCTCTCTCTCGATCGTTTCTCCCTCTCTTGTTCTTTCTATTTTTCTTATTCCAACCCTCTTTCCTTTACCCTAATTAGCATATAATTAAGTATAAAAGATGATAAATTAACCCACAATTTAACTCAAGGTTATCTCCTTTAACCCCCAAGTAATTGAATTATTAACATTAAACCCCTAACTTTATAATTATACGCAGGAATAGTCCAAAACGCCCCTTAAAATATTTAACAGAAATCCGACCCAGTCAGGGTTTACGCAGCCTGTGACAGCCCGTCGTGCCTGCGACGGTCTGTCCTGCTGCTTCCGTCACAAAGTTCAGAGACTCAATTTTCACCAAGGGTCTGTGACGGCCCGTCACGCCTGTGACGGCTCGTCCTGCCACTTCGTCGCGAAGTTCAGAGAGTCGATCTCAGTACCCAAATTTCAGAATTCTAAGTGTTTTGGAACGAGACCCCCTCGACGGTCCGTCGTGCCCATGACGGTCCGTCGTGGGATCCGTCGACTAAGGCAGTTATTACCAGAAAATACTCTACTGCTCAAAACAACTAAACAGGTCGTTACATTCCAACACTATACACAATACCAGGCCTGCGAGCAGTCAGATATAACAAGGAACCAATGATTCCCCTGTACATTTTCTGATTCACAAGAGGATCAAATTCTTCTACTATCATCTTGGAATTTGTTCTCATAGGAGTATCAATAGGTTTAGAATCAAACATATTGAATTTCTTCAACAGCTCTTTAATGTACTTCTCCTGGCATATTGAAATTCCAGTTGTTGATTGCTTGATTTGCAGACCCAGGAAGAATGTTAATTCACCCATCATGCTCATTTCAAACTCCTTTCCCATTAAAGATGAGAATTCTTCACACAGATGTTCTGAAGTAGCTCCAAAAATTATGTCATCCACATAAACTTGAATGATAAGCAATTCTTGTTCTCTTTTTAATAAGAATAGAGTATTGTCTATCTTGCCTCGTTTGAACCCATTCTTTAGCAGAAACTTTGACAACTTTCATACCATGATCTTGGAGCTTGTTTCAGGCCATATAGTGTCTTATTCAATCTGAACACATGATTTGGTAGCTCTACATCTTCAAAACCAGGAGGTTGATTGACAAACACCTCTTCTTTAAGATCTCATTCAGAAATGCACTCTTCATATCCATTTGATACAGCTTGAACCCATAAATGCAGCAAAAGCTATTAAAATTCTAATAGCTTCCATTTTGGAAACAGGTGCAAAAGTCTCATCATAGTCTGTTCCTTCTTCTTGATTGTATCCTTTCACCACCAACCTGGATTTATTTCTAGTAATCACTCCATTTTCATCAAGCTTGTTTCTGAAAAACCATCTAGTTCCTATTACTGTTCTGCCTTCAGGTCGAGGAACCAGGTACCATACCTTGCTTCTTTCAAGCTAATGAAGTTCTTTCTGCATAGAATTGATCCAGTATGCATCACCTAATGCTTCTTTCACATTCTTGGGCTCAATAGATGATATAAATGCTGAGAATGCAACTAGATTTCTTGTTTTTGTTCTAGTATGAATTCCAGAATTCAAAGGAGAGATGAGAATATCAAGAGGATGTGATGAACTATGCTTCCATCCTGACCTTGGAGCAAACTGATTGAGCTGATCAGCATGATCTTCTTCATCAAGAGTGACATCATTTTTTTGGGAGACTGAGGTACTCTGGCTGGAATTTTGAATAGTACCAGGTACCATATCATCCTTTTCAACCTCAGCAGCCTCTTCAGGTAGACTATGATTCTGATCATCACAGTCATTTTTCATTTGTTGATCTGCATCAGCTTCACCTCCTTTAGTCTTCTTTGATTTGATCATTTTCATCACATCATCATCATCATTTGATCCATCATTCTTCAAGCTTCCATCTTCATCAAATACAACATGAATGCTTTCTTCAATGCATTGAGTTCGTTTGTTGAATATTCTGTAAGCTTTGCTGGATGAAGAATATCCAACAAACACTCATTCATCACTTTTAGGATCAAATTTTCGCAGATCATCCTTCCCATTATTCAGCACAAAGCATCTGCATCCAAATGCTCTAAGGTAGCTCAGCATTGGCTTTTTGTTGTTGAGCAGCTCATATGGGGTCTTATTCAAAACAACTCTTATTAGACACCTGTTGGTAACATAACATGTTGTGTTAACAGCTTCAGCCCAGAAATTTTGAGGAAGATTTGATTCAATAATCATAGTTCTGGCAATGTTCACCAAGGTTCTGTTCTTTCTTTCCACTACTCCATTTTGTTGAGGAGTTCTTGGAGCAGAGAAATTATGGCTCGTACCATTCTCCATGCAGAATCTATCCAGTGTTGAGTTCTCAAATTCTGTTCCATGATCAGATCGAATACTGCAAATAACTTGATTCAATTTGGTTTGAATCATTTTGAAGAATACCAACAACTCTTCAGCTGTGTCTGCCTTTGATCTCAAGAATCTCGTCCAGGTGTATCTTGAGTAATCGTCAACAATCACCAAAATATACTTATTGCCATTTCTGCTTTGAACCTTTAAGGGTCCACATAAGTCCATATGAAGCAACTCTAGTGTTCTTGATGATGTTACTTGATTTTTGGGCTTAAAGGATGATCTGATTTGTTTTCCTTTAACACAAGCTTCACAGATTTTATTTTCAGCAAACTTCAGTTTGGGCAGACCTCGGACCAGGTCCTTAGAAATCAATTTGTTCAATAAAGATGAGCTTACATGCCCTAGCCTACGATACCATAGATCAGCATTCTCATTCTGAGCACTAAGACATGTCAGGTCATCTCCATGAGACATTTCCAAGTTTGCCACATACATATTTTTACTTCTGTGTGCAGTGAGAATTACCTTGTTTGTAGTTAGACTCACCACAGTGCATTTCTCATAAGTAAATTTGACCTCATTTCCTTTGTCACAGATTTGTGACACACTCAACAAGCTGTACTTCAACCCATCCACATGATACACATTGTCAATTGAATCTTCAAGAGATCTTCCTACTTTGGCAACTCCCAAAATGTACCCCTTCTTACCATCACCAAAAGAGACACCTCTTCCTTGGAGTGTCTTGAGTGAGAGGAAATTATTTACATCACCAGTCATATGCTTAGAGCATCCACTGTCCATATACCAACATTGACTGTTGCTCCTCTCACTCACCTGCACCAAGAATCACTTGTTTAGCTTGGGAACCCATTTCAGCTTGAGTTCCCAATAGGCAGACAAAGGAGTGATTAGATTATATTTAGTCCAATATGGTAGATTTTGAAGCTTTCTAACAAAGGACATAGGAGCAGGGACAGACTTTTTCTTTGAAAGTCTGTGAGTTGATACATGTTTTGAAGGACCAGGTCTCTCCTTTGGTACATTTTGCCTTTCAGCATAATTAGAGAACCTTTCACAGGAGTTTCTCCAGCTAGAACATTCACCCTTCAAATGTCCATTATTACCACAGTGAAGACATAGCAAATTGTCAGAGACAAACACATACTTACTGTGAGGATTATAAGGAGGAGTGATGTTCAGACTTCCTAGTCTTTTCTTATTGAAATTACTCTGACTTGTTGCATTTGACAGTAACTTTGAGGATTTTGTCCACTTAAGGGATTTTTCAAGTTCTTCCTTAAGTTTAACAATATCCTGTTCTAATTTGTTACTCTTTTCAAGCGACACACTAAATTTTTTCTCAGAGATTTTCAATTTCTCTTGAATTTCAGCTTGCAAACCATTAGACGTTCCATTCAATTTTTCAACTTCTTCAGTAATCTGGTTCAACTGGTTCTTAAGTTCAAAGTTATTTGACTCTAGAGACATCATTCTTGACATTTTCTCTTCAAGTTTAACTTTGTTTTCAGTCAAACTGTCAAGTTCAGCATTCATGGTGTCTCTTTAAGATGTTAACTCTATCACAGAATCAATCATAACTTTAGCCAAAGTTCTCAATTTTTTAAGAGAGTATTTATCCAAGTCATTTTTCATATCTAGAAGAGTTACCTGATTGTCCTCTTCTTCATCTGTTGTGTGAGCCATGAGAGCAAATATTTCATTGAAAACAGTTTCCTCCTCATGTACAGCAACCATGGACACATCTTTTGGCTCATCGGGGTCTTCTGAATCACTTGAGGAATCACCCCATGCAGCAAGAGCCTTTTTGACAACCAAATTTGCAGCAGCTTTTCAATCTCTCTTGCCGAGTACCAGGTCCCTTCTATTCTCTTTGTCACTTCTTGGTTTTTGATGTTCCTTGTTTTCATTCTTGAGTAAAAGACACTCTCTGATGAAGTGCCCGGCTTTTCCACACTTGTAGCAAGTATCACCTTGAGCAGCATTACGAGTACCATTTGTTCCTCTTTTATAAACTTTGTTTTTCCTCACAATTTTTGAAATCTGCTGATGAGATATGCCATATCATCATCACTAGAATCTTCATCTGATTTGTACTTCAGCATCAATGACTTGTCCTTCTTTGCTTCCTTCTTCGATAAATCGTTTTTTGATTCATCTCGTGAGTCTTCAGATTACCAATCAAAGCATCCATAGTCAGCACCTTCAGATCCTTCGCTTCAGTAATGGCATCAACCTTGCTCTGCCAAGACTTTGGAAGAATTCGAAGTACTTTTCTGACTTGTTTGGTCATGCTTATAGGTTCACCCAGACTTCGCAGCTCATTTGTAATGGAAGAAAACTTGGTGAACATGTCATGTATTGTTTCTCCTTCCTTCATTTTGAAGTTCTCATATCGTGAGGTGAGCATGTCAATCTTGGATTCTTTGACTTGTTCAGTTCCTTCATGTGAAGTCTTTAAGCAGTCCCAAATTTCTTTAGCAAACTCACAGGCTGACACTCTGTTGTACTCATCAGGTCCTATCCCACAGACAAGAAGAGTTTTAGCTTTGAAACCTTTTTCAATCTTTTTCCCGTCAGCTTCATCATACTTCTGCCTAGGCTTTGGAACAGTAATAGTCTTCTCTCCATCCTTTTCTTCCATCATCGAAACAAATGGTCCATCCAGTACAATATCCCATAACTCGCTGTCTTCAGCCATGAGGTAATCGTGCATTCTAACTTTCCACCAACTGTAGAAATGTCCATTGAAACGAGGAGTTCTATTTGACGACTGACCTTCTTCGAGGTTAAGTGGAGCTGCCATTCTAGAGAAAATATCACTTCCTTGGTGTTAACCAAAAAGATAGTGTCTGCTCTGATACCACTTGATAGAATATATGCCTTCATTTAACAAGTAATGGACCAGGTCCCTTACTACACTAATGAATAAAAATAGAAAGTTAAATGCAGTAAAATCAACACGATGATTTTATGTGGAAACCTCCTTGCTTAAGGGAGTAAAACCACGACCTGTCTCATAGGATTTTCAATCGTTTTCACTAATCTTCAAAAGAAAAAGTAAAACACAATTACACCAAATGTAAGAAAGAGTTATCAATCTCACAGTTAAGCAATAGTCCTCTATTGCTTAACAAACCTAAGTAGAAAACAATCTACCCAATAAGCTATCCCACCTGGACAACCTAGACTTTTAACATAACACACCAATTCCTTTATAGATTCAGGAATGGTTTACAGTTTAAGAACAAGAGAATGTATTCCTAAATAACTAGATGAAAAGCTCCAGAGATTGCTGTTGTTCTCGGAATAATTTTGCCTTTGCTTTTGTAGTAGCCTTTGCAAGAGTTCTTGAAAAGTTTATCAAGTTGCAAAAACTGAGCAAAATTTTTAGGAAAGTGCCTTTTGTATAGACAAGTCACTTTCCTAAACCTCTTTGCCATTGGTTGGAAAAGTCACACTTTCTGACGCCATCGGAAAGTGTGCACCTACTTTCTGTACCGTCTCCAGCTGGCAGTCGGCTGGCTCATCATCATGAGAGCCTAGTACCTCTACTAGGTCCCTGGGTTTGTTTCATCTGCAACACTGAAGTAAGAACCTGCAATACTCAAGTAAGAAACTTGGTACCTTTACAAGGTCCCTAAGTTTGTCAAATCATCAAAACTACAAATAACAATATTTTTTACATATTTTGCAACAAAAATGGTACTGTGGATTTAAAAGATAATGATGTTCTTGATTCATCCTTTGATTCTGAAGTGTATTTTGTTGCATGAAAGACTTGGTTTCATATGCTGAATTATTCTAGAAAATCATTATGTGGTAATATATTTATTTCTTCAATGTCTGTGTTGTTACTTTTTATAAATTAATTTCATGAGTAGTATATACTTTTGTGCCTGAAATTTCTTACATAAATGTTTATTAAATCCTAATTTAAAAACTATAGAGTATATGTGTATTACATGGTATTGCTGTTATAGTTTAGGGATTGTCATTTTCTCTTATAAGCAACATAGTCATATATATAGGCTTAAACATGAGTCTTACACCTTATGTTTGTTATAGAAAATTACCTAAATATATAATTTATTATATCATATTTTTAAAAAAAATCTCTACCATTTAAAATATTATAAAAAATTCACTCTCTTCTATTCTCGGATACATTACTTTACACAATGTCTCGGTATAATACATCACTTTACGCGATATATAGTTATGATACATCACTTTATGTGATGCATTGAGACATATACAATGTATTGAAACATTGAGTGATGTATCTGAAATTGAGCCGCGATGTATCGATACGTTGAGGGATGTATCCGAAATCGAAATGCGATGAATCGGAATGGTTTGGGATGTATCTAGATTTCATCAAATTTAAGATATTTTAATAATTTGGAATAAAGTAGGAATAAAATTTAATCAGCTCTTTAACACTGTGAGAATTTTGTCAAATTCTGATATGTTATGTCATATTTCATTTGCTGAACAATCTTGTTTTTTAATAAAAATTCATACATATAGAAATATGACATTATCATCCTAACTATAATAAAATAGGGAAAATTGTATAAAATATCAAACTATTAACTAAAATTAAATATTATTGTCACAATTTCATTTAATTCTATTTCGTAGCAAACACTTTCACTATACAAAACAAACTAATTTGCAAAGGTTTATTTTTGGGGATTTTAAAAAGCTCCACTAAAAATTATTTTGTAGTTTTTATTTTAACCATGCGATATAATTTATTTTGTTACAATTTTATTGTGGAGGCTTGTGATAATTTGCATCAATTTGGTAGGTTTTGTGAACGTCGCAATTTATTATAATTTGTAGTGATTTTATTGTGGAGGTTTATGATAACCTCTACAAAATTACATCAAATCGTGAAGTTTTGTAAATGCCACAATTCATTACAGTTTGTTACAGTTATAAAAAAATAGAAAATAAAAAAATTGAAGTATAAAAAACACTCTAGAAATAAGGTAATAATGAAAAGTAGAAATACAACTGCTTATATGCATTGCATGTTTAATTTGTATGAGAAGAGCAAATTAAGTTGTATATTGAATTGCGACATCAGAGTACAAAAAATTTAGATATTTAGGTTCATTCTTTCAAGAGAATGAAATAATATATATATATATATATATATATATATATATATATATATATATATATATATATATATATACACACACACACACACAACACACAGACATACACACACACACGCTAAAGTAAAAGGAAAATTTATATGATGACAATTATATGATAATAAGCACTAGGTCGGTAAGATCAATATATTTTCATGAGATGAATATTGCAAAGAAATGGATGTTGGATGTGCAGTCATACAAGATTAGATAATATTAAAAAATAACAACCTTCACCATAAGGTACTAGTAGCACGTTTTGACTTTTAAATGAGAAATCATTTGAGATGATTTAAGTATCATTAATTTTTAATAAGATTAAAATGTCAAAATCTGAATATAATCAAGTTGTGCATTTAAATTTTGACATTTGACTTTAAATACAGATTTTAAATATTAGGATATTATATTAAGACTCAATTACTATGCAGTTAAGATTATTTTTACATATGAATGTATAAATTTGTCTTTGTCTAAAAATTAATGAATATAAATTTATTAAAATGTAAAATTAATCTAATATTATATCAGCAAAATATTATTATTTTATAAGAATATATGGTGTTATTGTGATGAAAGAAGATATGAAATAATAATAATAAACTCAAATCACTATAATCAAATTACTATATTACCTTTTTTATATTTGTTTGATGTGAAATCACTTGTTAAAGTTTTAAACTTTAGGTTATCAAACATAGTCACTAGTTGTTTCAATTTGTCAAGAATTAAAATTTATCTTATTTTGTAACTTGAATATTTTAAATGTAGTTTATGTTATAAATGGCAGAACTGAAGTTTCTTAATGACGAGAGGGAGTTGGTTGGATGGTAAGAACCCCTCACTTCCAACTCAAATATTGTGAGTTCAAGTCACCAAAGAAGAAAAAGTGATAGGAGTTGGATTTGCAAGTTCGAGTCACCAAGGAAGCAAAAGGGGTGGAAGCTAAGAAGGGTAAAAAATGATAAAAACTCTTTCAACATAATTAAATAAGATATTGAGACTTTATTGTGTGAGTTATAAGCCCTTGTAAAGTGTTGTTATTAAGGTTTTAGAATCATATTTAGAGGTTACGAATTAACACATGAAATAGCAATCCAATTTAATTTGAGTATCTAAACATAAACGGACAAATTATTCAGTGTCTTCACCAAGTGTGATGTATTGAAAATGTCTATTACAATACACTGGTTGATATAATATACTTATTAGAGAAAAGGAAACAGAGTGTGTTAAAGGATTAGCATGGTACCTCCATTGACAATTGTTCATTTTTTTATTGGAAAATTTCAAAAACAACAATCATTAGGTCTTAAGTAGGACCCTTAGCTAATTACAATTCTTGCTACACTTCGATTTGATATGCATTTATATTCGTTATATTTCTTTGTGAATTTCGAAAAAAGAAAGTACAAATACAAACTAATATGAATACATATTAGGAGGAGAGAGGCGAGCGAGATTGAGAGAGGAAAAAGAGAGGATGAATACATGTTGTATTATTGTATAACGAATATAATTGATATAAACACAAATACAGTTGAATACAAACTTAATTTTTTGAATACAATCGATATAAAATACAAATCTTTCACCTATATTTGATTGGATACAATTGATATATAATGTATTTGATAGAGAGGATGAATGCATGTTGTTGTATTCATATGAATACCAATATAATATTGTTGATAAAAATTACAAAATATAAATATAGTTTTTCGAATATAATTGATATTACATACAAAACTCTCACTTATATTTGATTACTAGTAATAATAATTTTAAAAAAAGCACAATAATTCTTCATTTTAAAATAAGTGGTGTTTTTAGCTCGTGTACACCTTTTAAGGAAATTAAGAATTCCTAAATAGTGAGATGCATTTTTTCTAATTTACTTTTAATAAATACATATAGCTTTTTTTTATTATTTAAATAACGGTAAAATTAAAAGAACAATATTAACGTGTTCTTAATTATGTAAAACAAAATTTATTTTATAACAAACAAAAAATAAAAAGTTAAAACACCACTTATTTTGAATAGGAAAAATAGTAACTAATAGCGTAACATTACTAAGTACTCCTACGATTATTCCAAATCAGTTAACGTACAAAATAAATACATGTAGCTCTTAATAATAATAATTCAAAAAACAATAAAATTGAAAGGACATTATTTACATGTTCTTGATTATGTAAAAACAAATTTTATTTAAAAAAAAAAAACACCACTTATTTTGAAATGAAGAAAATAGTAGTAACTAATAATGTGACACTAATTAGTACTCCTGTGATTATTTCAAATTAGTTGTCAATTTACAAAATAAATTTATGTGATTCTTTTACGTGAATAACGACTATTATACAAAACCTTATACTATATATACGATACAAACGTGCAATTTATGTACCGTGAAACTAGTAATAAAAAAATTACACAATAGCCCTTCATTTTAAAATAAGTAGTGTTTTTAGCTTGTGCACCTCTTAAGGAAATTAAGTATTTCTAAACAGTGAAATGCATTTTTCTAATTTACTTTAATAAGTACATGTAGCTTTTCTTAATATCTAAATCGCGATAAAATTAGGAGAACATTATTAGCGTGTTCTTGATTATATAAAATAAAATTTATTTCATAACAAATAAATAATAAGAAGTTAAAACAACACTAATTTTGAAATTGAGAAGAAAAAAAATAATTAATAATGTGACACTAATTAGTACTCCTAAAGTTATTTCAAATTAGTTGTCAATATATAAAATAAATGCATAGAACACTTTTTTAAACAAATAATAAAATCGATAAAATTGGAAGGACATTATTAATGTGTTCTTGTTACGTAAAACAAATTTTATTACAAAACAAATAAAGAAGAAGTAAAACATCACTTATTTTGTATGAAGCAAATAGTAATATTTTATAATGTGAAACTAATTAGTATTCTTATGATTATTCCAAATTAGTTGTCTATTTTTTACAAAATAAATATGTGGCTCTTTTTTTAAAAAAAATAAATAAAGATTATTTTACAATATTGTATTCTAAATATACGATACACACGTACAACGCACGTGCTGTGAAACTAGTAATATGAAAAAAATAACACAATAGTCATTCATTTTAAAATAAGTGTTGTTTTTAGCTTATGCACAGCTCTTAAGAAAATTAAATATTCGTAAAAAGTAATATATATTTTTTCTAATGCAATTTTTCAAATTCACTTTTAATAAATACATGTAGCTTTATTATTATTTAAATAACGATAAAATTGGGAAAACGTTATTAACGTGTTCTTGATTATGAAAACAAAATTTATTTATAGCAAATAAAAAATAAGAAGTTAAACACCACTTATTCTTAAATGGAGAAAGAATAGTAATAAATAACATAACACTAATTAATACTCCTACAATTATTCCAAAATAGTTGTCAATGTACAAAATAAATGCATGCAGCTCTTTTGTTTTTATTTCTAATTTAAAAACCACAAAATTGGAAGAACATTATTAACGTGTTGTTGATTATTTAAAACAAAGAAGAAAAAGAAGAAGAAGTGAAACACCACTTTGAAATGAAGAAAATAGAAGTAACTACTAAAGTGACAGTAATTAGTACTCCTATCATTATACCAAATTAATTATCAATTTATAAATTAAATATATATGACTCTTTTTTATTAATTTAAATAACTTATTTTATAACATCATATACTATATATATGGTACACACGTGCAATGCACATGCCGTGAAACTAATAATAACAAAAAACGCATAGCACGATATATAGCCCTTCATTTTTAAAAAAGTGGTATTTTTAGCTTGTGCATACCTTTAAGGAAATTAAGTATTCCTAAAAAGTGAGATGCATTTTTTTAATTTCCTTTTAATAAATACATGTAGCTCTTCTTTATTATCTAAATAACGATAAAATTGAAAGAACATTACTAACGTGTCTTGAGCCTACACCCTAGACGTGGACGAGACTCAATGACCATTATTGGTCTTGAGCGAACCCTTGACCTGGTTTACTTCAATCAGCGGAAGACAAATAAACAGTCTCATGATATAACTTAAAGAAATAATAAGATGGCCAAATTGGAACTTAAGTCTCATAAAAAAGTATTTGAAATACAAAAATAAGAGACTCAAACTGACTATCTGATTGTCTACGACGTCTCTACAATACTAATATGGATGTTGGGACAGACCCCACAACATCCTATAAATGAAATACTAGAAAGCGAATAAAAGTGTCTTGCAGAATGCAAGAAGGCTCATCACTGACTACGAATGCTCAACTGGATCAACGAGTCGCCGTATGATTACCTGCGTCTGCATCATGAGAAGATGCAAGTCAACTGGCATCAGTACATTGTATGTACGAGTATGACAATTGAAATGCTAAACAACAATGTAAAGCTTGAAAAGAATAAGATGAAATTACCTTGACTTATCTCAACTCATGAATACTCAACTCAATGTATATATATAAGACAATTGAAACGCATATGATATTTATAAAGCTTTGTAAAACAGTAAAACAACTTAGTTAGTTAAAGAAAATGCAATAAAAAACTCAACTTTATTTATATATGAAAGTAATATAGTTCTGTGGGAGATTCTGATAGAATGTATGCCTTCACTTAACGAGTAATGGACCAGGTCCCTTACTTTACTTCAGAGAATTACCAGAAAGTTAAATGCAGTAAAATCAACACAATGATTTTACGTGGAAACCTCCTTGCTTAAGGGAGTAAAATCACGACCTGTCTCACAGGATTTTCAATCGTTTTCACTAATCTTCAAAAGCAAAAGAGAAACACGATTACACCAAACGTAAGAAAGAGTTATCAATCTTACCGTTAAGCAATAGATCTCTATTGCTCAACAAGCCAAAGTAGAAAAACAATCTACCCACTAAGCTATCCCACCTGGACAACCTAGACTTTGAACACAACACACCAATTCCTTTATAGATTTAGGAGTGGTTTACAATTTAAGAACAAGAGAATAAATTCCTAAACAACTAGACGAAAAGCTCCAGATGTTGCTGTTGTCCTAGGAATGATTCTGCCTTTGCTTTGTATTTGCCTTTGCAAGAGTTCTTGAAAAGTGTTTATCAAGTTGCAACAACTGAAGAAAAGTGTTTAGGAAAGTGCCTTTTATATGGGCAAGTCACTTTCCTAAACTTCTTTGCCATTGGTTGGAAGGGTCACACTTTCTGACGCCATCGGGAAGTGTGCACCTACTTTCTGCACCATCTCCAGCTGGCAGTTGACTGGCTCATCATCATGAGAGTCTGGTACCTCTATTAGGTCCCTGAGTTTTGTTTCATCTCCAATACTTCGAACAATACACCTGCAATACTCAAGTAGAAAACCCGGTACCTTTATGAGGTCCCTAAGTTTGTCAAATCATCAAAACTACAAATAACATTTTCCCCCTTTTTGATGATGACAAACAATGATACCAAAATCGTTCCCCTAGACTGTGTATTCCCCCTTACTGTATATTCCCCCTTAAAGTATGTTCCCCCTGACTGTGTATTCCCCCTTACTGTATATTCCCCCTTAAAGTATGTTCCCCCTTATTTAGATACTTACAGTTTACTTCCCCCTTTTGGCATCATAAAAAAGATATGCAGTAAACCATTGAGTCAACATAAATACTGAACAAGATCATAGCGAATCAGCAACCAAAACAGTAGAGGAAAAGCATTCACAAAAGAACATAGGAAGAACAGCAAAGGAATAAAGTAACCAACATGCCATTATAACATAAATACATTAAAAACAAACTAAAAATCCATTAACACGATGATTAGCCACACAACAAAAGAGACACAGGGAAGGATAGATCACAGTTTAGGAAGAGGGGGGAGTTTTGGATAGAGACTGGATAACAAGAGTGAGTCGTGCATTGGCAGCATCATTATCCTTGATGGCCTTTTCTTGCAGGGCAGTTATCGTCTCCTTCAACTCATTGTTCTCTTTCTCCAGTGCTTGTACAGCTCAAGAACCAGGTCTCTCACTTTGTGCAGTAAGCAGCTCTGCTTTGAGTACAGCAATTTCAGCCTCTTTACTACTCAACCGCACAGTGAGTTCTTCAGTCTCATGTTTAAGCTGATCCAGGTCCTCAAGAAGTTGAGCCATCTTGCTTTTTGGTAAGCCTATGCCTTCAATACATTCACATTTAAACAAGGTATGCTCAGAGATAGTTTGTTTAACTGTCCCTACCTTGCCAACACCAAGAGGAATCTGAAAGTGCTCGAATACTTTAGTGAGAAAGTATCCATACCCCATTCCATGTACTCCTTTCCTCTCAATAACTGTTTTGTGAATGTGTTCAATCATGAGACTAGGAAGGCACAGAGCCTCAAAGCTGCACAGCATCTCCATGACGTACAAGTCAGCAGCAGTAGCAAGTGTTCTCTTTTCAGTGCGAGGGAGAATCACTTTGTTGACAAACTCAAAGACCAGCTGATAGTCACTCTTCATAATTTTCTTATAGATCCCAGCAACCTTGGTTGTGGGAGTCTTAGAAATCAGAGATGCAAATTCTGAAGAGCAAGTTTTTCCCTGCACAGACCGGGTCCCCTCTGTAGGCACTCTGAGGATTTTGCCCAACACCTCCTCATTCAAAGAAATAGCAACATTGTTCACACGTGTGAGTAGACTCCCATCTTCCAGAAATTTAACATTGTAATAGAATTCACGAACCTCTTCTTCATGGAGGATGGGGGATTTTTTGTTGAACAGGTGCAGCCAAGACGGGATCTCCACCATGTCATGCAGAGAGTCCATGCCCGGAAGAGTAATAATCCCCATATCAAACACTCTTCCAGCGAGAACTGCTTGTTTCCTCAGACTGTCAACTACCTCCTGCAAGTTGACATTCTCAACTTTCCTGGCTTGAGGACCAGGTTCCTGTGTCCGCTTCCTCTTCCTTTCAGATTTCTTCCCTTTTAACTGTGACTTTTCAACCTTCTTTGCAACCCTTTCCCTTTTCTTATCTGACTTCTTCTTGTTATTTTTCTTTTCAACCTCTTCTCCAGACAACTCAACCAGTTTTTCTTTAGGTATCTTAAAATTTGATACTTTGAAGGTTCGTGCACTTCTGACTGCAGCAGCAGATCGTGCGCTTGCCTTCAAGGCATCGACCATCAATTTTTGTGCAGCAGACCTTGTATTAGGTCGTCTCTTAGGAGGCTCCTCCACGACCTTCTCCTTTCCTTTGCGACTCTCCATCTTCCATTTTAATGGTTCTTCCTCACTTGCAAATTCAGATGAAGAGGAAGAAGAGTACCGCCCTAAATCGAGGGTTTTATCGAAGATGGATCGAGAAGGCCTTACCTCTTCTTCATCCAGGGCGTCAGTATGTTCTGCTCTGGCCTCTTCTCTCATCATTGCCAGGCTCTCAATCACGAGTTCCTCACTCGCTGCCAGGATATTAGACCCTGAAGACATGTGTTCTGGTAGATCTCCCTCAAACATGTTGTCAGGCAACATGTCTTCACATGGACCAGGTACTGTAGCAGTGTTTAGGTCGATGGAGAAAAAAGGGTTATCCAGAGTATTTTGAGGAGGACTGGGTGGGGGAGGAAGTCTGTCTTGAGCAGTTGTTGGAGAGTAGAATGCTAGAGGCTCAATCTCACTAAGGGCATCCAACATTTTCTTAGAAGAAGATGAAGAAGAAGACATGTTTGTGATACTAGAAGGGGTCGTTGAAGGAACAGAAAGAAGAAGAAGACATATTTGCCTTTGAATGAGAGAAGTTTAGTGATAGAGGAGAGAGATAAAGTTTAAGAGACGGATGAGAGTTTCAAGAAGAAAAGACCCCCTTTTAATACGAAGTGAAAAGGTGCCAGGTCCTTGAGTAGATGCGTCGTTTGAGGGAGAAACGATTGGACTTATCGGTCAGAGTAACCGATGACTGACACGTGGCTTTTTCAACGGTCAAAATTTTAGTTTAAATTTAATGTATAAATGCTAACCTGGACAGGCACCAGGTACCATGATAGAGTTTAACTTCATTCCTTAATTGTTCTAGCCTCTTCTTTTGCTGAGCAGGTCCCTATTGAGAGTATACCTACAAAAGATACAAAGATTGATCTTGTTCAAATATTTAAGATTCACACAAAGGATACCTGCACTGCAATTCTAACCATCAAGGGAGTTCTACTGTTGGAAGCTAAAAGCATCACTTGGAGATCAACATTCCCAACTTTAATCTATTTTTCTCAAATTGATCCTTGCTCAGAGCCTTGGTGAAGATGTCTGCAATCTGTTCCTCCGTTGGACAGTATGTAAGCACAATATTACCTTTCTCAACATGATCTCTCAAAAAATGATGTTTAACATCAATGTGCTTTGTTCTCTTATGATGAACTGGGTTTTTTCCCATACTCACAGCACTAGTGTTGTCACACATTAGAGGAATTGCTTTGATGTGGATCCCAAAATCTTCCAAGTGTTGCCTGATCCACAACAATTGAGAACAACAAGCTGCAGCATCTACGTATTCAGCTTCAGCAGTTGAGAGAGCTACAGAATTCTGCTTCCTAGTGCCCCAAGAGACAAGTGATGATCCAAGAAAATGATTCATTCCAGAGGTTCTTTTCCTGTCAACTTGATAACCTGCAAAATCAGCATCTGCAAAGCCAACCAGATCAAAAGTATCACCTGCAGGATAAAAGAGAACCAGGTCCCCTGTTTTCTTCAGGTATTTGAGAATGCGTTTTGCAGCCTTCAGATGTGAATCACGAGGACATGTTTGAAACCTGGCACACATTCCAACACTGTAAACAATATCAGGCCTGCTAGCAGTCAGATATAGCAAGGAGCCAATGATTCCTCTGTACATTGTCTGATTCACAAGGGGATCAGATTCTTCTACTATCATCTTGGAATTTGTTCCCATAGGAGTGTCAATAGGTTTGGAATCAAACATATTGAATTTCTTCAACAGCTCTTTGATGTACTTCTCCTGGCATATTGAAGTTCCATTTGATGATTGCTTGATTTGCAGCCCCAGAAAGAATGTCAACTCACCCATCATACTCATTTCAAACTCCCTTCCCATTAATGATGAGAATTCTTCACAGAGATGTTCTGAAGTAGCTCCAAAAATTATGTCATTCACATAAACTTGAAGGATAAGCAATTTTTGTTCTCTTTTTAGTAAGAACAAAGTATTGTCTATCTTGCCTCTTTTGAAACCATTCTTCAGCAGAAACTTTGACAATCTTTCATACCAAGCTCTTGGAGCTTGTTTCAGACCATATAATGTCTTATTCAATCTGAACACATGATTTGGTAGCTCTGCATCTTCGAAACCAGGAGGTTGCTTGACATACACCTCCTCTTTGAGATCTCCATTCAGAAATGCACTCTTCACATCCATTTGATACAGCTTGATCCCCATAAAAGCAGCAAAAGCTATTAAGATTCTAATAGCTTCAATTCTGGCAACAGGTGCAAAAGTCTCATCATAGTCAATTCCTTCTTCTTGATTGTATCCTTGCACGCCTGGATTTATTTCTAGTAATAACTCCATTTTCATCAAGTTTGTTTCTGAATACCCACCTGGTTCCTATTATTGTTCTACCTTCAGGTCGAGGAACCAGGTACCATACCTTACTTCTTTCAAACTGATGAAGTTCTTCTTGCATAAAATTAATCCAGTCTGCATCACTTAATGCTTCTTTGACATTCTTAGGCTCAATGGATGATATGAATGCTGAGTATGCAACTAGATTTCTTGTTTTTGATCTAGTTTGAATCCCAGAATTCAAGGGAGAAATGAGATTATCAAGAGGGTGTGATGAACTATGCTTCCATCCTGACCTTGCAGCAGACTGATTTGGCAGATACTCATGATCTTCTTCATCAGGAGTGACATCATCTTCTGAGGAGTCTAATGTACTCTGGCAGGAGTTTTGAGTAGTACCAGGTACCCTATCATCCTGTTCAACCTCAGCATCCTCTTCAGGTGGACTGTGATTCTGATCATCACAATCATTATTCAGTTGTTGATCTGCATCAGTTTCAGCACCTTCAATCTTCTTGGATGTTAGCTTTCTGAGTACATCATCATCATCATTTGATCCATCATTCTTCAAGCTTCCATTTTCATCAAACACAACATGAATACTCTCTTCAATGCATTATGTTCGTTTGTTGAATATTCTGTAGGCTTTGCTGGATGAAGAATATCCAACAAATACTCCTTCATCACTTCTGGGATCAAATTTTCCCAGATCATCCTTCCCATTATTCAGCACAAAACATCTGCATCCAAAAGCTCTAAGATAGTTCAGCATTGGCTTCCTGTTGTTGAGCAGTTCATATGGAATCTTGTTCAACACATCTCTTATTAGACACCTGTTGGTAACATAACATGCTGTGTTAACAGCTTCAGCCCAGAAACTTTGAGGAAGATTTGATTCAATAATCATAGTTCTGGCAATGTTCACCAAGGTTCTGTTCTTTCTCTCCACCACTCCATTTTGTTGAGGAGTTCTTGGAGCAGAGAAGTTGTGAGTTATACCATTTTCCATACAGAATCTATCCAATGTTGAGTTTTCAAACTCTGTGCCATGATCAGATCTAATGCTGCAAACAACTTGATTCAATTTGGTTTGAATCATTTTAAAGAACACCACCAGCTCATCAGCTGTATCTGCCTTTGATCTCAAAAATCTCGTCCAGGTGTATCTTGAATAGTCATCAACAATCACCAAGATGTACTTCTTGCCATTTCTGCTTTGAATCTTCAAGGGTCCACAAAGGTCCATGTGAAGCAGCTCTAAGATTCTTGATGATGTTACCTGATTCTTGGGCTTGAATGATGATCTGATTTGCTTTCCTTTAACACAAGCTTCACATATTTTATTTTCAGCAAACTTCATTTTGGGCAACCCTCGGACCAGGTCCTTTGAAATCAACTTATTTAATAAAGATGAACTCACATGTCCCAGCCTACGATGCCAGAGATCAGCATTTTCATTTTGAGCACTGAGACATGTTAAGTCATCTCCATGAGAGATTTCCAAGTTTGCCACATACATATTTTTACTTCTGTGTGCAGTGAGAATTACCTTGTTTGTAGTTAAACTCACCATAGTGCATTTTTCAGAAGTAAATTTGACCTCATTTCCTTTGTCACAGATTTATGACACACTTAGCAAGCTGTACTTCAACACATCCACATGGTAAACATTGTCAATTGAATCTTCAAGAGATCTTCCTACTTTGCCAACTCCCAAAATGTACCCCTTCTTGCCATCACCAAATGAGACACCTCCACCTTGGAGGGTCTTGAGTGAGAGGAAGTTCTTTACATCACCAGTCATATGTTTAGAGCAGCCACTATCCTTATACCAACATTGACTGCTGCCCCTCTCACTCACCTGCACCAAAAATCACTTGTTAAGCTTGGGAACCCATTTCATCTTGAGTTCCCAGTAGGCAGACAAAGGAGTGATCAGATTGTACTTGGTCCAATATGGTAGACTTTGAATCTTTCTAACAAAGGACCTAGGAGCAAGAACAGATTTGTTCTTTGAAAATCTGTGAGTTGAGACAGGTTCTTTAGGACCAGGTTTCTCATTTGGTACATTCTGTCTTTCAGTATAATTAGAGTATCTTTCACATGAGTTTTTCCAGCTAACACACTCATTCTTCAAATGTCCATTCTTACCACAATGCAGACACAACAAATTGTCAGACACAAACACATACTTACTATGAGGATTATAAGGAGGACTTATGTTCAGACTTCCTAGTCCTTTCTTATTGAAATTACTCTGATTTGTCACATTTGACATCAGTTTTGAGGATTTGGTCCACTTAAGAGATTTTTCAAGTTCCTCCTTAAGTTTCACAATATCCTGTTCTAATTTTTTATTCTTTTCAAATGACAATCTGAGATTTGTCTCGGAGTTTTTCAATTTTTCTTGAATTTCTGCTTGCAAACTGTTTGGCTTTCCATTCAGCTTTTCAGCTTCTTCAGTAAACTGACACAACTGATGCTTAAGTTCAGAATTTTTAAACTTTAGAGACACCATTCTTGCCATTGTCTCTTCAAATTGAACTTTGTTTTCAGTTAAAATTTCAAGTTCAGCATTCATGGCATCTCTTTCAGATGTTAAATCTATCACAGAATCTAGCATGACTTTTGCCAAGGTTCTTAATTTCTTAAGAGAATATTTATCCAAGTCAATTTTCATGTCAAGAAGAGTTACCTGATTGTCCTCTTCTTCATTTTCTGTGTGTGCCATGAGAGCAAACATTTCATTGAAGACAATTTCCTCCTCATGCACAGCAATCATAGACACATCTTTTGGCTCATCAGGATCTTCTGAATCACTTGAAGAATCCCCCCATGCAGCAAGAGCTCTTTTGACAACCATATCAGCAGCAGCTTTACGATCTCTGTTTCCAAGTACCAGGTCCCTTTTGTTTTCTTTGTCACCCCTGTGTTTTTGATGTTCCTTGTTTTCAGTCTTGAGCAAAGGACACTCTCTAATGAAGTGTCCAGATTTTCCACACTTGTAGCAAGTATCTCCTTGAGCAGCATTTCGAGTCCCATTTGTTCCTCTTTTATACATTTTGTTCTTTCTCACAATCTTTTGAAATCTACTGATGAGATATGCCATATCATCATCATCACTTGAATCTTCATCTGATTTATACTTCAACATCAATGATTTGTCCTTCTTGATTTCCCTTTTTGACAAATCATAGTTTCGATTCATCTCATGTGTTTTAAGATTGCCAATCAAGGCATCCATAGTCAGCACCTTCAAGTCTTTAGCTTTAGTAATGGCATCAACTTTACTCTCCTAAGACTTTGGAAGAATTCGAAGCACTTTCCTGACTTGTTTGGTCATGCTTATAGGTTCACCCAAACTTCATAGCTCATTTATAATAGAAGAAAACTTGGTGAACATGTCATGTATAGTTTCTCCTTCCTTCATTTTGAAGTTCTCATATCGTGAGGTGAGCATATCAATCTTGGATTCTTTGACTTGTTCAGTTCCTTCATGTGCAGTCAACAAGCAATCCCAAATTTCTTTAGCAGACTCACAGGCTGACACTCTATTGTACTCATCAGGTCCTATCCCACAAACCAAAAGAGTTTTAGCTTTGAAACCCTTTTCAATCTTTTTCTTGTCAGCATCATCATATTTCTGCCTGGGCTTTGGAACAGTAATGGTCCTTTCTCCATCTTTTACTTCCATCATTGGAACAAAGGGTCCATCTAGTATAATATCCCATAACTCGCTATCTTCAGCCATGAGATAGTCGTGCATTCTAACTTTCCACCAACTGTAGAAGTGTCCATTGAAACGAGGAGGTCTGTGTGATGACTGACCTTCTTCGAGGTTAAGTGGAGCTGCCATTCTTAGAACAAAATCACTTCCTTGGTGTTAACCAAATAGGTAGTGTCCGCTCTGATACCACTTGATAGAATGTATGCCTTCACTTAACGAGTAATGGACCAGGTCCCTTACTTTACTTCAGAGAATTACCAGAAAGTTAAATGCAGTAAAATCAACACAATAATTTTACGTGGAAACCTTCTTGCTTAAGGGAGTAAAACCACGACCTGTCTCACAGGATTTTCAATCGTTTTCACTAATCTTCAAAAGCAAAAGAGAAACATGATTACACTAAACGTAAGAAAGAGTTATCAATCTTACCGTTAAACAATAGATCTCTATTACTCAACAAGCCAAAGTAGAAAAACAATCTACCCACTAAGCTATCCCACCTGGACAACCTAGACTTTGAACACAACACACCAATTCCTTTATAGATTTAGGAGTGGTTTACAATTTAAGAACAAGAGAATAAATTCCTAAACAACTAGACGAAAAGCTCCAGATGTTGCTGTTGTCCTAGGAATGATTCTGCCTTTGCTTTGTATTTGTCTTTGCAAGAGTTCTTGAAAAGTGTTTATCAAGTTGCAAAAACTGAAGAAAAGTGTTTAGGAAAGTGCCTTTTATATGGGCAAGTCACTTTCCTAAACTTCTTTGTCATTGGTTGGAAGGGTCACACTTTCTGACGCCATCGGGAAGTGTGCACCTACTTTCTGCACCATCTCCAGCTGGCAGTTGACTGGCTCATAATCATGAGAGTCTGGTACCTCTATTAGGTCCCTGAGTTTTGTTTCATCTGCAATACTTTGAACAATACACCTGCAATACTCAAGTAGAAAATCCGGTACCTTTATGAGGTCCCTAAGTTTGTCAAATCATCAAAACTACAAATAACAGATTCTCTAACCAATAAGCATCACTATGAGCCTAAGCGATGGTACAACGTCTTACCTCACATTGCAAGACAATCGTCCTATACCTTATCATCGGCATAGGACTTGAACTAAGTGAATCCACTAGTCTATGCTAAAACTCACTAAGGAATCATCTAAAAAGTATGACCCTTTATATGTCCATGTTGGCTATATGGTTTATAGGGGCTTGAGTTAATATGAACTCGCGTCCCCATATCAGTGCTCAACACTACTCACAAAATACTTAGCTCAATGTTTTAAAAATAACTTCTACTCTGGTTTGAGGTAGTTTATTCAAACTTAGCTTTTAAAAGCTCTCTTGAAAATCATAGTTTTGTCTTTAGTAAAAACTAGCCAAAGGCTCTGTTAGAAGTCTAGCTTCCTTTATTTCTCAAAATGTGAAAACATTTGTACTCTTAGTAAATATTTAGTCCCCTCATAACTTTTAACAAATGAACTTAATTTTTTACTCTTTGCTCAACTTGTAACTTAACTCTTATGGAAATACTAAGTTCCTTTATAACTTTTGAGAATTCTAACTCAACTCACTACTCTTTGCTCAACTTGTAGCTTGATCCTTAAAACAAAATTAAAATATTTGTTTAAGACTCTTGAAAATTTTTAAGAACTTAGTTTGATTTGTTTTTAACTTTTAGACTTGACTCTTAACTTATTTGACTTTACTCTTAACTTTCCTTGAATTGAATTATGAATTCAAGGTTCATGATATCATGTTTATGGATAATTTCATGATGTTTAGATGTACCTTAGAGTGTTGGAATCAACTAAGAAATGTGGTTATATCACTTAGGAACTAGTACGAAAAGATGGGGAAAGAATGGAGTATCCATGCGTCCTTGGCTCCCTGAGAGGCGTGGAACACCAGAGCCTGATGGAAAGAGGTTGTCCTGAGGGGATCTGGCTGGTGCGCCGCACTAGGGCTTGTTGGACAGAACCTACCCTGAAGGGCTCTGGCAGACGCAGCGCCCCAAGGCCTGTCAGACGGGAGTTTCAACTTTTCTTCTCTATTTTTCATCTCTAAACCTTCTAAACTTCCATGCATATTTCCCTAAACACTTAGGATTACAAATGACCTCAATACCCAATAGATTAAACTCGAGAAACAACCTGAAAACACGAATCAAATCAACTAAAGGCATGCAACAACTCAACCAACAAGATTTCAATAATGTTCTTCAAGAACTTCACTTTTCATCATCAATCTACTCACATACCTTATTATTGATCACCCCCGACGAATTCCACTTGAAAATCCTGGCGTTCTTGATGAATTCTTGATCTTTTCTCCCTTTTTTCCTTCTTCTCTTTTCTCTTCTCCAAGCCCTAAGTGTAAACAACATTTCTATTCTAAATTTCCAATTTATTTTAACCCCAAATAAACCCTTAAAACGGATTAGAAAATAGATGAGCGGAAAGACAAGTTTGCCCTTACTAAAATCGAAATTGGACTTTCCTCTCTTCAACAATCCAACTTCCAAAATGCATATCTCCCTCATACGATATCGAAATCGTGCAAACGCAGCGTCGTTGGAAAGATATTTCCAAGGCCCCATATAAAGAACTAACTCTAGCTCATCCTGAGCTAGAAGTTATAGGCGTTTATCAAAACTGACTTCTTACACTTCGGCAAATTTTCAAGATTTTTTCTATTCTTTTCAAAAATGATAATTTTTGGTTTCTTAGCTTATTCTTGGCTATTACGAGTTACGAGATGTTACATCTTGATTATGTAAAATGAATTTTATCTTATAACAGACATAAAATAAGACGTTAAAACACCACTTATTTTGAAATTGAGAAAAAAAAGTAATTAATAACGTGACACTAATTAGTACTTCTATGATTATTTCAAATTAATTTGTCAATGCATAAAAAAAATCGATATATCTCTTGTTCGATTTACTTTTTTCAAAAAATCGATAAAATTGGAAGAACATTATCAATGTGTCTATTATTATGTAAAACAAATTTTATTTTAAAACAAAAAAAGAAGTAAAACACCACTTATTTTGAAATAGAGGAAATAGTAGTAATTAATAACATGACACTAATTAGTACTTCTCTGATTATTCCAAATTTGTTGTCAATTTATAAAATAAATATATGTGGCTCTTCCTTTTTATTTAAATAACGACTATTTTATAACACATATTTTAAAAATGATATACATGTGCAACATACGTGTTGTGAAACTAGTAATAATAATTAAAAAAAAGTATAGCACAATAGCTCTTCATTTTAAAATAAGTGGTGTTTTTAGCTTGTTTACAACTCTTAAGGAAATTAACTGTTCCTAAAAAGTGAGATGCATTTTTTAATTTACTTTTGATAAATACATGTAGCTCTTTTTTATTATTTAATTAATGATAAAGCTGAAAAAAAACATTATTAACATGTTCTTCATTGTGAATTTACTTTTATAACAAACACAGAATGTTAAAACACCACTTATTTTGAAATGAAAAAGTTAGTAACTAATAACGTGATAATAATTAGTATTCCTAAGATTATTCTAAATTAATTTTCAGTGTACAAAATAAATGCATATAGCTCTTTTTTTTAAAAAACAATCCAAAAAATGATAAAATTGGAAGAACATTATTATCGTGTATGTAAATTTATTTTAATACAAATAAAGAAGAAGTAAAACACCACTTATTTTAAAATGAAAGAAATAGTAGTAATTAATAACGTGATTCTAATAAGTACTGCTATGATTATTATAATTAAGTTGTTAATTTAAAAAATAAATATATGTAGCTCTTTTCTTTTAATTTATACAACGACTATTTCACAACATCGTATACTAAAAATACGATACCCACGTATAATGTTGTCCTTCATCTTAAAATAAATGATATTTTTAGCTTGAACACACCTCTTGAGGAAATTAAGTATTCCTAAAAAGTGAGAAGAATCTTTTTCTAATTTACTTTAGATAAATATATGTAGCTTTTTATTATTATTTATATAACGATAAAATTGGAAGAACATTTTTAGCATGTTCTTGATTATGTAAAACTAATTTTATTTTATAGCAAACAAAAGATAAAAAGTTAAAATATCATTTATTTTAAAATAAAGAAAAAATAAAAATTAATACTGTGACACTAATTAGTACTCTTACCATTATTCCACATTAGTTATCGACGTACAAAAATAAATGCATGAAGCTCTGTTTTACGATAATTCAAAAAATAGTAAAATTGAAAGAACATTAATGTGTTTTTTGTTATGTAAAACAAATTTTACTTTAAAATAAAAAGAGTAGAAGTAAAAAACCACTTATTTTGTAATGAAGCAAATAGTAGTAATTATTAGTGTGACTCTAATTCGTACTCATGTGATTATTTTAAATTAGTTGTCAATTTACAAATAAATATATATAGTTCTTTTATATTTATTTAAATATCAATAAAATTGGAAGAACATTATTAACATGTTCTTGATTATAGAATAAGACAATATTTTTTTAAGCAAAAAAAAAAAAGAAAAAAAGAAACACCATTTATTTTGAGGAAGAAAATATTAGTAATTACAAATAACGTGACACTAATGTGTAATAGTACGATTTTTACAAATTAATTGTCAATTTACAAAATTAAGGTAAAATTACTCTAATTTTCCCCATATTTCCCTTCAATTTTTTCAAAAATATAAATATTGCAAAATACCAAAAATGTTCTTTCATTATCAATTTTGATGTTTACAAATCAAGAACATAAAGATAAAAATATATTTAAGCCATAAAAAATAAATCAGTAAAAATACACATATTATTCATGTTTCTCGAGGGGCGTTAAAGAAAAAATAAATGAAAACAAATACTAATATATTACCCTTTTATTTCTTTTTTTTAATATTTAATATAAAAGTGAACAAGGGTTGGACTAAGACTGGTCAACGGAACGGGATGTACCGGTATTGTTCCGGTTCATCCCGTTTCGATTGCCTACGGGACGGGACGGGATAGTCTGAACCGGTACACGGAATGGGATGAAACCGTGATTTCGTATCGGTATACCGGTACCGGTTCATCCCGGTTTCGGTTCCGGTCCAGTCCAATTCCAATCCTCTTTAATTAATATATATTAATTTTTTTTATATTTTATATAATTTATATTTATATTTTCTATAAATTATATTTCATACTTTATATTTTATTTAATATTTACAAGACACAAATTATAAATATAACTTATAAAATAAATATTAATGAATATAAGTAATAACTTATAAAGTATAAACTTCCAAAGATTTAAATTTTGAAAACTTTATTAAACTTTACTTGCAAACTTAACAACAACAAAAAAAATTATAAAATATCTTTAAAATAAACTCAAGTAAAAAATTATAGTATAAATTTAAAAACTATTAATTTATACTTAGAAAAATAAAAATAAAAATTATATTTTGGTAATCCCAAAAAATATCGCTTATCCCGTCCCGTTCCATCCCGGTCCGTTCCGGTTCCATCCCAATATATAGTGAAACAAGACGGAACCGATTATTTATTCCGATAATTCCTGTCAGATTCATTCCGATACCGGTCAACAGGTTCCGTTCCAATCCGATACCAATTTGTTCCGGTCCAATGAACCGATTCCGGTCCGTTGACCAGTCTTACGGCTATCATTTGTTGTAGCGAAAAGCTTTGTGAATAGTACTTCAAAATTATAAGCAAACCACGTGTACTGAATTTGTGGTCATTTAAGGGGTACTTCTGATTTTATTTTTTGGATTTGATTTTAGGTCTTATTTTGTCTACTTATTATTCGAATGGTTTGTTTTTTTGGTTCAATTTGCTGATCTATTCGGTCTTTGTGTGTGTTGCATGCACTGAATTTAAATTTAATTTGGTGTTGTTTTGATCCATCAAATGTAGAAACTTCATATTCAAAAATATCTCCATTTCTCATAGGGTAAGTTGGTGTGCGGTTTCAATACAGATTACATTCTTTGACTATGTTTAATCTTCTCTGATTTGATTGTAAGAGGTTTTTTTTTTTTTTTAAATTTTTCCTTTAGTATATAACATTATACTTGCTCATGTTCGACTCTGTCCATGATCAAATTATGATAATTCTATTACAATCTTTTTTGCTTTTGTGGCTCTCAAATTTTGTCACCTTTTTTCTGTATATCTCTATCTTGGTGTTTGTCTTAGCTCTTTGTATTGGTGAGACTGTACTTTCATTGTTTATAGTAACCCCAAAAAATTGGGTTGCTTCTTGTTTTGCTGAAAGTTTGTATACATCTCAAGTATTTTGTGTCCACCAAAAAAGTAGAATAGAATGTATGACTTTTACTTTAACAAATTGAGCACTACTTGCAACAGGAATGTTCGACAAAGAAAATGACGAGTGTTGCATGCCTTGAAGGAAGTTGGCAGGATCTATCCTTTTTGCTGTTTTTGGGCTAGATTCTGAACTATCTTCATGACTTCTCCCTGTTTTTCTCACTTTTTCAAAGTATCAAATTTCCTGTTGATGGATATCTGATGGTAGTTTATGGCTTGAGAGCCTAAGACTTTTAATTGGTCTCTAATTTCACTAATGTAATCGCTAGGTAGTAATTTACAGAAATGCATATACACTTCAATCATCTTAAAAGTCTTAAACTATTACTTGAACAAGTTGGTAAAATTTGTTCTAAACACTGAAGCTAAAATTATAGGGATGATCGAAATCATATATTAGATGTCATAGATTCTAACTTAAAAGGTCACAATTGTTTCACTATTACATGGTATTCAATAGTGTTTGTCTAAGCTGAAAATACATCTATTTACATGTAACAATAGTTCACCTTTTCGGTCTCGCTGTCCGCGTTTCAATTTATTTATCCTATTTTGACTTGGCACAAAGTTCAACAAAATATAAAAGAATTTTGAATCTTGTCGTCTAATTAAAAGTTATGTCAATTGGACCAAAATGTACTCTAATCTTGTGGTTTTAAGTAAAAAATTGAAATTGAAGAGTTGCTTAACAAAGGAAAGAGACATTCTTTTTGGACTAAAAGGAAAGTAAGACAAATAAATTGTACCGGATGGAGCAGTTTTTTTTTTGTAAGTATATGTATTAATAATTGCTATGATATTTATTTGAAGGTAAAAGAGGCATAAAGCATAGGGGGAATTTTATAAACTTGCTCTAATTTAGAGATGAATCATAACTTTGGTTATTTTGATGAGTATCAATAGGCCTAAGGATTGAAAGAATGAATTTATAAAATGATGATGATGATAGTCGAGATAATTTTTTTTTGGATATCTGAGTGCTTTTTAAGGAAGAGGAAGAAATTATTGTGATAAAATTTGACATGCTATTTCTAATCTGTGGAAACGTGGTAACCCAAAAAGAGGAAAAAAATGTAACTCTTCAAAAGCTTGAATCTTTAAGCATATTCTTGGCAACTTTTCTAATTGACCCAATTAACTCCTGAAATGTTCCAATTGTTGAAAATATAAATGAGGGAAGAAAAGGTAAAAAGAAAAATTACTATCATCTAAGTCCGGAATTGTTGTGTAAGATCGGTGAAGTTTCCATGTTGTTTGTCCTCTGAGGAAGTTCTACCCTCAAGTTTCCGGGTTAGGTTCATGTTCCCTAGAACAGAAAGACATAATTGGATATAGTTGGTCATTTATGTGTTCTATGGTGATACAAATCTTACATTTAATATGTTTTTATTCACCTTGATTCAGTATTTTCACATTGATAGGTGATATGATATGCTCTGCTTTTAATTCTACAAATCATTCATCCATAATTGTATTTAAAGTCATTTAAATTTTCATGGAGTTGATGTGAAAAATGTAGTAGCATTAACATAGAGGAAAGAATATGTTGATGAAAACACCTCTGGAGTATGTAGTTTTCTTAAGCATCTCCCCGATACATTTGTGTTTTCTAAGACATTTATTATATTTTGTTTGAAGCCTTCTTTGGCAATGCCAACATAATTGCCTTAGATTTCTTCGATTATTTGATGTTTGTTTCTCCCCATCTCTTCTCAAATTGGATACCTTCTATCACATGTTTCTAACAAATGTATTGGCTACAAGTTTCATGGTTTAATAGAACATGATGAAATTTTTATCAAGCCATATCAAATCTTGAATCACAGTGATGGCAATGAGGCACCCGGTCAAAAGCGAGAGAAACCCCATCCCTCTCTTTCCTTTTTTCGCCCCCATGTCGCCACACGGGGGGAACATAGGGACGATGAAAGCGATGGAATTCTTGAAGTAAGTGTAGACCTTTGAAATTATTTTTTTCTAGCAATATCTCGAAATCTTTTCAGCTGCTCAACATTATAACTGGTGGTGTCACCTTAGGAACAGGAAAAAGAGTAGTTTGATTGCTACACCCTTTACTGGTAAGTTTGCTACTTTAGTTCTTCTCCTTACCTGTATATTATTATGTATAGACTGGACGACTAAATTGACTCCCTGCCTATTGGTTGGAAATTTTCAAAGTACGATATTTATTCCCTCTCCATATAATAAGATTCTTCATTCAACTATTTCATGGAACATAGTAGGTATCAACATAATATGAGACCTTTTATTTTTTAAAATCGTACGGAAAAGGATTTCAAATATTGATTCAGCTTTGAATTTATGATTGTATGCATGACTTAACTACTAAGAAGGAAAAGAGGATATGGAAATTTCTAGCTTTCCTATTGAGTCAGGCAGTCGACTTTAGCGTGCAACAAGTCGATTAAATTTTCTACTGCTTTCAAAAGAAGAAATATTATCCAAGATAATTTTTTTTGCTGCAAAGATAAGTATCTATCATGTACAATTGGTGTTGCCAATATTCTTATTATGATGATTTAATAGTTTTTACCTCTGTAGGAGTGATGACACATTTCTTGTACAAATTTACATACAACCTATACTATCGTTAAACTAATTCAACTCCTTTTAAGCTTACAATAAGAAGCTCTGCCGTGAGTATACTTTTGCTACAAATATGATTTTTATTTTGTTTGGTGTTTATTTTGTGCTCTTTGCATAGTTTATATGTTCTAGGACCAAATAGTAAAAGTTACACTTCTGAAGTTTATACGTTGTAGGTGACATTGTAAAATTTTCTAGATCTATGTCATGATAGAGTAAGAAATAATAGTACATGAATGATTATGAGATGATGGAAGCAAAAATTTAATAGTATGATGCATGATATGTGTAATGTTTTATGATTTTGTAATTTATTGCTTTGCTTTTACAGGAATTTCTCTGTTATGTTATTATCAAGTCATGACATATGATTCATTTATGACATTACAACAAATTGAATTTATCAACTAGGACAGAATGCAACTGACTCTTCTCGACATCTGCCACTTCACTAGATATTTTTAACAAAAAAAGACATCTGATGAGAAATTCAAGAATAATTGGCATCTCCATGTTTCCTTTTGAGAGTGATTGTGTCACCTCACTTTAGTTTCATGTTTCTTTGTTAGAGAAGATCCAATTAATTATTACCAGATTAAAATCTGATTTGTATGAGAAAAAAGGTGTATGCCTTTGTACTTCTGCTACAATTTCATTTATCAATTTCCGCTTTTTGTTCAAGAGATTGAACAATCAAGGTGTTTCTGTTGAATCTGATTGGATAAGCTTAGTTTTAATAGGTACTACTTGTGTAATTTTGTTTTGCATATGTGGAATGCCTATTATTGCCTACCAAGACATTCTAACTTAAATACTTACTCAATGTACTTTTACATTACTGTGGCAGTGCTGGCTTTATGTTTTTCCTTTCAACTTAATCATGTGTTAGAAAGTATCCATCACATAAAAATGTGAAATATTAAATATTAGCGTGGGCCATGCATCTCTAGTATGAAGCTAAGTGAGTAGTTTGGAAAAAACTGTCACGTAAGACAAAAGATGTATTAAAAAAAAGTTCATGGAGTAATAGAACCTTAGTTAAGGTGTCTCTAGGAGTTCGGTCATAGTCTAGAGAGGTACTTGTACATTTTTCCAAAATAATCTAATTGATACATAATACATTTGAATGAATTTCTTCTTATTGGCAAGGGCAAGAGAGGGGGCAGTGAGAGGAGAGTCAAGGGAGAGAGGGAGAGAAATTTGTTATAAAACCATACTTAAAACTATGAATTATAATTATTTGAATAACAGTGATTTATCGTAAATACATACTACATATTTGCTTATTTGTGTAATTTTTCCTACTTTGTATTCTTCAAACCAAATGACGTGAAAAAGAATACTTGCTCAATCTTTCTATCTCATGATTGAAGGAATAGGGTCTTAAGAAAAAGGAACCAAATTTTTTATTTAGAGCTTATTTGGGAAGCACGTAAGAAATTGTATTAGTTTAATTAATCATTTTTATTACTATCTTGAATATTTTAGTGGATTTATCTTGATAAATAATGTTTTATCACTCATGTAAAAAAGTTAAAATTGAGTTTGAAGTCGCAACTTGCCCCGACCCGCATTAGTTTTTGAAAAACACACTCCAAACTGCCGCGCAAAACCTTAAATCGCCCCACCCTACATAGCCTTAAAACCGTCCTGCATCTACCCCGCCGTATTGCCATTCCTATGTCGAAGTAGAAGAAAAATTTTCTATTTTGAGCAAAAGAATAGAATAGTAGAATGTTTTTATCAATTGTAGTTGGCAAAGGTAAGAAATTGATAATAAGACGGTGACATACGATTTGGTTGTGTAGTGAGTTGGCAAATCCTTTAAATGAATAACTCCTCTTGCAGAAATTAGCAAAACACACTAAAATAAGCAATACCAGTGTTTTTCCTGCTTTTTAATTTTTTTCATAATACAATAATATTATCATATGAGAGGACTCTACAAACAAGTTTTCATCACTACTGTCCAACTGCCAATTGGCTCTCTAATTTACATTATCTACAAAGTAAAATGAGAAAAAAGAAAAGGGTACCTAAAAGAATTCCCAAGAGAAAATTAAAGCAAAGTGGCATATTTTGCTGAGAACAACCATGTACTCGTCAAATTCCAATGTCTGCTAATTACCATCCACTGCAACAATCATAAGTCCCTTCTTGTTCTCGGAGTTGACGGACCTGTGTGATGCCTTTGGACTGGCTGAGTTCAAGAGTCGTACTTCTGGGAGGCAAGATAGTTAAGGGCTGTAACCACGTCTGCTATTAGAGGGCACATGTTGGGCTGCTCCTGGACACACATTGCAGCTACTGCAAGAGCTTGATACAAGCCTCTAACTGGATACTGACCTTGAAGCTCTAGATCAGCCATTTGTGAGAACTTTCTACGGTCTTTGAACAATGGTCGAGCCTGCAAATTTTGAAATGTAGCTCTAAGGTATAAATTTCTTACCCATAAGTAGCTTGACAAACCAAGAGCTATGAAACTCTTACTCATTGGGCAGCGAACTATATAACAGGATTTAGTTTGAAATGCAAACAATCTAGAAGTGAAGCAAGGAACTGGATAAAACTAAGCAGGTAGGTGCAGGTTGGTATACCGAATACAATAAACACACATGAGACTATCCGAGAAGCAACTAACTGGACAAGGCACTCGAAAGTACAACTATTTGAATAAAGATATGGACTAGGTTGATGACTTGATACTAAATGACACTGACAACATTGCAGCCGAAAGGTTCTAATTTGTGTAGAAGATTGGTTGTATTTCATAGAGTATCATATCTTTTGTACATTCTCTAGTTTTAGGTATGCTACTTGTATACTAGAATTGTTCCCAACATTTTATAAAAATATTTACCTTATCATGAGATAAAAAAGAAGATATATATAAATGTGATGTAATAACTTGAAGACCAACTAGAGATGTAGCAGAGAGCACCATTAAATGCCCAGAACCCAAAGGACAACAGAATATATTCAAGTCCTAATGAGCATTTGAGTGGTTGATTCAGAAAGAAGACAGGGAAAATAATTGAGAAACCTTGCACATAATAAAAACCGCAACAGATTGGTCGTGCAACATAATAAGCATGCACCAACTAGTTGAAGATTAAAGAAAAGACACATAAACTACACAGACTAAGTTGTTCCACCACTGTCAGAACAAGTGACATCATAAAGCCAACACATCTCCTTGCAATCTTCCATGTTGAATTTCTTGAGAATTTCCTTGGCATATTTCTTCTAGCAAATGAAAATTTCATCCTGTCCCTGGTTGATTTCCACACCAAGAAAATAAGACATTAGACCAAGATCAGTCATCTCAAAGGCTTGCATCATTTCTTGCTTGAAATCCTCGATATGCCCTTGTATTGCTTCCTGTAATTAGTGCATCATCCACATATATAGACACAACAAGAATATCAATGCCATGATGTTTAACATAAAGAGTAGATTCTAATACTCTTTTCAAAGCCTAAGCCAAGTAAATGGCGATCTATTCGACCATACCAGGCCCTTGGTGCCTGTTTAAGTCCATAAAGTGTCTTTCTTAACCTATAAACTTTGTCCTCATTTCCTTTCTTCACAAAGCCTCCAGGTTGCTCAACATAAATTTCTTCCTGTAGAAAGCCATTAAGGAATGCTGATTTGACATCCATCTGATACACTTTCCAACCCAACTATGCAACAAGAGCAAGAAGTAACATGATCGTGTCAAGCCTAGCTACTGGTGCAAATGTATCAAAATAATCCACACCAAAAATTTGAGCATACGCCTTAACTACAAGTCTTGTTTTATGCTTATTCACTGAATCATCTACATTTAGCTTGGTTCTAAAGACCAATTTCAACCCAATTATCTTTCTGTCTTCAAGTTGATCAAGAAGCTCCCAAATCATGTTTTTCTCAATCATAAACAACTCTTCTTTCATTGCAGCAACCCATTTTCATCATTTTTGGATTCATTGTACCCAGCAGGTTCACATACTGCTACATTGCATCTCTGGTATATATCTCTGAGTTGTCGAGTACCTTTGACTGGTAAATGATCCACCATTTCATCCTGCCGTGAGAGTGATATTTTCTTCTCAAAAAACTTGGTAGGAGACTTTTCTGCTTTGTCAGACGTGTTAAGGACAAATCTCTTCGAGTCTTTCCACACCAGTCTTCATTCTCTATAAAATTCACATCTCTACTAAAGATTATATTTTCAGTTTGTGGTTGAAAGATTTTATATGCCTTTGAAACTAAACTATATCCAATAAAAATGTCTGGGACAGATTTTTTATATTGTTTATCTCGTTTAACCTGAGGAATGTAGGAAAAACAGAGACAACCAAACACTTTAAGAAAATTTAGCGATGGTTTAAATCCATACCAAGCTTCAAATGGAGTTCGGTCTTTCACTGCCTTTATGGGAAGCCTATTTTGAAGAAAAACTGATGTATTTTCTGCCTCTGCCCAAAAAAAATTTGGCAAGTTCTCCTCGTGCAACATGCATCTAGTCATCTCCATAATGTATCTGTTTCTTCTCTCGCTTACTCCATTTTGTTGTGGAGTATAGGGAGTAGGAAGCTAATGATGAATCCCTGCTTCCTCACATAACATGTCGAACTGGTAAGAAGTGTATTCCTTTCCATTATCTGTTCTTACAGACTGAATTTTACAGTTGGCTTCATTTTCTACTTTTGCTTTGAACTTCTGAAAAACATTAGAAGCCTCTGACTGATGCTTGAGATAATAAATCCAGCACATGCGGGTTAGATCATCTACAAAAATGATATAGCAAAGACTACCTTTTAGTGAAGGAGTCCTTTGAGGTCCTGCTATATCAGTATGAATTCGTTGCAATTTGTTCGAGGCTCTCCAAGTTGTCTTTGGAAATGGTAGTCTGCTTTGTTTTCCATATTGACACGCAAGACAATTTGAAGAATGTACTTCTAAAATAGGCAAATCCTTAACTATTTTCATTTTTTGCATTTTAACCAACCCTTCATAGTGATAGTGTCCGAGTCTCTTGTGCCAAACTTCTGCAACACTTTCTTTTGTTGTAAAAACAACATGCTTTTCCTCAAATGGATCTAATGAGAAACTTTTGCCTCTCAATCTTACTTTAAAACATTTCTTGATATGAAGCATCCTTGATCAAGCAATGATTATCTTCAAAATTTAACTCGTAGCCTTTTTCCATCAATTGACCAACACTAAGCAAGTTTTGATCTATGGCAGGTACATAAAGCACATCAGAAATTGTTTTAGTACCTAAATTATTTGGAATACCAATGGTTCCTTTCCCTCTTACAGGAAGATGGTCGTCATTACCTATTCTGAATTTAGTAATGGTTGTGGGCTTCAATTCCTTGAAGAGAGACATGTCATTTGTCATATGATTAGTGCATCCACTATCAATCAGCCAACACTCACTAGATGATCTACTTGAAAAACATGTAGCAACAAAGAGTTGATCTTACTCCTCACCTTCAACAATTTTAGCCTCTACTTCTTGTTGCTGACCATTGTTCTTGCAAATGACAGCTTCATGCCCAAATTGATTGCATTTACTACATTTAGCATCAGGCCTTCTCCAACATTTATATGGTGGATGACCTTTCTTGTTACATAATGCTTACAAGGAGGATAACTTTTCTTTGAGAGTCAAGTTTTTCCTTTGGTAGTACTTGTTGAAATGCCTTCGCCATTCTTCTTGTTCTTCTTCTTTTTGTTTTTGCCTCCATCTTGAGGCTTGGCAAACAATGCTCCCTCTGTATTTCCTTCTTCTCTCATGACTCTTCGTTGTTCTTTTGCTTGCAAAGCATTCAATAACTCTGCGAAGGTGATCTTGGACAGATCCTTTGTGTTTTCCAAAGTAGTTATGGTTGCTTCAAATCTTTCCAGCACAGTTACCAAAATCTTTTTAACAATACGTTTATCATTAAACACGGAACCAAGCAATCTTACCCTGTTTGCTATGTTCAAGAGCCTTTCAAAGTAATCTTTGATGGTTTCAGTTTCTTTCATCTTCTGCATCTAGAAATCTCTTATAAAATTTAGCACTTGCATACCTATGATCCTTTCATCCCCTTCGTATTCTGCCTTGAGATAATCCCATATGGCTTTTGCTGACTTTAGAGACATAATTCGAATGAAGATTGAAGAAGATACTGCTGAAAATAAATTGCCTTTGATTTTTGGTTTTCCTGTCTTTATGGTTTTTGATCTGGGGCATAGTAGGATTGTTAGGCAATAGAGGAACTTCATAATCTTCTTCGACTGCCTCCCACATATCCATGGCATCTAGATATGTTTCCATCCTTACTGCCCAAATATGATAGTTACAACCATTAAAAACAGGTGGTGCCATTACGGAAAAACTTGATTCTCTACTTCCACGATTGATAAACTTGTCTTGTTGATTACAATCAAAACGCCCACGGATCCATCAAGAAATAAATGTTCTGATACCAATTGTTAGTTTTCATAGAAGGAAAAACATAACAATATGATCTTCTTTTGTTATTGAACAAGTAGGAACATTAGTGAAGAAAAAATTTATGAAAGCAAAACTAAAAAACTTCATTATAACACATATATTTATAGAGTTTACAAGTAAACCAACTCCTAAGGATAAGATTAAAAAACTAAGGATAAGATAGAATTTAACAGCTAAACAGTAAATAACTACCCTAGTAAATAACTACCCCACAATACAGATAACTTGGACTGATGCAGTCCTTATGCATATTTCTAACAAAAGTCCCATCAGATACCGATTTGTATCGAAAGGAAGCTATGCAATATTTTCTTTTATGGTGCAGCAAGATTTGATATTAATCCCTTGGACTATTTAGTACTTCACAAACTAACCAAAATTCCTTCAAATAAATTCCAGATGAACTCCAGTAGTCATATCATTATATCACCTAAGATAGAAGTTGCGGTATTGCTATTTTAATCTTAAGAACACATTTTTTTGTCAAGTACAGCAAGATCCAGAACATGGTAGAATTAATTAATTAGTTATCTTATACATACCATGTAGATGGTCTTCCAGTAATCCTAACGGCATGAACTCGTAAACGAGAAGTCTCTGATCTCCATCAGCACAATATCCAATCAAGTTGACAAGGTGTGGATGGTGAAGTAGGCTTAACATCAGGACCTCAACAAGAAATTCCCTATTTCCTTGCAATCCATTTCGGTCGAGTTGCTTGATGGCCACGACCTATATAAGAAATCATTTTCATGCCTCATAAGCAATCTAAAGAGTACGAGCAATATCCAATTGACAAAACAGAAGTAATCTACTGTTGAGCACAGTAACAGTAAATGACCCCGTGGCACCTGGAACACATTAGGTGGACGAGTCTTGTTTTTCTCTCGAGGCTGGTAGCTCTAGTATCTATCCCCGCTAACAGCACAGAAGTATAGATAAAAGTTAGTTATGAACGGAGGAAAAATTCAAAGGTGGCAAAACTATTAGTTTTTTTTAGGTGGCAAAACTAATATGTCAGACTCAAGTTGTGCGTCTACAACTTCTCCGATGGATAAAAGAATTCTCGCTAACAGCATCATAAGAGCCAAAATGTTGCAGAATATAAAATGAGAAGACGACAATGCAGGTGATGAATCTGAATCTGTTCAGTCATAGTACCATCGGTCGAGGAACATGGAAACAAGGCGTTACGGCACAACATTATAAAGGTATAAACCACAGGAGGCTAAATATTAAGATGCAATCATTAAGGTTTCTCGTCCTCGAAGTCATCGGGGATGGGATAGTGCACCTTTCACCATTACATTTCGGTGATGTTTGCAGTATCAGGTATTGCAAGGACTCCTTTTCTTTTTAGAAAATGGCAACTTTATATTCACACCAAAAAATAATGAATTGGAAATTTACATCCCACATCCTAAGGGTATTCTTTACAAGTTTCCTATAAAATCTACTCTCTCCTCTTATCAGATTTTGTTTACACCAAAAAAAAAGAAGGCTTATACAATTCATTCTAATCTTCTGTAGATTAGTCTTCTGTCCATCAAAACACCTTGAATTCCTTTCTTTCCAAAGAGTCCACCAGATGATGCTGGGATAGTTCTCCACCAGTGCTCTTTTCTGTACTCTTTTCTTCCTCTGTTACCAATACCATTCCAATTGTTTAGGGGTTCCTTTGTTGTACTGGGCATCACCTACTTGACTCCTAACAAATAAAAAAATATGTTCCATAGGCTCATAGCTGCCTTACAATGAAGAAATAAATGATCATTAACTTCTGCTTCCTGCTCACACATGACAGATCTTGAGCAAAATTGCCATCCCCTTTTCTGCAAAGCCTCATGAGTCAGGCAAGCCTTTCTGCATACCAGCCAGCTAAAGCAATCTACCTTTGAAGGGCATGTGGGTATTGCAAGGACTTCTGGTGCAACAGGAAGCTCTTCAGCAATAATACTCATTTCCACCTCCACAAAACAACTATGCTCCATTAAAAAAAGTGGAATCAATAATAAGAAACTTTTCAATAGTTGAACTTGTTCAAGATTTTAAAGGGTTTCCACCTCCACAAAACAGCTATGCTCCATTAAAAAAAGTGGAATCAATAATAAGAAACTTTTCAATAGTTGAACTTGTTCAAGATTTTAAAGGGTGGGGGCTGGTGGAGTTAGCGCAGAAGGCAACCAAAAAAGGAAGCAGATTCGCCTGTATTATCTCTTTAGACTTAACCCTGGAAGCAGTTAAGGGGCTTTAGCAGATACAGCAGCATGGTGTTTGTTAGCATAAGTCAAGTCCATACTATGGTCTTCTTCACGGTCGCTGTGACCAAGCTGATTCTTATTTCTTCTTTAAAATTGCTTCTATTTAATGAACAAAAGGGTCTATACTTGAGTGACTTCTCCTTAACCTGTATTTTAAGGACAATCAGATGATAACAGGAGACTGGGAAAAACCTTGAGGTGGAATTGCATTATGATCATTTAAAATCTTTTATTTGTGCAGAGCTTTGATGAGGGTGTCTTGGTTTCTGTTTTACTAAAGTTTCTTTGTAGTCTACCGATAGATGAGAAAAATTAGAAGGCTCTAGCTCTAAATCAAGAACCTGAAAAGAGATTAGCTATCTTTAGATTGTCGGAGTGACTGGTTTCACAAAGTTGAGCTAAACTGTAGTTGAAATCAGATTTTAAAGACAAAACCTTGCACCATCACCCCAAATTAAAACCAGAAGATTAAAACCAACTGTACATACAGAGAGATCCATGCAGCAAATGAGTAATCAACAAATTGCTGTCTTCTAAATTATTTCACTATTCCAAAAGACTTTGCACTTTCCTCTCTGAGAGGAAGAAATCAAGAAACAGTACAGCATGAAATGGAGAGAATGCTTACTCAAAATTAACTAATAAGAACAAAAAGTGTTTGAACACATTGATCATAAAAAGCAAGTCACCATTTTATTTTCAATTCAAGACTTAAATTTATGAGATAGACCAACCTGATTAGTTCTCTCTAATCGCCCTTTATATACGCTACCAAAGCCTCCCTCTCCCAAGAGACAATCTGCCCTAAAATATTTGGTTGCAGCAGCTAATTCACGAAATGTAAACGTATGTGCCGCTATGTGTCCAGATTAACCATTTCTGGAGCTGTCCTTTTCACCCAGTGAAGTATTTACCTTGATTTTTTCTGAAACATGAAAGGAAAAATTGTTAGTTTTTCTGAACTGGAATGTATGGTAGGCCAATGTAACCTCCAAGCAATGTCCACAGAAATGGCTTCATTCATAAGCTTCAGGAGAAGAAAACAAAACAAACAGAGGTGGGGTGATTTTTGCATTCATGCATAAAAGTGAAATGTGTGTTAGCAGCAATAGAATGTTGTTCATCAACATGTGCAGACAGTAAAAAAACTTTCGGAGTAGTAAATAACTAAATATAGCAGGTGCAATGGTACTAGATTTCTCACTAATTTGACAAATGTAGCAACCCAAAACTGAAAAATCCCAATGTTAACGGTACTTGAGAAACATGATTCACTTCATTCTAGAAGAACTGGCCCTAGTCTTGACATGTGTTTGAGAATACAATTAACTAATAAAAGAGTACTCTCTCTACCAACTTAAATTGTTAGATGAGATGATTACATACTTCAATATAGTATTAGAGTAGGCAAATAATCTGAGATTGAATCTCACCGCCACCCAAATAAAAAAAATCATGTCCTTGGACCAGTAAAAAGAGTCAAGTCCGAACATGAGGGGCGTGTAGAGAATAAAATCAACTAATACAAGTATACTATTTGTAATGACTTAATCTTTTAGATGAGATGATTACACACTTTAACAATGTGTTATCCAATTTCATAGGAGACAATAGCTCCAAACAATTTCTAACAACTTAAGTTTTTAGCTTGAGATGGTTACACACTTCAACAATGTGCTATCCAATTTCATATGAGACAATAGCTCCAAACAATTTCTAACAATGTAAGTTTTTAGAGAGATGGTTACACACTTCAACAACGTATTATCCATTTTCATCAATCTCATCTTGCATAGAAAACTTCAAAAGAAACCTTGAGCAACATCACTGAAGGATTGCAAGTTCCATGCTGAGAAAGCTAACAACAACAATAGTATAGCCAAAGTAATCTCATAAGTGGGGTCTGGAGAGAGAGGGAGGCCTTATGACAGCAAAATAGTGGAGAAGCATCAAAAACTAGAGACACTTGAATTTAACTAAACATATTATTTATATGGAAGTATGTGAATAAGTTAAAGTTTAAAATCCCAAGCTCAACAAAGGGAAATGGAACATGGCACACAAGTCACAAAAAAAAGGACCATTTACAATGACGTAAGCTATTTTTGCCATGAAAACTCAAAGACAAAAGGCAAAGTGATTTAACAGCACATACTGAGGATGAGATCTGATGAGCAGAAAACTTTCCAAATTGCTTCTTCTTTGATTTTACAGAACAAAGGAAGCATCCCATTTCTTCTTCTTCTGCCCTTTTGACAAAAATGGGAAAGCAGCACCAAGACAGTAGAGAGAGTATATTCCTATTTTCAATTATTTTGCTTAGCCTGACCCTTCTTAATCCTTTTTCACTATAAAAACCTACAACATATTCTCAAGTCAAGCAAATTTTCATAACTATTAAATCGTTTGGACGAGTGTATTGGCAAAAATAATGTATATTTTTTCTTTGTTTATTTTTATTTATCATGTTGGTTAGTTAATTTTTATCTTACTTTCAAAAGTAAATTAGATATCCGATCTGTTGAACAAAAAATTTAAATATACAAAAACTATATGAAAAAGTATTATACATTGCAAATTTTTACATATTAATTTTATGAAAAAATATGTTCTAAAATGTTAGTCAAAATTTTATATTTTAACTCAAAATGAAAATGAAAAATATGACAATTAACAGTGAACAAAAAAAGTATAATAAATTTTATATATTAATATCTTGTTTGATATATTTTTTTCATGTTAGGTTAAATGACAAGTAATTACGGACAAGTGGGGTATTTGTGTAATCACTTTCAACTAAATGACAAATCTAACCTTTTGACTGTCCTTTTTAAGTTTGTCATATCAAATTTAACTCACCATATGTAATGTAAAATTATAATTAGAAATTATGTATTTTTTAAATAAAATTTAATTGAATATGCAATTTAAATTTTTGATAAATGAAATTAATTACCGCATGAGTTAGATCCTATAAATCTCATTTTTTTTCATAAATAAATAGAGATAAAGATGTTATAAAAATACTATAATATTGATACTGGACAAAAATTATAAATAGTGAATAAATAACATATTATAAATATTATATCATAGTAAACCATTGTCTTGTAAACAATTTCGACTCCATAAACATGCAAATTATTTTTGAATCGTTCATCGAGCTCTGTAACAATCCAAAGGAAAATCTCCTAACTCAGAACTAGTCAACTTTTGGGTGTCCCATATCCTGTTGTCGCTCCTTTCACAGTTGCTTTTAAACATGTCCATTCATGGCTGAAAGTTAAGAGATTGCCCAAAATCAATTGTTAAAACATGACTCAAGAAACAAGAAAGGAGGAAGATATTTTCTTTTCTTTTGGTTGGTATTTGCAAGAGTGAGTTGCAAATAGGAGAGAATTTTGAGAAACGAAACCTTTTTTTTTTGGAACGGACATCTTTCCCCTTAGAAACGGACTTGATTTGTATTCTTTGCATTACACTTGATTAATAAAGAGTAGAACTAAAACAAGTTTTATAGGAACATGGAAGAGAAGCACGCTTATAACTATGTTCTGAATTTCTCACCAAAAATAAGCTACAATTAATGTCCTTAGCGCTAAGAGAGCTCAACTATGTTAGCTCGATTTACAGGCTGTCGCTTCCTCTTCAATGCTTTCTTAGGAGAATCCTTTTCTGTAAGCTTAGATTCTTTTCCTAGAGAAGAACCTCCATCATCATCATCATCATCATCATCATCACTTTTGTTGGTATCCTCAATGTCATCCTCATCGCTAGTGTCTTCAGATTCTGTCGTATCATTGGTATCCAGATCGATTACTGGTTGGTAACTTGCTATTGCAGATTCAGCAGCTGATACAGCCTCCTGTGTGTGAAGTTCAGCAACACCCAACATTAAGTCCATCTCTATGTATTCAGATTCTTCACCGGTAAGAGCTTCGATATCATATTTCTCAGGATTCTTCTTTGCTTCAAGCTCCACTTTTCTATTGTTTTCCAAAAATACTCCCAAAAAATCCTTGACCTTTGTTAGAACTTGGCTTCTCGGTACAGAAGAGATTTCAGGCTTGTTAGGCTTGTTATCAGGAAGGTCGTCAGGTTTCAAATTTAGAGATTGAGATCCGCCATCACTAGTGCAAAAGAGAAGTTTTGATTCCAAGGACAAGCCTTCAGTCTCCAAGTGAAGCAGATCTTTGCTGTTTGACTGCATATCAGAACCAAGGGCAAGCAACTGATGATCTCCTATATGCTGCATGTTAATCGTTAAATTAGATTTCTGATATAATCATAAATCCAAAGTGCAGGAATAAGAAAACATCTAATTGAGAATGCAAGGCAACGGAAGTATATCAAGTGTGGACAAACAAATTCACAATCATAAATGCTTTTAAGAACAACTAATGACTTCTTCTACAAGTTTAAGTTTTCATATATTTTTTTTTTTTGATGAAGTAGATTCAATTCAAGGCATCAAGAAGATGCAAACTTTACAAGGATAGATCAGTTAAGCTCACATAAAAAGGATTTGTAGCCTCTTTCTAAGCTATAGAGCTAACAAAATCCAAGAATAATTTCATATTTTGCAATTATTTTGGGCTATTTCTGCTTATTTACATGAATTTGCTATTTCCAACAAGTCCACAAGGAAACTAGATGACACAAAAAGAATGAGCAAAGACCTTATAAACATTCTTCCAGCAATTTACCATTTTCTGAACAACTAACCAGCTAGATTTTATCTTTTTTTTGGAAAATACAGAAATGTACAAGTATGGGATATGTATCAAATACAACCAACACCAAACCATCAGTATCTCAGCTAAACCTCCTTCCCCCCTATTCTCTATCTGTACCTCCTGTTCTACGACACATGAGAAAAAATCATTTCTGTAGTCTGCACTGTTTTTAAGGGTAAACATCGTGTTGCAGTAGGAAACTTTTGTTTTGGCAGCAGCCTCAACAATGCACCTCTAGTAATATCCTGCAGACTTCTTCAACAATTCTCTTGTTTTGAAACACTCTTTGATTCCTTTCTAGCCAGATAGAATAAACATCCCCTACCAGTAACCTCGGGCACTGGCCATCTTCCCATTAGCATGACTGATAGCCCATTCCAGTTCTTGTGTCCATCCCTATGCCTCCCTGTGTATATTCATCCAGTGTAACAGCTTTGCCCATAAATTAGTTGAGTATGGGCATTTGAAAACAGGTGCTCTAGAGTTTTATCGTCTTACCAAACATAGAAGGCACACAGTTGCAATAGAAACTCCCCATCTAAACAACCTATATCTTGTATATATCCTGCCCTGTACCACCAAAGTGAATAGAAATAACCACTTAGGACTACCTTCATTGTTGCATACCATTTATCAATTGCTAACATATGTTCAGTTTCTTTACTCCTTTAAATCCAGTGTGAAATTCTCCAGAGCTACTTTTTTTCTGTAGCATTTGATTTTACGTTTTGTACTATTTTTCTATATTTAAATCAGTGTACACCAAATTTCCCTGCTCTAGGCATTCAAGTTAAGAGCACCACGCCCTTTGCCTCCGAACATGGACCGCTAAATAACCTTCGCAAAACCCCACTAGATTGCAACCTAATCAGGATAATAAACAGGGACCTTGAAAATAGTCAAGCCCAAAAATATATAAAATAAAACCCAAAGCAGGCTCTTTTCACATACTAGGCTTAGCGGGTTAACTAGTCCATTAAATCAGTGGCAGCGGTTCCTCAAAGAGCTGATTTTGAATGGTAAAAGAACCATTTCTCATAAAGCAGACTCTTTTCACATACTATGTTTAGCATTAAATCTCGAAGACTCAAACAGTAAAGTCACTTGGCATAATCAATAGCATTAACAACCACCAAATCACATCACATAATAACTTAATGAGTCTAACAACAGTCTAAAAAGTTAAAAGATAGTTCTTCTGTAACTATCATCTCAACTATAGCCTCTCTAACTACTTCGAATTCATGGTTTGAACAAGCAGAAATATCGTTTCGAATTAGATTCAATTCAGTTATTGCGTGTATATACTTGGGGTTCTTTCAGAAGATTTAATTTGTTCCTTATGAGAAAATAAATGACAAAACTTACCTATAATGAACAAGCGGCAGCTGGCGGCGGCAGAGCGGCAGCCGGGAAAGACTCAGCAAGATATTTGAAAAATGAGTGTTATTTTTGGAACCCTAGTCTAAAGTCTAACGGATCGTTTGGTTATTTGTTCCGTTGAGGAAATTTTATTCCATTTAATGGAAAAAATTATTAGGCCTTTCTTATATCTAAATATATTATAAAGAGGAGAATAATTTTTCTAAATTACCCTTTAAATATAATTAAATACAATGTCTTGAAAAATTCAATAAAGAAATAATTCTAATTAATGATAAAGTATTTAACTGTAAAATTGTTCATTGATTTCATAAAGTAGACAAGTGTCGTTGGACAAGTAGACAACTATTATAGAACGGACGGAGTGTTTATTTTGCGTTATACTTTTTAAATACATATTTGTCTTTAGGATCCGTTTGGTAGGAGATATTAATCAAAATAGCCATAGATTAAAATTTAGTCCAATAAAAACATTTGTTTGATAACTTTATTTAACCTATCCATTGATTAATTATACCTCATACAAGGTCTTATTTTATCCCTAAAAAGGGAGGGATAACTAATTGAAGGTGTAATAATTCTTGGATAAGATCTCTAAATGACTAAATTATCCTAAAAAAAATTCTTATTTTTTTTTGTAATTGAATGTTCCTTTTTATTTATATGAGAATATTTATAAATATTCTTTTAACTTCTCCAAATCCATTCCATGTAATTTGATGACCTTCAAAGTAATATTTTTTTCTATGTTTGATTTGTTAAATTGAGTTGATTTTTTAATTTTTTTTCTAAGATGTAGTTTGTCGATTGACCGCTTGAACATTTATTTTTAAAAATAATAAGCTTCGCGTATTTGAACAATTTAAGTAGTGTTAAATTTATGTTAAGCTTAAGATATGTTTGATCAACAAAAAATTAAAAATATACTATTCTATCAAGGATCTCTATAGTGACATATCACACCTCAAAATAATAATATTTTTTAAAATTATATTTTAATATTTAACTTGACTAGTTAAATAAATATAAAATCTCATAATAACTCAAGGGTATAATAGGAAAAAACTTTTTCCTAGATTTTAAACTAGACATAAGATTAGGTGAGAAACATAAACAAAATACTTAATAAAAATTAATCCCTGCAATGCTAAATCCTACATTACTAATTCATGTTTTACTAATTCATGCGTTAGTAATTCCTGCATTATGAATCTTTATATCAAACGGCTCCTTAATGTCTTGAAGTGTTAATTTCATGGACTCCATCCTTATTATTCTACACAAATTTTTATTTTTTAATTTCTTATAAATGGCAAAAATAAGTGGTCGTCTCTTGATTCTCTAGAATATTAGAGATCTTGTTATAGCTGAGTACTCATCCAAGAAGTAAAAACACTCTTGTCCTTCTAATCTTTCTAGCTTTTGATCAATAAATGAAATGAGACAGTGATCTTTCCTTGTGGCTGCATTCAAATTCTTATAATCCATTAAAATTATAAATATTTTTGTTGGAATGAGATCTTTTTTTGTCATTAGTGATAATTGGCATTTCACCTTTATTAGGTACATATAGAATAAAGCCCGCCACATATTACCTAAAGTTGATATATATTGTCATCTAGTTACTATATTTCCTGAGATCCTAACAGAAGATTATCACAAACCAAATATTTTAAGTCCATTTTTATTTGTCTAGAGTCGATCTTAGAACTTATATCTATTTTTTATGCACAATATTTTTAAGAAAGTTGTCTAATGTTATCGTAGCATATTATCGATTAAGTACCTAGTTTGTTAAGACGCTTGGGTAACTCTTCTTCTTTTAAACCTGGAAAAAAATAAAAATTCCAACAAGATATCCTAAAGAAAAAAAATACTAAGTGTGGTTCAAAGTACTCTCTAAAAAAAGAACGGAAAACAAAAATCAAGAGTTGCACTTAAATAACTATTAGCATGACTCTTCACCGACTACTTAATTAACTACTTAGGAGTCGTTTGGTGTGAATTCAAGTTATGACGGGATCATTTATGATTGGATACGTTATGATGAGCTTAGTTATGAATGGATAAATTATGCTAAAATTATTCTTTATTGAGTATTGATTTATATTATTCAAAATAATGAATATTAAGGAAAAAATATGTGTTTATAAAAATAATTAATCTCTCAAATGAGATAGTGAGAAATGTTATTATCTCTTAGAATCACTTTTCTTCTTCCTTGAACTTCAATTGGAAAGATAATTTGGGCAAGCTAAAATTATGTCATGTAGCAAAGCAAATAAAACATAAAATTATAAGATTTTTTTCATTTATAGTTTTAGCCTAACATGCGTAAACTGGACCAATTCGACAAATTTCACTTCTATAAGCTTACTTGAACGATCTTACTATATAAACTAACAAAACGATCTCCCTTTCTCCTAATTTCTTTCTTCTTCGAAAAATGATTATAAAGCTCAGAAAGCCACAAGTCAAATTCAGATCTCAAAACTAATATGAATGGACAACGTTTTCTTAATGGTGGATCTTATGGAAGATTTTTGAGGCTCGAAGAAGAATATCACGCACAATCAAACCCAGATCTTTACACAGAAAAAAGAAATCTATGGACAGAATGCACTACTAAAAAAATAGTGAACACCGACATACAAATACTCTCATAATATACTTTGTTCAGTCAATTATGTGCATAACCATATCCATCAACTTTGTACGGTGGTTCTTTAGTTACCTTTGAAATTTTTGGAACCCTTTCGCAAATATCATCACCCGTTAATATTGGGGGTGGACCATTTCTTTCAATTTAATTCTTTTTAAATGCATGTTTCTTACTCCTAAACTCATAATCAGGTGACAAGAATCGCCACTGATGATCAAACCATGATTTTTTCAGACATGTTTTAATGTGAATGAATTAGTATATTCCTTAGAGTAGGTACATGCTAACTTTCCAGCTGTCATCCATCCAGATAACATTTCTTAGACAAGAAAATCATTAATAGTCCACATTAAAGTAGCACACATGTTGAAATACTTTTTACGAGAAATTTCATGTGTTTCTACCCCGTCATATCACAACAATTTCAACTCATCAAACAAAGCTTGTAAGTACACACCAATCTTGCTTTTTTTATTACTCAGACCAGGAATGAAACAATTCAAAAATAAATATGGACTTGTCATACACATCTTAGGTGAAAAATCATACGGTGTAAGAAATACAAGTCAACAAGAATATGATGCAGCCCCAACTAAAAAAGGGGTGAAACTATCTGCACACAACCTAACATTCCTTGGTTCAGCTACGAAATCTAGATATTCTATGAAAATGTTTCAAAGCCTCTTTGTCAGATGTATGACACATGACACCAGACGACCTTTTATTTTCACGATGCCATCTCATCTGAAGTCTAAAGCTATTTGATGCATACAACCTCTTCAATCTTGATATAAGAGGTGAATAATGCGTCGTCATTATACCAAGTTTCTTTTTGATAAAACCAGTCGTATAGCAAGGGTGACTACAAAACTTACAAGACTCTAGATCGACATCCTCCTTATAATATAACGTGCAAACCCCCCTTTTTGCTTTTACTTTCTAAGGAAGTCATCAACCGAACAATAGTAATAACAAGTTGAAGTTAAGTCTAGACTATTTTCCTCGTGGGAACGATCCCAGCCTCACTAGTTGGGTTATTTACTTGACACGACTGCTTTACTTCTCATTTGAGAAGTAAGTTTGAGTGTATCAAATTTTGGCGCCGCTGCCGGGGAAGATAGCTTTTAGATTAACTTAAACTTCTTACTATAGTTTAGTTGATATTTTCTTGATTTTACTTTGTTTTATTGTTTTTGATTTCTTTTCAGAACTATCCTCCTTGTATGCCAAATACACGGAGAGGAAGAGAACCGTTGTTCCCCTACGATCACGAGTTAGAACGTACACTGCGAAACATGAATTATAATTTGGGAATCAATGATGAGGATCCAAACCAGAACATCCCAGCTCCGGCTGATGTTCATGGTCAGATGTTACCCGATGCTCCGGGTGAACATCAACAGAGGGGACAGAATCCCGCTCCACAGCCCCAAGCATACTACAGAGGCTATGATAACATAGCAGATTCGGATGGGCCACTGGTTTTGCCTCCTCTACCCACAGGCCACACTTTTGTGGTAACTAGTAGTCTGATGCAAATGCTCACAGCCAGAGGTTTGTTTTCAGGGCTACCTTCTGAGGATCCACATGCCCATATAGCTAAGGTAAGGGCAGTGTGTAAAAGTTGTGTGGGGAGGCCTGATTTGGATCTAGATGTAATAGGTCTCAGAGTGTTTCCTCTCTCACTGACGGGAGAGGCTGCTATGTGGTTTACTGAGCTCCCATACAACTCCATTTTCACTTGGAACCAACTACGGGATGTCTTCTTAGCACGCTACTATCCGGTCTCCAAGAAATTAAACCACAAAGATAGGGTGAATAACTTTGTGGCACTACCAGGAGAGTCAGTTAGTAGTTCTTGGGATAGATTCACCTCATTCTTGAGAAGTGTCCCAAATCACCGTATTGATGATGAGTCACTAAAGGAATACTTCTATAGGGGACAGGATGATAACAATAAAGCGGTGTTGGATACTATAGCAGGTGGATCTTATGGAGAATGCCCTTATGCTGAGATTGCTGAGAAATTAGAGAAAATCTCCCGTAACAACAAAGCTTGGAGTACTAGGAAGTCCGATACAGGGAGAAACACCTTCGCAGTGCAGTCCACTCACAACCCAGCCACAGATGATATTCGGGAAGAAATGGCTCAGATGAGAACTGAGCTTGGGTTGGTACTAAAACATGTCACTGGGGGTGCAGAAAAGGTTAATGCAGTCAACTACTTGGCTAAACCACCACCTCCAATCGATGAGTGTTATTATGAGGAGGATTCCTATGCAGTAAATGAACAGATGGGGGGTTTCCGACCAAGTGCCCAAGGCTCTAATCAGGAAAATTAGCGCCAAGGTCAAGGGAACCAAGGTTGGAACTATGGTAACTACAATCGTGAGGGTCATTATGTTCGAGATGGAAACTACAATCGCGACAGCAACTTCAACAGGAGTAGCTATGGTAACAGAAATGACAGAAATGGACCTTATGTTCCTCCTCAAAATCGTGAAGTTACTCCTAGGGATGGTGGAGGTAGTATGTCGCGAGTTGAGGATATGTTGCATAAAATGATGAGGAGGTTCGATGTTAGTGATGAGCAAAATAAAGAGTTGAGGAATGATCTAGCGGGTATTGGGCAAAAAGTTGATACCCATGCAATATCAATTAAGCAACTTGAGTTACAATTGGCCCAATTATCTGCAACTGTGAACACACGGCAACCAGGCACTCTTCCTAGCAACACTGTCCAAAATATGAAAAATGATGGACATTGTATGGCAATTACTACTCGCGGTGGTAAGCAAACCATTGATCCACCTATGCCATCTGATGAGAATAAGGTGACAACAGAATTTGATAAAGTGGTAGAAGTTGATGCTGAATTAGAGGATAACACTGCAAAAGATGCTGAAGTGCCTAAAAAGGTAACTCCTATGCCTAGGCCACCACCCCATTTCCTCAAAGATTAGTGAAAAAGACCGAGGATGGTAAATACCAGCGTTTTATAACAATGTTGAAGCAACTTTCTATCAATGTCCCTTTGGTAGAAGCTTTAGAACAAATGCCTGGTTACGCCAAATTTATGAAAGATCTGGTTACAAAGAAAAGATCGGTCACTTTTGAGGATGATGATAGAATGCAACATTGTAGTGCTATTGCTACAAGATCTCTGGTCCAAAAGAAAGAAGATCCGGGCGCGTTTACTATTCCTTGTACAATCGGGCTATTACATTTTGCGAAAGAATTATGTGATCTGGGGGCAAGCATAAATCTCATGCCCCTCACGTTTTACAAGAAGTTGGGTTTGGGTGACCCAAAGCCCACTGCGATGCGGCTACTGATGGCTGATCGAACAGTAAAACGACCTATAGGGATACTCCACGATGTGCTAGTAAAAGTGGAGTCATTCATCTTTCCAGCCGATTTTGTTATTCTTGATTGTGAGGTTGATTTTGAAGTGCCTATTATCCTTGGGAGGCCATTCCTAGCTACGGGAAGAGCCTTAGTAGACATGGAAAAGGGGCAGATGAAATTTCGTTTGAACAGTGAGGAAGTGACCTTTAATATTTGTAGGTCCATGAGGCAGAGTGGTGAGCTCCAATCGGCATCTGCTATATCCTACAACATGGGTGAGACCTTTGAGACACAAATAGAAGAACGTCTAGGTGTCGAAGCATTAGCGGCAGTGATAATGAACTTTGATAGCGATTGCATTGAAGAGTACGAGTCATTAGTCGCGGCTCTTGACCGAGGTGATGTTCGGTTTAAACCAAAGAAATTTGAGCTTGATATGAAGAATCGCGAGTCCCCACCCGCTAAACCATCTATACAGGTAGCTCCAAAAGTTGAATTAAAAGCTCTCCCACCTCATCTTAGGTATGAATTCTTAGGAAATGGTGACACTTTACCGGTAATCATTGCATCAGACCTAGATGAACAACAAGTTCAGAGTTTGGTGAAGGTACTAAAAAGGTTTAAAAGAGCTATTGGGTGGACCATTGCGGACATTATTGGGATCCCTCCTGGTATTTGCTCTCATAAAATCCAACTCATGCCTGATCATAAGCTGAGTATTGAGCACCAGAGACGCTTGAATCCTCCTATGCAAGAGGTTGTGAAGAAGGAAATTATCAAGTGGTTGGATGCTGGAGTAATCTATCCAATCGCCGATAGTAGTTGGGTATGCCCGGTTCAGTGTGTACCTAAGAAAGGGGGAATGATTGTGGTCCCCAACGAAAATAATGAACTTGTTCCAATGAGACCGGTTACTGGATGGAGGGTGTGTATGGATTACCGTAAACTGAACTCATGGACTGAAAAAGACCATTTTCCTATGCTCTTCATGGATTAGATGTTGGATAGACTTGCCGGAAAAGGGTGGTATTGTTTTCTTGATGGGTATTCGGGGTATAATCATATTTCTATCGCACCAGAAGATCAAGAGAAAACCACTTTCACTTGTCCATATGGGACTTTTGCGTTCAGAAGAATGTCGTTTGGGTTGTGCAATGCACCCGCAACCTTTCAGAGATGTATGATGTCAATATTTTCTGACATGGTGGAGGATACTATAGAGATTTTTATGGATGATTTTTCTGTGGTTGGTGATTCATTTGAGCGATGCTTGACCAATTTATCTGAGGTTCTTAAGAGATGTGAAGACTGCAATCTGGTACTAAACTGGGAAAAGTGTCATTTCATGGTGAAAGAGGGTATTGTGTCGGGTCATCGCATTTCAGAAAAGGGCATAGAGGTTGATCGAGCTAAAGTTTAGGTAATAGAGAGACTTCCCCCGCCGATCTCTGTGAAAGGTGTGAGAAGCTTTCTTGGGCATGCAGGTTTTTATCGGAGATTCATCAAAGACTTTTCAAAGATTGCACACCCATTGTGCAAATTACTGGAGAAAGAATGTAAATTTTGTTTTGATGAATCCTGTCTTAAAGCATTCGGTGAGCTAAAAGAGAAGTTAGTGTCTGCACCTATCATTATTTCTCCGGATTGGAACAGTCCATTTGAGGTAATGTGCGATGCTAGTGGGGTGGCTCTTGGTGTAGTATTGGGACAGAGAAGAAACAAAATCCTCCACCCAATTTACTATGCTAGTAAAACCCTAAATGAAGCCCAGAAGAACTACACAGTGACTGAGCAAGAACTCCTCACAGTAGTCTTTGCTTTTGAGAATTTTCGCTCCTATTTGCTAGGTACTAGAATTATAGTGCATACTGACCATTCAGCACTGAGATATTTGATGGCGAAAAAGGATGCGAAACCAAGGCTGATTCATTGGGTATTACTGTTGCAAGAATTTGACTTTGAAGTGCTGGATAGAAAAGGGACTGAAAATCAAGTTGCTGATCATTTGTCCCGTCTAGAGGATGAAGCTATGAGAGAGTTAGGGGATAAGACTGACATTGATGATACTTTCCCCGATAAACATGTATTGGCTGCTTCACAAGACTTGATTCCATGGTTCGCAGATTTTGCGAACTATCTGGCTAGTGATATTGTTCCATCAGACTTGTCCTTTCATCAAAGGAAAAAGTTCATGTACGATGTGAAGAAGTTCTTTTGGGATGAACCATACTTGTATAGGAGTTGTGCCGACGGGCTTATTCGGCGTTGTGTGCCAGAATGTGAAATGTTGAATGTATTAGAGGCGTGCCATTCTTCACCTGTTGGCGGACATCACAGTGGTATCCGAACCGCTCACAAGATATTGCAATGTGGTTACTATTGGCCAACTCTTCATCAAGATGCTCACGGGTTTGCTAAATCATGTGACAAATGTCAACGAGATGGTGGTATTTCAAGAAAGCAAGAGCTCCCTCTAAACCCCATTCTTGTGATTGAGTTATTTGATGTGTGGGGTATTGACTTTATGGGCCCTTTCGTGAGTTCTCATGGGATGAAGTACATTCTTGTAGCAGTTGATTATGTATCTAAATGGGTCAAAGCCATAGCTCTCGCAAACAATGAAGGGAAGAGTGTCACTGCATTCTTGAAAAAGAATATATTCTCCCGTTTTGGCACTCCAAGGGCCATTATTAGTGATGGGGGTTCCCACTTCTGCAACAGATTGTTCAAGGGGTTATTGGAAAAATACGGAGTTCGCCATAATGTGGCCACTCCTTACCAACCTCAAACTAGTGGGCAAGTTGAGGTATCGAATCGGGAGATCAAACAGATATTGTCCAAAACAGTGAATGCTAGTAGAACAGATTGGTCAAGGAGGCTTGATGATGCTCTTTGGGCCTACCGGATAGCTTATAAGACTCCCATAGGTATGTCTACATACCAACTTGTATATGGGAAAGCTTGTCATCTTCCGGTTGAGTTAAAGCATAAAGCCATGTGGGCTATGAAGAAGTTAAAATTGGATTGGAGCGAAGCTGCAGAACAACGGTTAAATGGGTTGAATGAACTTGATGAATTTCGCTTGAAAGCCTATGAAAGCTCAGCCCTATATAAAGAAAAGATGAAGAAGTATCATGACAACAAAATTGAAAAACGAGAGTTTATGGTCGGGGATTTAGTGCTTCTATTCAATTCCAGATTGCGCTTGTTTCCAGGCAAACTCAAGTCCAAATGGACTGGTCCTTACACGGTTACCCAACTATTCCCTCATGGAGCAGTTGAGTTGGAAACTAAGGAGGGTGTGCGGTTCAAGGTAAATGGACAGCGCATAAAAATCTATCTAGGGCATGCTGAATCGGTGAATGAAGTGATCGAGACATACCATCTTGATGAAGTCTGAGTAATCAAGTGGCCCCAGTCGTGCCGCGACATTAAATCTGGCGCTTGTTGGGAGGCAACCCAATACTTATCGTCTTTTTAATAATGGTAGTATTTTTTTTCTATAAATGAGTTTTAAATTTGCAGGCACATCACCCGGAAATTCTGTAGAAAAATACTCAGCAGTAGCCACTGACGGATACAACGACGGACCATTGCGAATGAAACGGATCGTCGTATGCATCCGTCACACCAGGTACGTATTTCTGTCATTTTTGAAATTAGGGCACACACGACGGAACCTACGACGGGGCGTCGCATGTGCGACGGACCGTCAACGGGGAACTGTCGCGTGATTAATGAAATTTACCCGACCCGACCCGGCTGGACCCCTTTTCAAAATTTGACCGTTTATACTCCCCACCCCTCCATATTCCACCCCATTACATCCAACTTCCTCTCATCTCCCCTCTCTTTTCAACTTCCACACTTCCCCCACTGATCATTACTCCCACAATCTCCCCAAACCTTATCATTATTATCTACTAGTGGGTGCTGCTGCTATTGGTATCTACCTTGCCACCTGAATCATTCTCCACTTGTGTTTTCTCCATTTCCAAGGTATGTGTCTTTAAATTTATACTCATTTCTCTTGCATTTTGGTTTTGTAGTTGGTATTAACTTAGTTCTTAGTCGTATACTGTTTCCTTTATATGCTTATGTCGAAACCTAGGTTCAAAATGTTCGTCTGTGCCATGTTGATAACCCTAGGCATAGGTGATTTTGCTTGGGTAGTTTCTTAGGTCGTTGGGATAGACACATATAGGTCCACAACACTACACGACCATGTAGGTTCATCGGGGATGCGTAGGGTACCCCCAGTTCTAACACTGCTACTCAGAACGAGACACTGATGACGGCCCGTCGCTCACACGACGGACCGCCGTAGGGTCCATTGCACAAGCCCTAGCACCCTGCCCAACGACGCCTGTGACGGACCGTTGTGTTCACGACGGTCCGTCCTGCACAACCGTCATGATGGTCAGAGACCCCTCTGATAAGGGTCTCAAAAAAAAAAAATTTAAGTGTCCTACGACGGACACTTACGATGGACTATCACACCCACGACGGTCCGTCCTGCACGACCGTCATGATGGTCATAGACCCCTCTTCTAAGGGTCTCCCATCATTTTTTAAGTGTCCTACGACGGACCGTCACACCCATGACGGTCCGTCCTGCACGACCGTCATGATGGTTAGAGACCCCTCTTCTAAGGGTCTCCCATCATTTTCTAAGTGTCCTACGACGGACTCTTACGACGGACTGTCATACCCACGACGGTCCGTCCTGCTTGACCGTCATGAGGGTCAGAGACCCCACTGATAAGGGACTCTCAACATTTTCTAAGTGTCCTACGACGGACTCTTACAATGGACCATCGTACTCACGACGGTCCGTCCTGCTTGACCGTCATGATGGTCAGAGACCCCTCCTTCAGGGTTCCTTATATATACATATACCAAGTATAACACGAAGGACCTCATGACGGTCCGTCATAGTCACGACGAGCCGTCATCGGTCCCGTCGTGTGATACAGTTTCAATATTACTAACACACTATTTTCAGAGTTTAATGTCATATGAGCTTGCCTGTCTTTCTTGCCACTACTCATACTAATATTGCCCTTTTACAGGTACTATCGACTATGGCACCCAAGCAAGACCGCGCTTATGCACGCGGGCGATCTAAGTCTGTCGCCCCGTTTGCCCGCATGGTCCTCGGCTCTGATGATGAGCGGGACCCTGAATACATGCCCCCAGGCACCTCCGCCCCTTCCCGTGCTACACGTGCCCCAGAGACACACCCAAGATGGTGGCATCCGGCGTAGTCACTGCCTCCCAGTCTGATGAGGAGCGCACACTGACCGGCACACCCTCTGGGTCGGCCACAAACGAGGAAGGAGCGTCTGGCTCCTTAAGAGTATCCTGGTCCGAGGAAGCTTCAGGATCTGCTGAGGTTCCCGCACCCGCCACTGCTGCAGCGTCGGCCTCATTTGATAAGGATGACAGTTCAGACTCTACATCCGGTGCACCAGCCCAGGTCCCCGCCCCAGCCTCTGACCAGCCAAACCGGTGGTGCGTTGAAGGCCAGTTTCAAGTTTACTCCGATGCGAAGTTCTTGACCGATAAAGGAGTAATGACTCGAACACTCATCTGGAGCGGCGGGTACTTACAGGGAGTCTCCCCTCGATGCCGGAGATCCACAACATATTCACCAGGCATCGCTTAGAGTGGACAGCCCGTCCGTTGGGATGATACAGCGAGGAGATGGTCCGAGAGTTCTACGCATCCTACGTAGCGAATCTCCGATCACAGATCGACAGGCGAGCTGCTCCCGCTAAACAGGCCCCATTGGAGCAGGTTCTAGTCCGGGGCGTGTAGGTCGACATTTCCTTGCCCGCCATCCGCCGGTTCCTATACGGCGAGAGTGCAGATGCTACTCGGACCCCCATCACTACCGAGTTTGATTACCGCTGGCAGATAATGAAGGATGGACAGTTCCTGTGAGAGCCAGCACTGAGGGAGACCACCAAGCGGTGGATGGCCCTGCACTTATCAGTCGACGGAGAGGGTGCCGATTGGGTCACCGAGCCGAAGGGGGCCATCAAGAAGGCCAACCTCACGTTCGTCGCCAAGTTCTTGTGGCTGCTCGTGCGTCACTGCCTTTCCCCCACAGTTGCTAATAACATAGTCACCTGGGATCGAGCAGTGCTGATGGCGGCGATGATAGCCGGCTTCGAGGTGGACTATGCATGGCTTCTCCAGGCAGTCATGCACGAGAGGGCATTCAAGGTCACTACCACCTACCCCTTTCCGTGCGTGATCTTTGCCCTTTGCAGGTCTACAGGTGTGCCCATATGGCACATAGATCAGTTAAGGACCCCGCCGGGTACCGTTGACATCGGCCTCATCAGAGACGAGGCCAATGAGTTGGCCCCACACTGAGGGCCCCGTCCAGAGTTGCCACCACTATCTGATGATCTTGCGGATACGGTGGCCCAGGCCCGCACAGCTACACAGGCATCCACGGACACTACCCCGGTCGAGTCTATCCCGGGTAGTAGCACAGCCCCTCTACCGACACCGACCCCGGTTGCTCGAGTCCAAAAATTGGAGGCACAAATGGCCACTCTTCTGCATCATATCCAGTCGTGGATGCAGAAGTCTATTGCTGAGTCTGAGGCGCGTATGGAGAGGCAGATGCAGCGAAATATTGCTAAGGTTAACCAGCGCCTAGATGCCTTTGACTTGAGAGTATTAGCTCGACCAGCCCCTCCGGTAGATGTGTCAACTCTTCAGGCTGCAGTCGACAGTCTTCGTGCAGACATCGACACGATCTTAGGGGCAAGAGTGCCGGAGTCTGTCGAGCCTGCTGAGGATACTATATTGGCGGCCCTGTTTCCTACTCCACACATTCCCCCATATTCCCCTCGAGAGAATGCCAAGAGGCGTAGGGGTCGATCAGAGGATGAGGCGCGAGCAAGGAAGAAAGAGCTCTGAGAGATGGAGGCCGCGAGGAGAGCCTCACTTGCTGAGGCGGAGGCACACCAGATCAGAGCATCGCAGATAGCGGCTGGGGCGTCTAGCTCCCGCACTATAGAGACAGCAGGAGGCACTACTGAGGGTGCGGTTGTTGCTGAGGACATCACTGAGGGTGTCCAGATTGCAGAGGATGTGGGTTCTGGGAAACCAGACCCACCAGCTTGTTGATCGACGGCGCTATGCGCCACAGGTTTGCTTCACCTACCCCTCTAATCTTTAGATTTTTTTTATGCATTGAGGACAATTGCATGCTTTTTTGTTGGGGGTGGGGTAAATGGAAAGTGAGTGTTAGGGTGAAGTCTGAGTAGCCCAACTCACTATCCTCTTTTGGGGTTTTCTTGCCTGTGTTCTTTTTCTCCAAAAGACTGATTACTTTTTCTGTTGAACCGGCACGTTATATCTTTTGTACATAGTTTAACTCTGAAGCATGATGGCTAAAATGATATCTCGATAAAACTGGAAAAGGTTGCATGAAAAGGCGTAGTAACTGATAATTGTGTGGATCTAAACATGAAATAGAGTTACACCATTGCACTACCCTAAATCTTCAAGCCGAACTAGGTGTCTGATAATCTGGTATAGTGATGAGATGTCAAGTGAGTGTGAGGAAAGTTGAATAGTCCACTACTGATACTGAGCTAGAACTTGCCTGGTTAGTCCTGCTAAAAGTAAGTTGTAAGAGACAATTAGGAAAGGATCATAGGCCCTTATTCAATATAGCCCATTTCTAGCCTAAATAAAAGAAACCAAATGAAAGTTATCATTCTTTGATCCAAATAATTTGAGATTAAAATTAGACCTTTCTTTTTCATCCCAACTGATCTTTTCAAGGAACAATATGTTGGCCCTGGTCCCTCCTTGGACATGTGCACCTCAGCTTATGCCAAAAGCATAAGTTGAGGGTGGCTAATGTATAAACAACCTTCGTTATGGCCCTGACCCGACTTTGGGTATTGTGTACCTTGACTCATGGCAAAGCCATGAGTTGAGGGTAGCTGTTTTGAGGAATGCTCTGGAAAGTGGAGTTGAAAGAATAAAGAGAGAGAAAGAACAAAAGTAAAGTAACTCAAGAACTCTTTTTTTTTAAAAAAGAGAAATATTCAAGAATTACAAACGAGAAAAGAGAAATATTCAAGAATTACAAACGAGAAAAGAAAAGAGTTACTTACACAAATGAAGAAAGAAGGAAAACAGCAAGGTGAAAGAATAGGAGAAACTGGGCGAGATAAAGTGATAGAAAGTGGAAGGTTTAGCCGATATGTCAAGGAGGGAAAAAAGTCACTAAAGTATACCTAAATATACCCTACCTGACTCTAAGCCTACGTTACAAGCTAAAAAAGTCCTATCGTGATCCTAAGGGTTGTATAGCGAACTTAAGGCAGTGAAAATAAGGGCAAGCTTATGGCAATAGGTATGTATGAGTGTGACTTTGTTTTGAGAGCGAGTGTTGAAATGTAATCCTTATACTCAAACTGAAATCATTGTGTGAAAAATGAGGATTTTGTTCTAAAGTGAGGACACTAATTGCTATACCGGAATTGTTAGCTTCTCGGTGAGAAATTGAAGAGGATAGGTGTTAGTGCGTGGTGAGTCTGTGTCATGTTCGAATCCCACAAAATTCAAGCCTAATAATGATAGCATGCATAGATTTGATGAGATTAATCGGGATTGATAGCCAAATGATTGCAAAGGATAAAAACATGAATACTATTGTACAAAGATTGTGTAGTGAGTCATAGTGCGTCGCTTGAGGACAAACAACGAATTTAAGTTGAGGGTTTTGATATACCGTGGTTTCACAGTATAATTACTACTTTTTCCTTAAGTTTAGTGTGTCCGAAAGCCCTTTTTGTGCTAATTTTGATATAAGTTTCTCTTTGTTTTGCAGGAAATCTGTCCAAAGCTGAATGCGGATATTTTGAGCGAAAAATGCAGAAGAGACCACCTACGGAGCTTATGACGGTTCGTCGTGCCTATGACGGTCCGTAGGTGGCAGCGTAGAGAAGCTGCTGAAGGAAGACGGGGAAGTCTGACCAAGTGTGGGATTACGAAGCTTGTAACGGTCCGTCCTGCAGGTTCGTCGTGAAGATCAGAGAAGTGATCCCAGTACCCAGATTCCAGGAGTTGAAGTATTTTAAAACGAGACCCTCGACGGACCATTGTGCTTATGACGGTCCGTCACACTTGCCGTCGAGGGGAATAAAGAAAGCAGCAAAAGAATTGCACCAAGTATGGGACGACGGAGTCTACGATGGTCCGTCATGACCACGACGGTCCGTCGCGTGGTCCGTCGACCCAGCCGCGTTTTGGCAGATTTCCAGTAATTAGAATCCTTGTTTAATTAGGTTTTTATTTTTTTTATAAATAGTTCGAAAAACCTCGTTTTTGAGGTTAGACTCTGTGATATTAAACATTATATTGTGAGACTTTGTGTTTGGAGTGTTTGATTGTTAGAGATTCTTACAAGTGATTTTTGGTGATTAATCAAGCAAATTTTTGGACTTTATTCTTTCTCATTGAAGTAAGTACATGAATTCTTGTTTACCATATTTGAATATTGTATTTATGGCTATGAGGAACTAAACTCCATAACTAGGGTTGTGGGAACCATAGGCAAATAATGAGATAAAACCTAGCTAAAATAACAATTTTAGAATCGTGTCTTGCATGTATTAATAATTCTTTCGCTTAGAAGTCTTTTTAACGAATGATCAACGTTAGAACTCGCCTTAATGCTACTTGCCGGACCAAGGAGGTAGATAATAGGAAAAGAATTATTAACATAGATTTAGTGTATACTATCGAATAGGCTAGTATTGATTGGTACGAGGTAATAACTTAGTCAAATATCGAATACGATGCTTAATATGAGGTAAGGATAAGGGTTAGGAAAGTAACACACGTAGCCGGACCAAGGTGCGGAGTGAGATTTTCTAGATGCCGGACCAAGGATTTAGAAATACATAACTTATCACTTTGCATGCAAGATACTAGGAAAGAATTGTTATAGTTAGAATTATCAAGTTATGAACCTGTGGGGAACACGTAAACCCTAGTTACTTTGATTACTTGATTAAAACTCAACATTAAAAGCTGTTAAGTGTCTCTTTCAAGTTTGTTAGTTATTTTTGCTCATTAGGAAATACAAACCCCCCTTTTTGCTTTTACTTTCCAAGGAAGTCATCAACCGAACAATAGTAATAACAAGTTGAAGTTAAGTCTAGACTATTTTCCTCGTGGGAACGATCCCAACCTCACTAGTTGGGTTATTTACTTGACACGACCACTTTACTTCTCATTTGAGAAGTAAGTTTGAGTGTATCAGTCCTCACTTAGACACCAATGCATTTACTTTATAATAAGAATCAGTAATCTCTACATTGAGATCAACTAATTCCTTCATAAGATCTATCATACAGTCCATTGCTGCTTGAGAAATATTATTATCAGATTTGACACTTAACAATCACTGAAACAGACAATTTAGAGTGTTGAGTCCCACTGAACAAGGGACTATTACAATCGCACAATTGTTCATAAACATGTTTGTTTCTTCATTGGGAGTTTCTTTTACATTTTCTCAAATTCAAAATTAGAATGCATCCCAAAAGCATTAACCATATATGACATTCTAGTTACTTGGAAATAATTATGCTCTGTAGATCTACTAATTTCACTGACAACAAAGTTATTAAACATAATATCACTTTCAACCTTATGATGACTAGTCCAAAATATATACTCTAATTTGAATCCATTCATCATAAGATGCATTGCAATATTCTCTGTTGTACGATATCTCATTTTCACAATTAACTCACGAATACCTAATTAATCTTGAAGTTAAAAAAATTATCAAATGTCTTTGCGTGATTTATAAATCTAGTGACACTTTCTGCGAATTCTGCAATCATACCCACTCGACCCAGAATGTTTCTATTATAATCCAACTACGATCAGGATCCATCTACACAAATAATAATGATAATTTTAATTCCAAACAACTAAATAACATTTGAACTTATTTGAACAACTTAACAACTTTCTAACTAACTAGTTTTGACTTATTTAGCTGGACCTGACTTCAATAAAAAAGCACGTGAGAGTCACGTGGGAGACTCAATTTTTATTAAATCAAAGTACAAACCCTGAATAAAGAATAGAGCCACAACAGTAAAGTGGACTTTCAGTCTGAACACAAAAAATTATTTGGGCCTGACCCAACAACCCTTCTGATTTATGATAAAGTGCAAGACAGTAAATGGGGACACAGAAAATATGATCTAGTCGTAGAAGTCCTTGATTTCAGTAATTATCCCCTACAGACCAGAAAATTCTAGAGCCACTAAAATATACAGAAGCGATCGAATTTTGTGACACTATGTAGATTGCAGAAAACACAAACAAAGATATGGGAGTAGAGGTACTACTTAATAATATGGAAGAGAACAGTATGGTGTTGGAAGAAGATGGAGCTAACAAAATTCCGAAGGAGTGAAATTGGGTAGTGGAAGATGTTGTTCCACTTCACGTGCAAACCCAATAAGTAACTCTTCATAAAGAAACAAAAAATAACGATTTGGGTTCATGTAAATTAGGAGCACCAGGATACAACATCAACTGATGATGATGCCATGTTAATCATCCAGGAGGAAAGTAGATCTGATACAGAAATTCATGTAGATCTAGAAAATGAGCGTGTTGATGTCAAAAAGATCAACAATGTCCCAGCCTCCCAGGGATCCTTTTTAAGTTAGATAATAAAAGATTTACGATCACCTGCACTGGGATTCATCTGGAAGACTTTGGAGAATATGGATTTTGGTGGAAAATTGATGAAATTCTGCATCACAACTGTGAATTTTTCCGTTCTGATAAATGGATCTCCTTTTGGATTCTTCTCATCTCAGAGAGGATTAAGACAAGGGAATACCCTATCCTCTTTTCTCTTTATTATGGCAATGGAAGGACTAAATGACATGCTTAGAACAGTCCAAATGAAAGGATGGATAGGAGGTTTAACCGCCAATATGAATGACAAACAGGGGCTGGCCATATAACATTTACAATATGCTGATGGCACCTTGATTTTTTGTTATGTAGAGAGATGCCAACTAGAGTATTTAAGAATCATCTTTATATTATTCGAAGCCATCTCATGATTACACATCAATCGGAGTTAAAATTTTATGTACCCCGTCAGTAAGGTGCCCAACATAAATGTGTTAGCAAATATTTTGGGGGAAAGATAGGATAAGTTCCCACAGTGTACCTTGGCATGCCCTTAGAGTGATAAGAGAAATTAAAAAGGCATATGTAATAATATTCTGGAGAATGTGAGAAGAAGTTAGTGAATTTGAAAAGTATATATTTGTCTCTAGGTGAAAGAGTTAGTCTCATCAACAGTGTGTTGGATGCCATGCCTACATACATGATGTTAGTTTTCCAATGCCTGCAAATGTGATTGACATAATGGATGATGCTATATGGAGAACTTTTTTGTGGAAAGGGAACTGTGATCCTAATAAGCACAATATCATCTTGTAAAGTGGGATGAAGTCATTCAAAGAAAAAAAAAGTAAGGGGTCTGGGGATAAGGAACCAAAAAATGCAGAACCGAAGCCTTTTGATGAAATGGCTGTGGAGTTTTGCATCACATGAACAAGCATTATGGAAGAAGACAATCAAGACTAGGTTTGGAATGGAGAATAAATGGACTGCCTACATGCCCACACAACCGTATGGGACTGGAGTATTGAGGTCTATCAAACTTAGTGGATCAAGTTTGCAAACAACTATAAAATTAAGGTGGGAAATGGGGAAAACACTATTTTGGGAAGATGTGTGGGCTGAACAAGAAACTTTGAAGAACAAGTATCCTGACTTGTTAAACCTCAACCTTCAAAAGGTATCCACAATTAGAGAAATGAGAGACAATCAAGGGTGGGATCTCAGGTTTAGGATACACTTAAACGACTGAGAAATTAACAGAGTGGCTGAACTTCTCAAGACTATGAAGCAATACAAAGATTTAAATCCTAATAAGAACAATCTATTTTGCCTACCGGATAACCAAGGCAGATTTTCAGTTGGTACAACTCACAAGACATCACAAAGATAAATCTCTCAAAATAGTTGCTGGCCCTGGAAGATGATCTGAAAAGTCAAGGTACCCTTCAAGGTTGCATGTTTCACTTGGATACTATCCAAACATGCCACGCTCACCCGAAAAACCTTATGAAAAGAGGTCTCAATTTTGCTCTAGGTGCTCTTTTTGTGAATGTGAGATTGAGATAATAAATCATCTCTTTCTACATTGCAAAGAGACTCTGGAGTTATAGTAAATTTCATCAATTCAAGAGGCTTAAGTTGGACTATGCCAAGGAGCATCAAAGAGGCTCTAGCTTGTTGGAATAAAAATGTGATTCAGTTGGGACACATGGAGAGATGGAAGATTGTGTCAACCTGCATTTGGTGGACTATATGGATGGAAAAGAACCATAGATGTTTCAAAAACAAGAGTTGCTCTCTGCAGAAATTGAAGATGAACTATCTAGTCCTTTTCTTTTTTGGTGTAAACACAGATATCCTCAAGAAGAAGAGGATATTCGTAGTACTTTAGATTATTTATGAAGCTTAGTAGGGATACCTCTCCCTCTGAATTTTTTTTATAAGTATCACTGGAATACTTTTCTGAGTATTCCTTTAATTCATAAAACAAGTAAAGTTACCTTTTTCAAAAAAACAACTTAACAACATTTTTATTTTAACTAATTTAGTTTAGACTTAATTTCAATAACTAAATCCATCAATTAAACCACATATTTATTTTAACTTATTTAAATAATTTAAATTTTAAAAACATTAACTAGTTTAGTTTAGACTTAATTGTAACAACTAAATCTTTTAACTAAATCACATTATTTATTTGAACTTATTTAAATAACTTAACAACTTTTTGACTTAAACAAGTTTAGTTTTGACTTAATTCCAATAACTAAATTCACCAACTAAACCACATTATTTATTTTAACTTATTTGAACAACTTAATAACTTTTTATTCTTAACTAGTTTAGTTTAGACTTAATTTCAACAACTAAATCCATCAACTAAACACATTATTTATTTTAACTTATTTAAAGAACTTAATAACTTTTAGCTTTAACTAATTTAGTATTGACTTAATTCCAACAACTAAATTCACTAACTAAACTATATTATTTATTTTAACTTATTTAAACAACTTAATAACTTAACAACTTAGTTTAGTTTAGAATTACTCCCAACAACTATATCCACCAACTAAACCACATTATTTATTAAAATGCACAAGTACCCCCTCAACCTATGCTCGAAATTCTAGAGATACACTTATACTATACTAATGACCTATTACCCCCTTGAACTTATTTTATAAGTAATTTTCTATCCCTTTTCGGCCTACGTGACACTAGTTTGAAAGTCAACCAGCATTGGGCCCACAAGATAGTGTCACGTAGGCCGAAAAGGGTAGAAAATTATGAATAAAATAAGTTTGGGGGGGGGGGGGGTAATAGGATCTTAGTATAATATAAGTGTATCTCTGAGATTTCAGACATAGGTTAAGGGGGTACTTGTGCATTATCTCTTTATTCTTACTTATTTAAACAACTTGACAACTTCATCCAGTTTAGTTTAGAATTAATTCCAACAACCAAATTTACCAACTAACCATATTATTTATTTGAACTTATTTAAACAACTTAAACTTAACAACTTTAACTAGTTTAGTTTAAACTTAATTCCAACAACTAAATCCACCAACTAAACCACATTATTTATTTTAACTTATTTAAACAACTTCACAATTTTACCTAGTTTAGTTCAGACTTAAAACATACAACTAGATCCACCAACTAAACCACATTATTTATTTTAACTTATTTAAACAACTTAACGACTTTTTAACTCTAACTAGTTTAGTTTAGGCTTAATTCCAACAACGAAATTCACCAACTAAACCACATTATTTATTTTAACATATTTAAAAACTTAAAACTTTTTGCCTAGTTTAGCATTAACTTAATTCCAATAACAAAATCCACCAACTAAACCACATTATTTGTTTTAACTTATTTAAACAACTTAACAACTTTTTAACTTTAACTAGTTTAGTTTAGACTTAATTCCAACAACGAAATCCACCAACTAAACCACATTATTTATTTTAACTTATTTAACAACTTAAAAACTTTTTAACTAGCTTAGGATTAACTTAATTCAAATAATGAAATCCACCAACTAAATCACATTATTTATTTTAATTTATTTAAACAACTTATCAAATTTTTAAGGGAAAATGCACAAGTACCCCCTCAACCTATGCCCGAAATCCCAGAGACACACTTATGCTATACTAAGGTCCTATTACCCCCCTGAACTTATTTTATATGTAATTTTCTACCCCTTTTTAGCTTACGTGGCACTAGTTTGAAAAAAAAGTCAACCATCGTTGGGCCTACAAGATAGTGCCACGTAGGCTAAAAAGGGGTAAAAATTATTAATAAAATAAGTTCAGGGGGTAATAGGACCTTAGTATAGTATAAGTGTGTCTCTGAGATTTCGGGCATAGGTTGAGGTGGTACTTAGGCATTATCCCAATTTGTAACTTTAACTAGTTTAGTTTAAACTTAATTTCAGCAACGAAATTCACCAACTGAACTACATTATTTATTTTAATTTATTTAAACAACATAACAACTATAGTTTATTATTGACTTAATTCCAACAATATACTACAAGAAATTAGACCTTTAACAACCACTTTTTAACAAAGGGAAGAAAATACAGTCGTTATAAATGTCTTTATCACAACCAATATTTTTTGGTCGTTGAAATTAAAATTCAAATAAACACCATTGAAAGAAATACTCCACTGTGAAAAGTGAAATATTCCGTGGTTAATTATTTTTATAAAAATAAAAAACTGTCAAATTCTACCCTTTTTTTCCAATTGCCAGCACCATTCACCCACTTTCTTAAAAAAAAAGGAAAAACCCTTTTATCCTACCCTTAAAAAATGCTTACGATTGCTTCATCACTCCTTATATCTATTATTTTGCTCGATACAAAGCTCCGACGGAAGAATTCTAGACTTAATTTTCTGAAAGTGAAAAAGTTTTGTCAAAGAAATTGTGATTAGCAGTCCAACAAGTGTTTGGTAAGATTTTATTTTCGTAAACATTGTGAAACTTTTTGATTGAATTAGGCTCTCATATCTCATAAAAGATTGTGTTGAATAAAGTGATTTATTCAGATAGTGAACCAGTGTTTTCAAGTCAAGAATATAGCATCCAAGGTGTTACTTAGTATTACGGGATTTGTTTTGGGTTTTTTCATTTATACTTATGGGTAAAAGTTTTATTGTATCCAAGCTAACCCGGTTGACATCATCATGAGTATATTAAAGATAATAAGCTAGTGTGGAAGCTAAATCATAAATAAAATGAAAAGATGGGGAGTTTCTCTCAGCAGAAACTTAAGATGAACTGTCTAGTCCTTTTTTTTTTATGTAAACACAAGTTAAGTTACCTTCTTAAAAAAAAAAACTTAACAACATTTATATTTTAACTAATTTAGTTTAGACTTAATTTTAACAACTACATCCATCAATTAAATCACATTATTTATTTTAACTTATTTAAACAACTTAAATTTTAAAAACATTAACTAGTTTAGTTTAGAATTAATTCTAACAACTAAATTTATCAACTAAACCACATTATTTATTTGAACTTATAGTTTTAACTTAATTCCAATAACTAAATTCACCAACTAAACCACATTATTTATATTAACTTATTTGAACAACTTAATAACTTTTTATCTTTAACTAGTTTAGTTTAGACTTAATTCCAATGATTAAATCCACCAACTAAATCACATTATTTATTTTAGGGATAACGCACAAGTACCCCCTCAACCTATGCCCGAAATCTCACACACACATTTATACTATACTAAGGTCCTATTACCCCCTTAAACTTATTTTATTAATAATTTTCTACCCCCTTTCAGCCTACGTGGCACTATCTTATGGGCCCAATGCTAGTTGACTTTTTTTTAAGCTAGTGACACGTAGACCGAAAAGGGGTAGAAAATTATTTATAAAATAAGTTCAGGGGGTAATAGGACCTTAGTATAGTACAAGTGTGTCTCTGGGATTTCGGGCATAGGTTGAGGGGGTACTTGTGCATTTTCCTTTTATTTTAACTTATTTAAAGGGATAAAACGCACAAGTACCCCCTCAACCTATGCACGAAGTCTCAGAGACACACTTATACTATACTAAGGACCTATTACCCCTGGACTTATTTTATTAATAATTTTCTACCTCTTTTTGGTCTACGTGGCACTATCTTGTGGCCTAACGCTGATTGACTTTTTTTTTCAAGCTAGTGCCACGTAGGCCCAAAAGGGGTAGAAAATTACTTATAAAGTTGTCCGCTTAATTGACTTAGATACCTAAACTGAGATTTGTACCTGTTGAACACTTAAATTGTTCAAAACATGTACCTAATGCTAATGTGGTAAAAAAAAATGTGTTTTGCACTTTCCTAAAGCGCGTGAAAAGATTCAAAATAATGTTTTTTTAAATTTTTTTTTTACATTTTTCTTCTTTCATTGACACTCGACACTATAATTAACTTACAAAATTTTTTTTCTTCTTTCATTTTGCACTTTTTTCAAAAAAGAAAGCACCTCACCCCCTACTACTCATCATCTTCAAAATTTAGCTTGCAAATTTTTTCCATTCTAGCTCCAACATTGTTTGTCTCTATTTTTTATGTATATGTAAAAATTATTTCTTCCAAATCTGAAGATAAATGATAATCAACTATAAAGAAATCATACGATTCATATTTGAAAGAAAGACATTCTTTTGTATGATTTATTGCAAATCTCATAAAACTAATGGAACAAATATGAAGAAGACAAAAGAAGGTAAATGATTCTTAGTATAAAAAAAATTAGTCGATATTTTTTTTATCATAATTTTTGAACAAATAGTTTTACTTAAATTCAAATATAAATTTATTAACTATATCAAAAATGATATTCAAAAATTTGAAAGAATTTATTTTTGAGCTATTAATTCCTTTTTTTCATCGATGTAGAAATGAAGAAAGGCCTTCTTTTGTATGATTTATTGCAAATCTCATAAAAATAATGGAACAAATATGAAGAAGACAAAAGAAGGTAAATGATTCTTAGTATAAAAAAATAAGTTGATATTTTTTTTAATCATAATTTCCAAACAAATAGTTTTACTCAAATTCAAATATAAATTCATTAAATATATCAAAAATGATATTCAAAAAATTTGAAAGAATTTATTTTTGAGCTATTAATTCCTTTTTGTCATCGATGTAGAAATGAATAACCGCCGATAAAATTTTCTTGCTTCTTCACTCTCAGCATGAAAAATAATTTTTTTTATTAAAAAAGTTAATCTTCAAGTTATTTGAAAAGAAATTAGGTTTTATGATGTGAGAAATTAAAGAATGTATTTAGGGAAGAAGATGAAGTTGAAAGAGGAGGTTTTGTGATTTGAGAAAGAATATGTTTTGGGAGGAATATGAAGATGAAAGGGGTTGGGGGTGGGGTGGGGTTCTTGAAATAGGTTAACATTTTGATTATTTTAAAAAAAGAAAATTAGATATAAAATGTGTTTGAAAATTTTTTAAATAACTTTTTAAATATAATTTTAGTGGCTCAATGCCATATGTCATTTTTAATTAGTTGATTTGCCATGTCAGGTAAGTGTATTGCACACTCTTCATATTTTTTGCTGATTATCAAAATATGCCTAATAAGAACAACTTTTGAATAGGTAAAATTGTTCAATAGGTACTAGTCTTAGTTGAGGTGTCTAAGTGAATTATTCGGACAACTTAAAAGGGACGTCGATGTCGTGACCCAATCCATCGTGATTAACACCCACCCTAACCTTCTGGGGAAAAGATCACTTCTACCATCCAACTAAAATAAATAATCTAACACTAAGGTATTTAAGTTACAAAAGCAAGTTAAATAAAATAAAATAATGTGAAAAATACGCCTTGAACTTGAAAATCATTGTACCAAAATTCTACTCACGACAAGTCCAAGAACAAGGGGGACAAACCCAAAAACTAAAACAACACTTTAACAATAGTCTGAGTCTGTAAAGAGTAGACTTAAACAAAAAAGAATTTAAGGCAACCCGAAGAACCAACTCACTCTTGAATTCGAAATGGTCACTGTCTTCTAAATGAGGTCTGTCAATAGCCACCAGAAGATGCTCTGTACTGAACAAAAATAAGACCCAGTGTAGATTTCAATACACAACAACAGTTTACTGGTAGGATCACGTGTCTATCCTAATAAGTGAGACATATATTAACTATTACAACAATATAACCACATAACATGCCGAATATCAACAACATTGATTTACACAATCTTCATGCTATAAGAGAACCAAACCACAAACACTCTTAAATTCCACTTGTGAAATGCATGAATAAAGTCTCATTCCCCCATTCACACTAAGTAGAAATCTTTTGAGAAGTCATAAGTCATATTCCATGTTCATGTTCATAACAATAAGACAATATATTACAAGTCAATGATCCTCTCATGGAACCAATCCTAAACTGTTAGCTTGTTGGGATATGGCAATATGATCCCAAGTTATGTTGGAACGTGGCAACCAATCCAAAGTTAGCTTGCCGAAACATGGCAATTCAATCTCAAGTTATGTCATAACATGACAACCGATCCAAGTTAGTTTGCGGGAATGTGACAATCTGATCCCCAATCACACACCACAATCACAAACATAAGTACATAATCAAGATCATACAACAAAGTGGTGATTAATGAGTACAAATTTTCAATTATCCTCATTTACGATTAGGGTGATCAATAATGCAACATTTGCATATATACATGCATTATAATGAAGCAATTACAAACATATATCACACCAACATGAAATCTTAACCATCACCTACCTCGAATCCAAGCTTGAATCCCCAAAGGCAGTCGAATCTTCCATTTTCGAATTCTTTTCGCTTGTTCTAGGTCCACATCAATTAACATACGCAAGGACCAACAATCAAATGTCTATTTATTCGGATTATAACGAACTCAACAACCCTAGACCAAACCCAATATCATAATAACCAAATTAGAGTTTTTTGCACCATAGTTCTTAGATCAAAACCCTTCCCCGTTGATGATTACCCAGGAAAATAGGTTCTACGAATTGAAAAATATATCCGGAGAGTTAAACCTTACCTTTAGCCTAAAAAATGAAAAAAACTGTTAAAAACTCGTGTGGGCTCGCCTCCTTTGTCCTAAAAGTCGAAAAGTACCAAATATGATTGTTTTAGGGTTTATTAGAGACTTAAAACACGTCTAGACTGCTCCAGCAGACTCATCCCGCTTCAACAGCCTCAACGCGGACAAAATGTGTACATTCACGAACAGATCATTTTTGGGAGATACGTGTTTGTTATCGTCTTATTTATACACTCATGTGATAAAATTCACAATTAGATCTCTTATTTATTACTGGATTATCCCTACACCTTAATGAATTCAATTTCTTCTAAATCCGGACTAGGTTGGGTAACTTCAAGTTACCACGAAAGAGTTTTCTGGCCCCATTTTTTTCTTCATTGACTTTTCCCATAACGACGGAATCAGGTCGTTACAGTCGATGACTCAAGCATGCTTTTTTTAATAGAAGTGTATAATTTACCGACCACAAGATGTCTGTATCTTTTAAAATAATTATCTATATTTAAATATATTTAATAAATATCGACATCATGAAATCAATAGTATTTAAATAAAATAATAATTGAAATATACCGACCTTTTAATGTTGGTATTTATTAATTTATTTTAATATAAGCTCATCTTTTAGATTGATTAGTCACACACACGCACGCACACACACACCCATACATACGCGCGTGCACACTCACTCACACATAATTTAACTATACATTAACAAAAGTTTAGTTTAATATACTTTAATTTTATCGATCAAATTAATTTTATAAATTTAAATTATATACCTCCTATTTATATAAATTTAATTTTTTCGATTAACAAATAAAAATTTATCTATATCAAATTTAATATATAAATATACTTAAATTGATGATCAATATTTATTTAATTAATTATGTATTTCATATTTGAACCACTAATATATAGCCCTTTATTTGTTAAACTACTCGAGGAGTATATAATAGTCAACATATTTCATACTCCGATGAATTATCCTTTACATGTCATCATTGCCTACGATATGATCACTATACTTGACACCCATTTAAGATCTAACATATATAATAATATTATCTCGCATTTCATACTCGAATGGGTTATAGGTTAGCTCTCACACAAACACAATTTAACTACATATCATGCAGAAGTTTAATTTAGTAAATTTAATTTTATCAGTCAAGTTAATTTGATAAATTTAAATTATATACCTACTAACTATATAAATTTAATTTTATCGATCAACAAACTAAAGTTTATCAATATCAAATTTAATATATATCTCCTTGAATTGATCATCAATATTTTTTTAATTGATAATTTATTTCATATCTGAACCACTAATATATAAGACTTGATTTGTTAAACTACTCGAGGAGTATATAATTAATCAACGTATTTCACACTCCGATGAATTATTACATGTCATCATTGCCTACGATATGATCATTACACTTGACATCTATTCAAGATCGAACACATATAATTATATTATCCGCATTTCATACTTGAATGGATTATATGTTAGCTCTTCACCTCTACATCATGCCATGATATATTAAGTTCATGATTTGAGGACGGACTAATTCTAGAAATATAATTATAATTATCTCTTAATTTATATCAACGTAGTTTCATACTCTAAATATGAATATATATATATATATATATATATATATATATATATATATATATATATATATATATATATATATATATATAGTTACATATATATATATAGTTACACTGTTTTAAACAATTAATTGTAGGTGTAAATGATAATTTAGTATTATGCTAACGAAGTTATGATTTATAGGAACATTTAAACAAACCGACCAAATTAGCTTTTAATAAAAATAATTACATGAAATAAAAAACCGACCTCATGAGTTGAGTATTTTGTTTTTAACTTATATAAAACCGTCTTCTGGAGGACTATTTACTTGAATTTAATTGAAAATATTGACTTACTAATTTTCTAGAAGCCATTATATAAACATTTAATGAAAATTAATTTGATTGCGTGATATTTAATTTGACCAACTTTCAAATGTCGGTATTATAATCTCTTTTATTTGTATTTTATGCAAAACCATCATTCGAAAGACGATTTAAATGGAATAAGATCAAAATATTTCTCAATTTTTTTATATTTTATTGAGAAAAAAATATTGTTATTTATTTTATTAATACCGACATCAAGAAGTTTTTTTTTTATTATTATTCATTTTTTTGAGGAAATATTCCGACCTCTCGATGTCGGGATTTGGTCTTCCCGCTTTATTTTGTATAAAAATCGAGTAGTGGATTTTCATATCAACGTAGTTTCATATTTATTATTTATTATTTATTATTTATGTTTTTGATTATTCTATGTATTCTAACTTTTTATTTGGGGATAATACACAAGTACTGTAACGACCTGTTTAGTCGTTTTGAGCAGCAGATTTTATTTCTGGAAAAACTGGCTGAGACGACGGATCCCACGACGGACCGTCATGTGCACGACGGACCGTCGAGGTGGTCTCGTTCCAAAACACTTAGAATTCTGGAATTTGGGTACTGAAATCGACTCTCTGAACTTCGTGACAAAATGACAGGACGGACCGTCACAAGCATGACGGGCCGTCACAGACTCTTTAATAAAACGAGTCTCTGAACTCTGTGACGGAAACAGCAGGACGGACCGTCGCAGTCACGACGGCCCGTCACAGGTTGCGTAATCCCAGACTGGGTCGGATTTCTGTAAATATTTTAAGAGGCGTTTTGGAATATTCCTACTTATAATTATAAAGTTAGTGGTTTAATATTAATAACTCAATTACTTGGGGGTTAAAGGAGATAACCTTGAGTTAATTAGTGGGTTAATTCCTCATCTTTTATACTTAATCATATGCTAATTAGGGTAAAAGAAAGAGGGTTTGAATAGGAAAAATAGAATGAACCAGGAGAGGGAAAGAGAAACGATCGAGAGAGATACAAACGAAGAGGAAACACAAGCTTCGGGGAATTTTCTTGCTTGATCACGAATCTTCGGTGGAGGTAGGTTATGGTTTATGCTACTCGTAGTAAACTCTTAATAGCGAATGATATGTATTGGGTAGTGTTGTAAACCCTTCTATATGCTTAATTGTATGCTTGCATGAATGTGATTATATAATTGTGATAAAATAAGCATGATGAAGCTATTGAATCCTAAATCTTGAAAACCCTAATCCACTTTGTTAATGATGATGCCTTGGTAGAAAAGAAGGCTTGATGAACATGTAGTGAGATTAGGGGATCGGGTGCCACGTTCCGGTACCAGGATAGTATATGAGGATCGGAGTGTCACGTTTCGACACCAGGATAGTTTATGGATCGGGTGCCACGTTCCGGTACCAGGATAGTATATGAGGATCGGAGTGTCACGTTCCGACACCAGGATAGTTTATGGATCGGGTGCCACGTTCCGGTACCAAGATAGTATATGAGGATCGGAGTGTCACATTCCGACACCAGGATAGTTTATGGATCGGGTGCCACGTTCCAGTACCAGGATAATATATGAGGATCGGAGTGTCACGTACTGACACGAGAGGGATAATGATAATGAATCTTGAAAGATGTTAATATACTCAATTTAATGAACCTAATTCCCAAATGAGTATGATGGGGAGGCGTGAGTCCTCATTGATGTGCTTGGTGTTGTGACCAAGGGTTATGGTAATTGTAAATGCCGCATGTTGAGTATTGTAGTTGATTTTATGATAATATCTGATATATACTGTTTTCTATTTTGAGTTGGCCGATGATATCTACTCAGTACTCGTGTTTGTATTGACCCCTATTTGTATGTTTCTTTCTTTGTTATTTGTGGAGTACAGCAAACGTACCGTCATCATCAACTCAACCGCAAGTCTAGCCAGTCTTCATTACATCGGATTTCAGGGTGAGCTAACGCTTCTAGCTTGGACTGGATCTTCTTCTTCATGTCTTGATGCCTTGAAGTTCCGGCATGGACTAGCTTTATATTATTTTAGCTTTTTAGATACTCTTAGATTAGTAATTTGAGGATAGATGTTCTTGTGATGATGACTTCCAGATTTTGGGAATAATAAGTATTGAGTTTTAGAAGTTATTTATTGATTTCGTTAATGAGTTTTAAGTCTTCCGCGTTGTATTCTGTTTATTATGGTTAAAACGTTGGGATTTAGATTGGTTGGTTCGCTCACATAGGAGGATAAATGTGGGTGCCACTCACGACGCGTTTTGGGTCGTGACAAACTTGGTATCAGAGCATTAGGTTCGTTGGTCTCATCACACAAGAACAGGTCTAGTAGAGTCTTGAGGAACGGTAGGGGGACGCCCTAACTTTTCTTTGAGAGGCTATAAGACTTTAGGAAAACTCCATTCTTTCTTTTCTTCTTTCGTGCTATTACTTTGATCCAATTGATATTTAGGTGATACAAATTGGTATCTGACCATCTTCACTCTATTTCGCAGATGGTTAGAACTAGAGCAACAACGACTGTGCCACCACCAACATCGACAAGACAAGAAGCATCTGAGCCAGCCACTGGGGCTGTGGCTTGAAGAGGAGTAGTGACCAGAGGCCATGGAAGAGGTCGTGGGAGGACGTCCTCTAGAGGAAGAGGACAAATACCTAGCCCATCTGGTACTAGGGCGGTGACTCCTCCACCAACTGAGGAAGTGGTAAGAGAGGGTGAGGATGGGGAGAATGAACAAGTACAGAATGAGGGATTGCCACCCCAACCTACCCTAGAGATGATCAATCAGGTTCTTGCTTATCTTAGCGGGTTATCTGATCAGGGCCAGACACCTCCAGTGTTTTCTGCACCAGCACCTCAGGTTCCGGAGGTACAACATGCAGCTACTGTGGCTCCCCGCATGGATGCCTCATTGGAAATAGGCACGTTTCCTCGTCTGACTACAGGGCCTATAATGACAAATGATCAACAGGAACTTTTCAGTAAGTTCTTGAAATTGAAACCTCCAGACTTAAAGGGTGCTGAATCTGAGGATGCCTATGATTTTCTGGTTGACTGTCATGAGCAACTACACAAGATGGGTATAGTAGAACGGTTTGGTGTTGAGTTTGTGACTTATCAGTTTCAAGGGAACGTCAAAATGTGGTGGCGGTCACATGTTGAGTGTCAACCAACAGAGGCACCACCTATGACTTGGGCATCATTCTCTAGCTTGTTTATGGAGAAGTATATCCCCCGGACTTTGAGGGATAGGAAAAGAGATGAGTTCTTGTGCCTAGAGCAAGGTAGGATGTCAGTTACTACATATGAGGCTAAGTTTCGTGCATTATCCAGGTATGCCACCCAACTTTGTTTCAGTCCACAAGAGAGGATTCGCCGTTTTGTGAAGGGGTTGAGATCACAGTTGCGAATTTCAGCCTTACAGGTAGCGGCTACAGCGAAATCCTTTCAAGAAGTGGTAGACTTCGTGATAGAGGTAGAGGGAGTGAAGCCAGATGACTTCACCATGGCATCGACATCAAAAAGGTTTCGTAAGGGAGGTGATTTTAATGGTTCTTACTCTAGAGGACAGGGTTCATGAGGTTACTCAGTCCGACCAATTCAGTCTTCACTACAGACTGTAGTTGGGGGTCCACCTCAGACCGGTAAACACTTCTCTAAGAGACCTATGCTTGAATCTAGAGAATGTTATGGATGTGGGGAGACTGGACACATTAAGAGGTATTGTCCAAAATCGAGTTATAGACCCCTAATAGCTAGAGGTAGAGGTGGTCATGGAAGAGGCCTCTATTCTGGAGAACGTGGTGGCCGAGGTAATGGTGGTCACCAAACCAACCGGGGTGGCGGGCAAACTGGAACTACTGTGGCGCAGCATGGTAGGGGCAACGGGCAAATAGGTGATAGGGCCCATCGTTACGCCTTCCCTGGGCAGTCTGAAGCGGAGACATCTGATGCTGTTATCACAGGTAATCTTTTGGTTTGTGATTGCATGACTTCTGTATTGTTTGATCCTGGATCCACATTTTCTTATGTATCTTCCTCATTTGTTAATGGTCTTAATTTACATTGTGAATTGCTTGACATGCCTATTCGTGTTTCTACCATGGTGGGTGAGTCTGTGATACTTGAAAAAGTATATAGGTCTGGCCTGGTGACTTTTGTGGGGAGCAATACTCATGTAGACTTGGTTATCTTAGAAATGGTTGACTTCGATGTAATTCTGGGTATGACTTGGCTTTCTCCAAACTTTGCAATCTTGGATTGTAATGCTAAAACTGTGACGTTAGCCAAGCCTGGGACAGATCCGTTAGTGTGGGAGGGCGACTAAACATCCACCCCGGTTCGTATCATCTCCTTTCTTCGTGCTAAGAGGATGGTTAGTAAGGGGTGTTTAGCTTTCTTGGCACATCTCAGGGATGACACTACCCAAGTACCTTCAATCGAGTCGGTTTAGATAGTTCGTGAGTTTCTAGATGTGTTTCCCGCATACCTTCCTGGTATGCCACCGGATAGAGATATTGACTTCTGCATTGATCTTGAACCGGGTACTCGCCCCATTTCTATACCCCCTTATAGAATGGCTCCCACGGAGTTGAGAGAGTTAAAGGCTCAACTTCAAGAATTGTTAGGAAAGGGCTTCATTAGACCAAGTGCATCTCCTTGGGGTGCTCCTGTATTGTTTGTGAAGAAGAAGGATGGAAGCTTTCAGATGTGCATAGACTACAGACAACTGAATAAGGTAACAGTTAAGAACAAGTATCCTCTTCCTCGCATCGATGATTTGTTCGATCAGTTACAAGGTGCTTGTACTTTCTCAAAAATCAACTTGAGATATGGTTACCATCAATTGAAAATACGGGCAATGGATGTGCCCAAGACTGCTTTTTGGACCAGGTATGAGCATTATGAGTTCTTAGTAATGTCTTTTGGGCTTACGAATGCCCCTGCTACTTTCATGATCTTGATGAATAGGATTTTTAAGCCATATATGGATCTCTTTGTCATCGTATTCATCGATGATATATTGGTATACTCAAAGAGCAAGAAGGAACATGAGGAGCACTTGAGAATGGTATTGGAAATGTTGAGGGAGAGAAAGCTTTATGCCAAATTCTCCAAGTGTGAGTTTTGGCTAGATTCAGTGTCCTTCTTGGGACACGTGGTTTCTAAGGATGGAGTGATGGTGGATCCATCTAAGATTGAAACAGTGAGGAATTGGGTAAGACCTACTAATGTGTCAGAAATAAGGAGTTTTGTTGGTTTAGCTAGCTATTACCGTCGATTTGTCAAGGGATTCTCTTCCATTGCTTCCCAATTGACGAACTTGACTAAGCAGAATGTTCCATTTGTATGGTCGGATGAATGTGAAGAAAGCTTTCAGAAGCTCAAGACTTTGTTGACTACCGCACCAATCCTTACCTTGCTTGTGGAAGGTAAAAATTTCATTGTCTATTGTGATGCATCCTATTCGGGTTTGGGTGCAGTACTAATGCAAGAGAAGAATGTAATTGCTTATGCTTCGAGGCAATTAAAGGTGCATGAATGTAACTATCCGGCCCATGATTTGGAGTTGGCTACGGTAGTGTTTGCATTAAAGCAATGGAGACATTATTTATATGGGGTTAAGTGTGAAGTCTACACGGATCATCGTAGCCTACAGTACGTCTTTACTCAGAAAGATTTGAACTTGAGACAGAGGAGATGGATGGAACTACTGAAGGACTACGACATCATTATTTTGTATCATCTGGGAAAGGCTAATATTGTGGAAGACGCCTTAAGTAGAAAAGCAGGGAGCATGGGTAGTTCAGCCCACTTACAAGTTTCTAGACGCCCATTGGCTAGAGAGATTCAGACTCTTGCTAACGACTTTATGAGGTTAGAAGTAAATGAAAAGTGAGGATTTCTGGCCAGTGTGGAGGCGAGATCTTCTTTTCTTGACAAGATCAAGGGAAAACAGTTCGACGATGAGAAACTAAGCCGAATTCGGGATATGGTGTTGTGAGGAGAGGCTAAAAAAGCAATAATGGATGAGGAAGGTGTTTTGAGAATTAAGGGAAGGGTATGTGTGCCCCGTGTTGATGATTTGATCCACACTATTCTCACAGAGGCTCATAGTTCCGGATATTTTATACATCCTGGTGCAACCAAGATGTACCGTGACCTAAAGCAACACTTTTGGTGGAGTAGAATGAAGTGCGACATTGTTGATTTCGTTGCCAAATGTCCAAATTGTCAGCAATTAAAGTATGAACACCAGAGGCCCGGAGGAACACTTCAGAGAATGCCCATTCCTGAATGGAAGTGGGAGAGAATTGCAATGGACTTTGTGGTTGTTCTTCCAAAGACATTGGGTAAGTATGACTCCATTTGGGTGATTGTTGATAGGTTAACTAAGTCTGCTCACTTCATCCCGGTCAAAGGTGACCTACAATGCAGAGAAGTTAGCTAGACTCTACATCTCAGAAATTGTTCGATTGCATGGAGTTCCACTTTCCATCATATCAGATAGAGGTACGCAGTTTACTTCTAAGTTTTGGAGAACATTGCATGCTGAATTAGGTACTAGGTTGGACCTTAGTACTGCATTTCACCCTCAGACCGATGGTCAGTCTGAGCGAACAATTCAAGTGTTGGAGGATATGCTTCGTGCATGTGTCATAGAATTTGGTGGTCATTGGGATAACTTCTTACCCTTAGCAGAGTTCTCATACAACAATAGCTATCACTCAAGTATTGATATGGCCCCATTCGAGGCATTGTATGGGAGAAGATGTAGGTCTCCCATTGGGTGGTTTGATGCATTTGAGGTTAGACCTTGGGGTACTGATCTTCTGAGGGAATCTTTAGATAAGGTAAAATGCATTCAAGAAAATCTTTTAGCGGCTCAAAGCAGGCAGAAATAATATGCGGATCAAAAGGTTAGAGACATGGAGTTTATGGAGGGTGAGCAAGTCTTGCTGAAGGTGTCGCCCATGAAAGGGGTGATGCGGTTTGGTAAGCGAGGTAAGCTAAGCCCAAGGTATATTGGTCCATTTGAAGTTCTGAAGCGCGTGGGGGAGGTAGCTTATGAATTAGCCTTGCCCCCAGGACTGTCCGGAGTGCATTCGGTATTTCATGTGTCTATGTTGAAAAGGTACCTTGGGGATGGAAACTACATCATTCGTTGGATTCAGTTCTGCTTGATGAGAATTTGTATTATGAGGAGGAACCTGTTGCTATTTAAGATAAAGAAGTCCGCAAGTTGAGGTCGAGGGAAATTGCATCTATCAAAGTTCAATGGAAGAATCGGCCGGTTGAAGAATCCACTTGGGAGATAGAGGCTGATATGCAAGAAAGATACCCACACCTGTTCACAGATTCAGGTACTCCTTTTCGCCCTTGTTTTTCTTCTCGTGATCGTTCGGGGACGAATGATGGGTAAATTGGTATCTATTGTAACGACCTGTTTAGTCGTTTTGAGGAGCAGATTTTATTTTTGGAAAAACTGGCTGAGACGACAGATCCCATGATGAACCGTCATGGGCACGACCAACCGTCGAGGAGGTCTCGTTCCAAAAAACATAGAATTCTGGAATTTGGGTACTGAAATCGACTCTCTGAACTTCGCGACGAAATGACAGGACGGACCGTCACAAGCATGATGGGCCGTCACAGACTCTTTAATAAAACGAGTCTCTGAACTCTGTGACGGAAGTAGCAGGACGGACCATCACAGTCACGACGGCCCGTCACAGGTTGCGTAATCCCAGGCTGGGTCAGATTTCTGTAAATATTTTAAGAGGCGTTTTGGACTATTCCTGCTTATAATTATAAAGTTAGTGGTTTATTATTAATAACTCAATTACTTGGGGGTTAAAGGAGATAACCTTGAGTTAATTAGTGGGTTAATTCCTCATCTTTTATACTTAATCATATGCTAATTAGGGTAAAAGAAAGAGAGTTTGAATAAGAAAAATAGAAAGAACCAGGAGAGGAAAAGAGAAATGATCGAGAGAGATACGAACGAAGAGGAAACACAATCTTCGGGGAATTTGCTTGCTTGATCACGCATCTTCGGTGGAGGTAGGTTATGGTTTATGCTACTCGTAGTAAACTCTTAATAGCGAATGATATGTATTGGGTAGTGTTGTAAACCCTTCTATATGCTTAATTGTATGCTTGCATGAATGTGATTATATAATTGTGATAAAATAAGCATGATGAAGCTATAGAATCCTAAATCTTGAAAACCCTAATCCACTTTGTTAATGACGATGCCTTGGTAGAAAAGAATGCTTGATGAACATGTAGTGAATTAGGGGATCGGGTGCCACGTTCCGGTACCAGGATAGTATATGAGGATCGGAGTGTCACGTTTCGACACCAGGATAGTTTATGGATCGGGTGCCATGTTCCGGTACCAGGATAGTATATGAGGATCAGAGTGTCACGTTCCGACACCAGGATAGTTTATGGATCGGGTGCCATGTTCCGGTACCAGGATAGTATATGAGGATCAGAGTGTCATGTTCCGACACCAGGATAGTTTATGGATCGGGTGCCACGTTCCGGTACCAGGATAGTATATGAGGATCGGAGTGTCACGTACCGACACGAGAGGGATAATGATAATGAATCTTGAAAGATGTTAATATACTCAATTTAATGAACCTAATTCCCAAATGAGTATGATGGGGAGGCGTGAGTCCTCATTGATGTGCTTGGTGTTGTGACCAAGGGTTATGGTAATTGTAAATGCCGCATGTTGAGTATTGTAGTTAATTTTATGATATTATCTGATATATACTGTTTTCTATTTTGAGTTGGCCGATGATATTTACTCAGTACTCGTGTTTGTACTGACCCCTACTTGTATGTTTCTTTCTTTGTTATTTGTGGAGTACAACAAACGTACCATCGTCATCAACTCAACCGCAAGTCTAGCCAGTCGTCATTACACCGGATTTCAGGGTGAGGTAACGCTTCTAGCTTGGACTGGACTCTTCTTCTTCATGTCTTAATGCCTTGAAGTTCCGGCATGGACTAGCTTTATAGTATTTTAGCTTTTTAGATACTCTTAGATTAGTAATTTGAGGATAGATGTTCTTGTGATGATGACTTCCAGATTTTGGGAATAATAAGTATTGAGTTTTAGAAGTTACTTATTTATTTCGTTAATGAGTTTTAAGTCTTCCTCATTGTATTCTATTTATTATTGTTAAAACGTTGGGGTTTAGATTGGTTGGTTCGCTCACATAGGAGGATAAATGTGGATGCCACTCACGACGCGTTTTGGGTCGTGACAAGTACCCCTCATTCTATGTCCGAAATCTCAGAGACACTCTTATACTATACTAAGGTCCTATTATTCCCTGAACTTATTTTATTAATAATTTTATACTCCTTTTTGGCCTACGTGGCACTATCTTGTGAGCCCAATGTTGATTGACTTTTTATCTCAAGTTAGTGCCACGTAGGCTGAAAAGGGGTAGAAAATTACTTATAAAATAAGTTCAGGGGTAATAGGACCTTAGTATAGTATAAGTGTTTCTCTGAGATTTCGGGCATAGGTTGAGGGGGTACTTGTGCATTTTCCCTTTTATTTATAAAATTATACAAAATTGTTACACTTTCTAACAATTAATTGTAGGTGTATAATGAAAGTTTAGTATTGTGCTATCAAATTATGATTAATAGGAATATTTTAAACAAACCGACCTCTGGATGTCACTTTTATTAAAAATATTTGGATTAAAAAAATATCGACCTGAAATACCGACCTCATCAGATTGATATTTTATATTAATTTATTTTTAATTTATATAAAACCGTCATCCGGAGGACGATTTATTTAAAGTTGATTAAAAAGATATAATTAATTAATTTTATGGAAGTCACTTTATAAATATTTTAATGAAAATTTATTTAATTACATACTATTTAACTATACAGACTTTTAGAAGTCAGTGTTATAATATTTTTTATTTTTTTAATTTACACAAAATCGTCCTTTGGAAGTGAATTTAAATAATATTAAATCAAAATATTTCTCAATTTTGTTTTTATATTTAATTGAGAAAAAATAATATATTTTTATTTATTTATTTCATTTAGCACTGACATCAAGAAGTCAATTTTTATTGTAATTCATTTTTTCCAAGAAAAATTTCGACCTCAAGAGCGGAATTTTGATTTTCCCATTTTATTTTGTATAAAATCCCACTACGTATAGTCGATTTCTAAAGTTTTTTTTATACTTTTTACTAATACTGACCTCCATTTGAGGTCGGTAATTTTTATGTTGGTTTTCATTATTTTTTTAATAGTGATGGGAGGAGAAAACTACCAGAGCAAAGTTGCCGCTAAAGCAAAATTATCACATAACCGCCATGGAAGACCCATAGCTACCATAGAAAAATCAACCTTCTTGTTCAACTTCTGAAACTTCCATTAATACTTCTAAAACTCACCAAAATACCTAATCATTAACGAAGGTATAATGGACGGAATGGGTTCAGAACCACAAGAAAACTCTGTTGTAAGGGACCGTGAGATCTGTATCGTTTTCTATTCCGTAAGCAAAGGGAGAGGAAAATGGAGGGCTGGGAACTTTAATTTGTCTTTTCCTTTTCTTCTTTTTTACCATTTAATTATTTTTGTAACAAATTCATTGCTCCCAGTCGCCTTTTTAAGTGTGATACCACACACTATTATGGAGTCAGCGAAATGAATTCCACATAAGTTTGGTCAATGGTAGAGGATTTAAAAATCTCATTTTAATTAAGTTTAATGGTTCGGTAGGCAAAAAACTAAGTAGAAGGATCTAGAATACAAACTTATATAAGTACAAGAGTCCATCAGACCATTTCGCCTATATTGTTTAGTGTTATTATGTGTTAGTGTAATATACCACAAATACAATAAATTAAAGTTAAAATTATAATGACAAAAATGAATAAATAATCATATAGGTTGATATACAAATATCTCGCCATTTTAAGGAGGTTCAAGTACACCGCGACATAATCTACACTGATGCAGCAATAATACTCTTGACTTGTCCCTTCTAGAATACAACATCAAAACAATGTCGTACAATTTAAACAACTCCAAATTAGTTAAAGAGTCCAAATCTCCACATAATAATACCTATATTCAACATATAAATATTCCTTTTTATATAGTCGGAACCTTCCTATGAAGAAGCTAAGAAATAGAAATAGTCATTTTTTCGGAAATAATTAGAACTCTGAAAATTATTTAAGTTTAAAAAATGTGTTTTTGATCAACTTAAAACGGCCATAACTTCTAGCTTAGGATTTGTTACCAGCACTTCCAAATAGGGTTGCTTGGAATAATTTTTCCAACGTCACCAAATTTGCGCGATTCCTATTTCGTATGAGTAAGTTATACCCTTTGAAAGTTAGGCCATTAGATTAAGGAAAGTTTGAATCCGGATTTTGAAAGGGTTATTTAATTTTTTCCTTACTTAATTATCCTAATTCATTTTTAGGAGTTTAATTGGGATAAAATAAGATTTTATTCAATTTTAGAAAAGTTCGAGATTAGCTTGTGGATTTCGTCGGGGGTGATCCCTACAAAGGTATGTAAGATCATATAACATTGAGTTAGTTCACACGCACGCCAATCATGATTCAATTTCAGTGATGTTATTAGATTTGAATGTAAATCCTTGAATTCTTGATAAATTTTATTTGAATTTTTTTGGGTTGTGTTGATTGGAGTTTCTTAAGATTGATTCACAATTTGAATTGTGTTTTTAGTATAACGTAATGTACTTTGATAATATAATCGATTCTAAGTGTTTGAGGGAAAGAACCCATGGAGTTTAGAAGGTTTAGAGCTGAAAAACAATTAAGAAATTTTGTCGGACAAAATTTGGTAGTGGTGGCTGGTAGTTGAGCCATTCCCCAAAATTTGGAAAAATCATTTCGCGCCGCAAAGTGGTCCCAGGCCTTTCTACCTCAAAAAAAAATTTCAAAAAAATAATTTAAATGCTTCTTCACATCGCGAACCCACCCTCATATTTTGATTTTTGATCGTTTTCTCATGTTTAGCTATCGAAAATCATTTCTAAACATCATGAGATCATTTCTATCACAAATCACGATCCTTGAATCCATAATTCAATTGAAGATCAGTTAAGAGACAAGTCAAGGATCAATTAAGAGTCAAGTGAAGAGAAGTCAACTGTCAAGTTAAGAGAAGTCCATAAAGTTTTCAAAAGTCTTTTACAAATGTCTAAATTTTGTTTTAAAGCTTATGTTTTGTGTTCAGTAAAAAGTAAAGTTCAAGTTCATTTCTTCAAAAGTATATGTGGACTATGCGTTCCCAAAGTTCTTAAAATGTTTTCACATTTAAACAAGTAAGGAAACTTTAATTTCCAAAAGTGCCTTTAAGCTAGTTTTCAATAAAGAGTCTTTGACCTAGTTTTTAGAAAAATAGTATATGTTTTCATAATAAAGCAACAGGGGAAACTTTGATTTTCAAGGTAGCCTTTGAGCTATGTTTTTAAGCACTGATCTTAAATCACAGAAGGAAGTATATTTTTAAGATATAAGAACTAATATAATATTTTTGGGAGTAGTATTGAGCACCGATATGGGGAGAGTTCAGACAACTCACAACCCCCATAAACCATGTAGCCACTATGGGTAAAAAAGAGTCATACTTTTTAGATGATTCCTTTAGTACTTTTTAACATAGACTAGTGGATCCACTTAGTAGTTCAAGTTCTATACTTATGGAAAGGTATAGGACGACCCTGGTAGCGTGAGTAAAAACACTATATCATCACTATAGTTCTTAAGTGATGGTTGATGGTTAGAGAAACTCCCACAGAAGTACTTGTATTCTTATATATACATTTTATTTTTATCTTTGACATACAAATCATAGTTATGTTATATGTTTGCATACTTACAGAGTTGACATCATGTTATAACACTTGTTTTAAAGCTTCATTATATTGAAATAAGTTCAGTAATGTTGAGTTTAGTTGAGCCAAGTAAGTTCTTCAGATTCCTTTCAAGCATATGTTGTGCTTAGTATTCCAACTCGCATACTCGTACAATTAATGTACTGATGCTAGTTGGCCTGCATCGTATTATGATGCAAATGAATGTAACTAGAATCGACATCCAATGCATCTGTAACACCCCATATCCGAAACAAACTAAAAAGTGCAGATTTTCAGAAGTTGCAAGTGCCACCGACGGACGATTACTACGGATTGTCACTCGGCTTATGGTCTGTTAGTCAACTCTATCGATTGACCAGCTGACTTCCAATTCTCAGTTGCTAATGAAAGTTGACTAATACGGACCGAAAGTCGACTTACAGTCTGCAAGTCGACTCCGTCAATTGGCCAGCAGACTTTCAATTCTCAGTTGCCAATGACGGTCAACCAGTATGGGCTGTCAGTCGACTCTGTCGATTCGACACTTGACTTTGAGTTCTCAGTCACAAATAACGGTCGAGCAGTACGAACCGTCAATCGACTTACCGTCCGTCAGTTGACTCCATTAGTGATTTCAACAGCTTTTATGTCATGGGACTTTTGGTGTTTTTCTTGTTTGTTTTGCCCCTAAGCTACATCGTTTAGACCCTAAATCATGAAGTTTTAGTTAGTTTAAGCCTAGAAACATAACTATAATTTATCTAAGTCAAAATCATTATTCAAAACTTAGAAAATTAGAATCAAGAGAGGAGAAAAAGGTCAAGAACCCTAGTTCAAGAATGCAATAAGTTCATCAATTCTAGCTCCAATATCGAAAGATTTCTTCATAGAATTCGTTACCAGGTATGTGGAATTTAAATAGTGAGTTCCTTTCGCCCATTTGGTCCCTAGAATTGATTTAGTTTCTTGATTTCCCTTATTATAAATAGACCTGGGGTTTCTAGAATTTCAGCAGATCATCATGAATCAGTTAGTTGTATGTTCCAAATCAGATAACCATGTTCTATTAAGTTTATTGCACGAATTTCAGAACCCTAGCTACGTATTTATTTAGTTCTTGAATTACATATGCTAGGTCTAATACATCCGTTATTCAATTATACGTGCATCATATTTTAATGCATCATTATCAGATTAATTGTTGCAACTCAATTTGCATGTTCAATACAATATTCATAGAGATTCAGTCATAATTAGTTAACCACTTAATTCATTGGGAGTAGCATCATACTAAGTTGGATAGGGTTCAGTTTACCCAAATAGTCGGAGAACTACTGGCCAGGTAGGTTGTAAGTACCTTCTTTGGGCATCAGTTTAGTGATCACGCCAACATGCCTTTTTACCTCTGGCAGGTATATTGGGTTTCTTGATAGGGCGTATACACCGACTCTAAAATTAGCTCGTGTGGTTTTATTATCAGTTATTAGTAGCTTTGACAGCTCAGTCAGATTTTATTGCATTGACCTTTTTATGAGTATATCTAGTATTCAATTTCAGCATGTTATAAATTGGTCACTACATTAAGTTATCTCAGCATTCATTATCTTTATCATGTTCATACTATTTCATTGCTTTATTGCCTTATTCAGTTATATGTTATTTCAAATTTAGTCTATCCTCCATACTCAATACATTTCAAGTACTGACACATACGTGCGCCACATCTTCTCATGATATAGGTTCAAGTTCTTAGCATCCAAATCATGTTTAGATCGGTTCCCGATCTCTAGTTTAGAATAATTAGTGGTGAGTTCTCATTCTTCTAAGACAATAACCATGAGTTTCTTTTTCAGTATTTTTAGTCTTTTTATTTTTATCACGCCCCGAGCCTACACCCTAGACGTGGCCGGCATCCAATGACCATTTATGGTTTTGAGCGAACCCTTGGCCTGACTTACTTAACTAACCAAAAGACTTAACTCATCTCAATAAGAAAGCAAGAACATTTTCATAAAATGCTTAAATTAATATCTTAGCCCAAAATGGAAATTTAGTCTCAAAATGACATATCTGAAATAAAAGAGACTCAGTTGAACAATCTCACTATCTGTCTATGAAACCACTATAAGCACTAAGATGAATGTTGGCACAAACCTCACAACATTCTAATAAAGAAACAAAAGTGAAAATAAAAAAAATGATCCTTCGGAGTGCAAAGAGGCTCACCAATGATTCTGAGTACTCCAACTGGATCACCAGGTGTGTCGAATGCTGATCCTAGTTACCTACGTCTACATCATGATAAGATGCAGGCTAACTAGCATCAATACATTGAATGTTCGAGTATGCAAGTTGGAAAGCTAAAACAAACTTAAGCTGGATGGGAGTAAGAAGAGACACTTACCTGGCTGTATTCAACTCATGAGTAACTACTATATAAAACAATTTAAAAGTAAACACAATATAAAACTGACTTAAAACATGTTGTAAACTCTGTGTGTATATATGTATATAACAAATCTCTAAGGTATTTGTAAAAATACAAATAACTAATGTATATAAAAATACAATAACTTCTGTAGGAGCTTCTCTAACCGACAACTGCATAACCTAAGAGCTATAGTGATGATACAATCTTACTCAACCCACGCTACCCGCCCATCCTAACCTTGTCAGAGTGTAGGAACTGAACTACCTAATGGATCCACTAGTAAATTGTGAGAAGTATTCATCTAAAAAGTATGACCCTCTCCCATGATGGTTACACGGTTTTCATGGAGACTTGAGTTAATGTTAACTCGCATCCCCACATCGGTGCTCAATACTACTCTAAAAAAATATATTGCTCTTATGTTTTTAAAATATAATGATTATGTAGTTTGAGATTAGTGCTCAAAACTTAGCTTTAATAGTGGAAATCATAGTTTCCCAGGTTACTTCATTTCATAAAGCTATTAGTTCTGTCTGAAAACTAGCTCGTAGGCTCTTTACTTGTTTAAATGTGAAAAAATTTGTAGCTCTTATGGATTACTTAGTCCCCTTATAACTTTTGAGAATGAACTCAACTCTTTACTTTTGCTTAACTTGTAAATATAGCCTTAAAACAATGTTAAACATGTTTGTTAAAGACTCTTGGAAAATTTAATAACTCACTTTGACTTGCTTATTAACTTTTAGACTTGACTCTTAACTTCTTTGACTTTGATCTTAACATTTCTTGAAATGGATTATGGATTCAAGGACCATGATCTCATGTTTATAGATGATTTCATGATGTTTATATGTACTTAAGAATGTTGGAATCAACTAGGAATTGTAGGTACATCACTTGGAACTCCTACAAAAAGATGGGGGCAAAATGGAATCTCCAGGTGACCCTGGTGCTCTGAGAGGCGCGGGGCGCCATAGAATGAACGACAGAGACTTTCTTGAGGGGCTCTGGCTGGCACGGCGCACATGCCTTATTAGAATCAGCTTCCTTGAGGAGCTTTGGCAGGCGCGGCGCCCCAGGGCCTGTCAAACAGGATTTCCGACTTTGTTATCCAATTTTCAATTATAATCCTTCTAAACTCCCATGGATAACACCCCAAACATTTAGTATAAATAAAATCCTCAATACCCAATACTTTAGACTCATAAAAACAGCACGGGAAACACGAATCAACAACCGAAGGTATACCATAACTCAACCAACAACAATTCTACAGTTTTTTTATCAAGAACATCAAGGTTCATTATCCAATCCACTCTAATTGCATTGAATTAAACATATTATTGAGTAGGTGGAAAAACCCATCATATAAAGATCTCATGTACTTGAAAGGGATCAGGTTGAAGAACCCATCACAGAAAGATCTCATGTACCTGAAAGGGATCACCCTTGACGAAATTCACTCAACGATTTTTGGCGAAATCTTGGTCTTTTCCTCTTTCTCCTTCTTCTCTTCTCTTTTTTCTCAAGCCCTAAGCGTATTCAATCTTCTAAAAACTAACTGAAGGATTAATTTTTCCCTTAATAAACCCTTAAACAATTTCGGAAATAGTAGGGTGAATAGACTCTGAACTGCTTCTATATTTTAGGTATAAACTCTAATCCCATCACCGGAAACAATGTGGCCCTAGAATGCCAAAGACTTAAGCCAAAATTCACATTTAAAGAACTTGACATATAACTCCTTATCTTTCAAAGTATGCAGAACAACTCTGAGGTGACTAGCATGATCTTCTTCATTCCTTGAATGAACCAGTATGTCATCAATGAAGAAGATGACAAATAGATATAAATAAGAAAGTTTTCTTTGGAATGTCGCATTCCCTAACTTTCAACTGATGGTAGCCTGATCTAACATCAATTTTCAAGAAGCAAGAAGCACGTTAAGCTGGTGAAAAGATCATCTATCCTCGAAAGTGGATATTTATTCTTGATGGTTTATTCAATTGGTGATAGTCTATACACTACCTAAGATAACCATCAGTTTTTCGCACAAATAAGAATGGTGCGCCCCAAGGTGACACACTTGGTCGGATAAAACCTTTATCTAATAGATTTTTCATCTGCTCTTTCAACTTTTTTAACTTTGTTGGTGCCATTCTATATGGTTGAATAGATATTGGACAAATATCTGGAATGATGTATATGCCAAAGTCTATCTGTCTTTCAGGAGGAACTCCGGGTAGATTATCAAGAAAAACTTTTGGAAACTCTTTCATTACTGAAACTAACTGAAGGGAAGGTACCTTAATACTCGAGTCATTAACTCGGACTAAGTGATAGATACACCCCCTTGAAACTAACTTCCTCACCTTAAGGTATGAAATAAGATGACCCTTAGGCACTATTGTACTACTACTCCACTCTAAGACTGGCTCATTTGGGATCTGAAACTTGACAACTCAAGTTCTGCAATCTATTGATGCATAACAGGCATTAAGCCAGTCCATACCTAGAATTACATCAAAATCTACCATGTCTAACTCTATTAAATAAGCCATGGTACTCTTGTGGCTGACAGAAACAAGACAATCAGGGTATACTTTTTTGCTAGAATGGATTCACCAATAGGCATGGAAACACTGAATGGTTTATTAAGTTGCTCAGGAATGATTTCAAAGTTCATAGCAACATAAGGAGTTACAAAGATAAAATCTCTCTAGGATCTAAAAATGCATAAATAGTAAAGATCAAGGACTCAAATCATACCAATGACAACATCTGGTGAATCTCCTGATCTTGGCGATTATTGAGAGCATACAAGTGGTTTGTTCCTTCGGCAGCACCATAAGTATCTCCCTAGGTGCAGCCCTGTCTGGTGGAGTAGCCAATGAAGACTGATCTCTATTGTCCCCCATTACCACTGCCTTGCTTGATTTTTGGACACCCTGTCTTAAAATGACCGGTCTAACCGCACTTAAAACAACTCGCATAGACTTCACAACAAATGTCGGAGTGATTTATACCACACTTGTCTTAGGTATGAGGCGTAATACTTCCCTGCGCCACGCTACCCTGAGAGTAGGCAGGTTTAACTCTGGAATTCTGCCCATAGTTCTCATTCTTATTCTTAGGTGTAGGTGAACTAGCAAAGGATGGAGTAGGACCCTTCTGTTTCTATTGGAAGGACAATCATTTGGTATCATGCTTTTACTGCTTGGACTCATTTCTCGTCTTAGCTTGAACTTCTCTCTATCCCTAAACTTCTCTTCCTCTACCTGCTGCACATAGTACGACCCAAAACCGCCACAAAATGGATCCTTCTTCTCCTCATATCCTTAACCATCTCAGGAGCATAGCGAGACAGTTGGCTGAATTGAATATCCATATCCATGAACACTCAAGAAGTCCTGTTTCACAGTAAGGAACTCCCGTACCTTTGCTTCCTTCATTTCCAGGGGAAAGAAACGCCCCAAGAAAGCTTCTTAAAAATAAACCCAACTTGGATGTGGTGCATCCTTACCTCTGGCCTTCTTCCACTAATTAAACCAAGTCGTAGCCACATTCTTGAGTTAATATGCAACTAGTTCCACTCTTTCAGTATCAACCATATGCATCACGTCACCAGCTTCAACTCTTCCACAAAGTTATCTGGATCCTCGGTAGTACTCGAACCAGTGAAGCTTGGGGATTCATCCCTAGAAATTCTCAAATCTTCAATGTGTCAACCTCTTTTTGTCGAGCTCCCCTTTGTTGGATGACTTAGTTAATCACCACTTGTCTTAGCATTCAAATAGCCTCACGGAACTCACATTGGTGACTTCCTCTTGAGGTTGCACATTCAGTACATTAGGTACCCCCTGACTCTTCGACATTCCTTTTGGTGGTCAATCTCTAACCACTCTTCGTGGAGGCATGATGATCTGAAACACGCACAAACAAGAATCAGAGGGAAACCTTTTAGAGATAAATCCTAACGCACAAAAATAAATATGAAAGAAGTAAAGAAATTCCTAAATGTCGCAACCTTCTAATCAAGGATGTGGCGCGCTTCACACCGACGACTAAGACTTTACGGACAGATTCATAGAATCCCTAGGACTCTTGAACCTTGTTCTCTAATGCCAAGTTTGTCACACCCTAAGCCTACACTATAGACGTGGCCGGCACCCAATGACGATTTATGGTCTTGAGCAAACCCTTGGCTTGACTTACTTAACTTACCAGAAGACTTAACTCAACTCAATAGGAAAGCAAGAACACATTCATAAAATGCTTAAATTAATATCTTAGCCCAAAATGGCAATTAAGTCTCAAAATGACATATCTGAAATAAAAGCGACTCAGTTGAAAAATCTCACTATCTGTCTATGAAGCCTCTATAAGCACTAAGAGGAATTTTGGGATAGACCCACAACATTCTAATAAAGAAACAAAACTGAAAAGCAAAAAAAAAGATCCTCCAGAATGCAAGGAGGCTCACCAATGATTTTGAGTGCTCTAATTGGATCAACGGGTGCGCTAAATGCTGATCCTAGTTACCTGTGTCTGCATCATGATACAATGCAGATCAACTGGCATCAATACACTGAATGTACGAGTATTCGAGTTGGAAATCTAAAACAAATTTAAGCTAGAATGGAGTAAGAAGAGACACTTACCTGGCCCTATTCAACTCATGAGTAACTACTTATTTCAATATAAAACCATTTAAAAGTAAACGCAATATAAAGAAAAACTGACTGAAAATATGTTGTAAACTCTATATGTATATATGGATACAATAAATCTCTAAGATTTATCTAGAAGTACAAATAACTAATGTGTATGAAAAGCAATAACTTTTTTGGGAGCTTCTCTAACCGACAACCATCACCTAAGAGCTATAGAGATGATACAATGTTACTCATCCTAAGCTGCCGGCCATCCTAAACTTGCCAGAGTATAGGACCTGAACTGCCTAATGGATCTACTAGTAAACTGTGAAAAGGGTTAATCTAAAAAGTATGACCCTCTCCTACCCATGATGGTTACATGGAGACTTGAGTTAATATCAACTCGCATCCCCATATCGGTGCTCAATACTACTCCTAAAAATATACTGACTCCTATGTTTATAAAACATACTGGTTATGTGGTTTGAGATTAGTGCTCAAAACTTAACTCTAATAGCTCTCTTGAAAATCATAGCTTGCTTGCTTGCTTCATTTCATAAATCTATTACTTCTGTTTGAAAACTAACCAGAAGGATCTTAACTTGTTTATGTGAAAATATTTGTAACTGTTAGAGATTACTTAGTCCCCTTATAACTTTTGAGAAAGAACTCAACTCTTTACTCTTGCTTAACTAGTAACTTGAGCCTTAAAACAATGTTAAATTATTTGTTAAAGACTATTAGAAACTTTAATAACTCACTTTAATCTGCTTCTTAACTTTTAGACTTGAGTCTTAAATTCTTTGACTTTGATTATGGATTCAAGGACCATGATCTCATATTTATAGATGATTTCATGATGCTTAGATGTACTTTAGAGTGTAGGAATTGTAGATACATCACTTAGGAACTCGTATAAACAGATGGGGGGAAATGGGATCTCCAAGTGACCCCTGCAATCTGAGAGGTGCGAGGCTGTAGTTACTGACAGACAAAGACTGTCCTGAGGGTCTCTAGCAGGCGCGACACCCCTAGGCCTGTCAGACGGGATTTCATACTTTTTTTCTCCGATTTTCAATTCTAATCCTTATAAACTCCCATGGATCTCACCCCAAACACTTAGGATAAAAAAATCCTCATTATCCAATAGTGTCAACTCGTAAAACAGCCCGAAAAGCAAAAATCAACAACCCAAGGTATACCGCAACTCAACCAACAAGAATTCAACGGTTTTTCATCAAGAAACTTCAAGGTTCATTATCTAATCTACTCTAATTGCACTGAATTAAACATATTATTGTGTGGGTGGAAGAAACCATCACAAAAAGTTCTCACATACCTAAAAGGGATCTTCTCGACGAAATTCACTCAAGGATCTTTGGCAAATCTAGGTCTTTTCTTCTTTCTCCTTCTTCTTTTCTCTTTTCTCCCAAGCCGTAAGCATATTAAATCTTCTAAAAACTTACTAAGGCATAATTTTCCCCTTAATAAACCATTAAAACAATTTAGTAAATAGTAGGGTGAAAAGACTATTTTAACCTTACAAAAATCCAGATTGGATTATCCTCAATCAAACAGCTTAACTTCTGATAAGCATATCGACCTCATACAAAATTGAAATTATGCAAACTTGGCAGCGTTAGAAATATCCCTTCAGGGGCTTTCCAACCATATAAAAACTAGCCCTAACTCATTTTGAAGTAGAAGTTGTGGCCATTTAAAAATGACCATAAGCTTACTTTTACACTTAGGAAATTTTCTAGATTTCTCTTATTCTTTCCAAAAATAACTATTCTTAATTTTTTTGTTTAATCCTAATTATTTTGATTTACGAGATGTCACATTTTCAGTTTTTCTAGACTTAGCTAAGGCCTATCCCAACATTTCTAGTTGGTTAGAGGCTTATTTCAGACACAGTTAGGTTCAGTTTAGTGTTGAGTTAATATCTTCTTTGTATTAAAATCATTAGTATTTCATTTATCTTAGTTATATATGGGTGTTTCCCCATTTTCTTATTTTATTTATTATTTAGCTTATGCATCAGTTAATTGTCTTTAGTATGCTCATGATCATACTAGCAGGATTAACTTGGACTTGTGGTCCTAGGTCACATTTCCGCGTCTCAGGGTAGCTCGGGGCATGACAAATTTGATATCAGATCTCTAGGTTTATGTGTCCTAGGATTTCTGAAAAGACGCACTAGGTAGAGTCCTTTTTATGGGTGTGTAGTGTGCACCATATCTAATGATATGGAGATTGCAAAGTGTTTTAGGAAAATCGTCATTTTCTTTATACTCTTATCGTGCGTAAGGTATGATCTAATACCATTTGAACTCGAAGTTCTACGTTTTAGATCATGCATCATCGTAGAGCTAACTGTAAGATGAAAACATAACCTCCAGTCCCAAATCAGGAAGTCTCCTATCCTGAATTCAAGAATGCCATTCAGATATTGGCTCATAGTGTCGCCAACCAGAAAAATCACTGGGTTCAAGCTCCTGTGAATGCTAATGGTGGATTAACAACAAATGGGGTGTGTGAATTTGTTAGGATGAATCCGCTTGAGTTATTGGGATCGCAAACTAGTGAGGATCTCCAAAATTTCTTAGATGATATCAAGAACATCTTTGAGAAGATGCAGGTCACTGAGAATAATCAGGTTGAATTGGCATCATACTAGCTGAAAGATGTAGCTCATATCTGGTACACTTAGTAGAAGGAAAATAGGGGTACATATGTAGACCTACTACTTAGTAATGTTTTAGTGAGACTTTTTTGGACAGGTTTTACCTGATAGAGTTGAAAGAAGTAAGGGCCCAAGAATTCAGGAACTTAAGGCAGGGTAACATGATAGTCCAAGAGTGTGGGCTCAAGTTTAACCAACTCTCCAAGTATGCTCCTCACATGTTACTGGGAGATATGAACATGTCTAGGCTTATGACTCATGCTCAGCAAGTTGACGCTGATAAGCTTAGGGAACAGGCCAAGAAGAATAAGAAGGTTAAGACTGGGAACTATGACTATTTTCAGTAGAAATTGGGTAGAAGGTCAGCAAAAGTTTTCAGCCCTAGCCCCTTTGTCAGCTAGTGTTCCGTCCTCCGCGAACAGGTATGATCAGAAGGTTGGGGCACCAGACTCTAAGTCTTAGGAAAGTTTTTGAGGAACAAAGACTTACCCCACTTTCCCTAAGTATGGTAAGAACCATCTGGGAGAGTGCCTCGCAGGAAAGGAAGATGCTTTGGATGCGATCAGTCTGGTCACAAGTTGGGGGATTTTCCTTTAGGACAGGGTCAAGGAGGTATTAATGGTAGAGATCAGTTTACAACTTCAGCATCACTAACAAGTCGCTCGAATCAGCAGGTTAACTCATCTGGTACAGGTGGCGGTTAGCGCTAGAACACATTTTATGCTCTTTAGGCTCGCCAAGATTAGGATGGTTCTCCTATTATAGTTACGGGTACGTTACTACTCTTTGATCTCGATGTGTATGCTTATTAGTATAGGGTCTACTCTTTCCTTTGTAACTCCTTATTTAGCAGCCCAATTCAGTGTTATTCAAGAAACACTCTCAGAACCTTTCTTAGTCTCTACTCTAGTCGGTGACCTAGTTATAGCTAGACGGATATACATAAATCTCCCTGTTACAGTGTCTTACAAAGTCATCTCAACAGATCGTGTAGATTTATAAATGGTAGACTTTGATGTCATTGTAGGGATTGATTAGTTACATTCTTGTTATGCCTCAGTCGATTGTAGAACTAGGATTGCTCGTTTTCTGTTTCCAAACGAACCAATCTTAGAATGGAAGGGTAGTAGCTTAGAGCCTATGGGACGATTCATTTATTTCCTTAAGGCAAGAAAGATGATCTCTAAGGGTTATCTCTGAAGCCCCTACTCTAGAGTCAGTCCCATTAGTCAGTGAGTTTCCAAAATTATTTCCAGAATATCTTCTGAGAGTTCCTTTTGAAAGGGAAATTGACTTTGGAATAGATCTCTTTCTAGATACCCAGCCTATTTCTGTTCCTCCTTACAGAATGGCTCCAGCTGAGCTTAAATAATTGAAAGAGTAAATGAAAAACTTTCTAGATAAGGGCTTCATTATATCTAATATTTCTCCATGGGGTGCAACGGTGCTACTCATAAAGTATAAAGATAGTTCTCTCAGAATGTGAATTGACTATTGACAGTTGAAGAAGGTCACAATCAAGAATAAGTATCCCATCCCAAGGATAGATGACTTGTCTTACCAAGATTAGGGTGCTAGTTATTTCTCAAAGATAGACCTCAGATTGGGGTATCATAATCTCAGAGTGAGAGATAGTAACATTCCAAAAACAACCTTCAGAACTCGGTAATGGTCATTATGAATTTGTAGTTATGTCGTTTGGAATAACCAATGCTCCTACAACTTTCATGGATTTGATGAACAGAGTGTTCAAACAATATTTGGACTTGTTCATTGTCATTTTAATTGATTGTATCCTCATTTACTCTAGGAATGAGAAAGAACATGCGATTCATTTAAGAGTTGTTCAGATTCTCAAAGATCGCCATTTATTCACTAAGTTTAGAAAATGTGACTTCTGGTTGCAATCCATTGCTTTCCTTGGTCTCATTGTATCTAGCGAAGGGATCTGAGTGGATTCACGAAAGATAAAAGCAGTGAAACAATGGCCCAGACCTACCTTTGCTACAGATATCAAGAGTTTCCTAGGTTTAGTAGGTTATATAGAAAGTTCGTGGAAGGATTTTCATCCATAGCCGCACCATTGACTAGGTTGACTCAGAATAAGGTCAAGTTTCAATGGTCAGATGATTGTGAGAAAAGAATTGCAGAATTGAAAACTAGATTGACTACATATCCTGTCTTGACTCTACCATAGGGTTCAGCTGGTTATGTGATCTATTACGATGCATCCAGATTCGGCCTAGGTTATGTGTTGATGCAGCGAGATAAGTTTTATAGCTTATGCTTCTAGACAACTTAAGATGCATGAGAAGAACTATCCAACTCATGACCTCGAGCTTGCAGCAGTGGTGTTTGCACTAAAGATCTGGAGACACTACTTGTATGGTGTTCATGTAAATGAGTTCACTGATTATAATATTCTTCAATATGTGTTCAAGCAGAAAGAGCAGAATCTTATCCAGAGGAAATGGCTTGAGTTCCTTATGAATTATTATATGAGTGTAAATCCTGGTAAAACGAATATAGTAGCCGATTCTCTTAGCATATTGTCTATGGGTAGTGTAGCCCACGTTGAGGAAGAAGGGAAGAAACTAGTTAAGGATGATCACGGGCTTGCTCGCTTGGGAGTTGACCTTATGAGCATATCAGATAGTGGTGTGACAGTTCAGAATGGGGCAGAATCTTCATTGTTAGTGGAGTTTAAGGCAAAGCAAGACAGTGATCCAATCTTGCTTGAACTTAAGGGTGCAATCAACAATCAGAGAGTGGAGGTTTTCTCCCAAGGGGGAGATGGTGTACTTCTCTATTGGAATAGATTGTGTATTCCTGTTGCGGGTGAAGTGAGACAACATATTCTTGCAGAAGCCCAAAATTCTAGATATTGTATTCATCCAGTTGCCACTAAGATGTACCGCGATCTGTGGGAAGTCTATTGGTGGAATGGCATGAAGAGCGATATAGCATATTTTGTGAGTAAATGCCCTTATTGCCAGCAAGAGGTAGAACGTCATAAACCAGGGAGTATGACCCAAGAGATCGACATTCCTACTTGGAAGTGGGGTGTGATAAATATGTATTTCATCACATGATTACCTCGTACTCACAGACAACATGATTCCATTTGGGTGATAGTTGACAAGATGACTTAGTCTTCTCACTTTATGGCAGTCAAGATTACAGATTCGGCGGAGGACTATGCCTAGATTTAAATTAATGAAATTATAAGTTTGAATAGTTTCCTTTTTCTATCATCTCAGATAGAGGTACTCAGTTTACCTCTCATTTCTAGAAGTCATTTCAGAAGGGTCTGTGTACTCAAGTTAACCTTATCACAATATTTCATACACATATGGATGCACAGGCGGAGCATACTGTTAGACCTTAGAGGATATGTTGAGATATTGTGTGATCGATTTCAAGGGTAATTGGTATGATCACCTTTCTCTTATTGAGTTTGCCTACGATAATGGCTATTCCATCATTCAGATGGCCCCCTTATGAGGCACTGTATGGGCGTAAATGTATATTTCTTGTTGGTTGGTTTTGAAGTAGGTAAAGAAACTGTGATAGGACCAGATTTTGTCCATTATGCTATGAAAAAAGTGCAACTCATTAGAGATAGACTTAAAACAATCCAAAGTCATCATAAATCTTATGTAGATGTAAGGAGAAAGGAACTAGAGTTCCAAGTTGATGATTGGTTTTTCTTGAAAGTGTCACCTATGAAGGGGGTGATGAGGTTTTGCAAGAAAGGGAAGCAGTCCTAGATATGTAGGATCTTACAAGATCCTGAAAATGGTTCGCAAAGTGGCATATGAGTTGTAGTTGAGAGCAAAACTAGCAGCAGTGCATTTGGTCTTCCATATCTCACTTTTGAAGAAGTGTGTGGGTGATCCAACCTCCATTAAAGAGTGTATCTTTGAAATATGGTCTTTATTATGAGGATGTACCAATTGAGATCCTTGACCGTCAGGTTAGAAGGTTTAGAAATAAAGAAGTTGCTTCTGTTAAGGTTTTGTGGAGGAGTCATTTCGTATATGGAGCCACTTGGGAAGCAAAAGCAGCCATGAAAACCAAGTATCCTCAGCTCTTTCATTCTGATTCCACTCTAGCTTAAGGTAATAGTTCTTATTTTTAGTTTTCAGTCATCATGGGTGAAATCAGTCTTAGAATCATGTTCCTTCAGTTTGTACTTGCATTTCCAGCATATTTGCATGTTTTTGAAACTCAGTTTAGTCAAATGTTCAGTTCTCAGTGTTTAGTGGTAGGGATTGCAATCATTTTCCTCCCTTTCATCTAGTTTAGTCTTGAGGATGAATGTTCCCAAGGGGGAGATAATGTAGCACCCCATATATGAAACAGACAAAAAAATAAAGATTTTCAAAATTTGACGGTGCCACTAAAGGTCAACCAGTAAGAACCATCAGTCGACTCCGTCGATTGGCCAACTGACTTCCAGTTCTCAGTCGCATAGGACGGTCGACCACTACAAACTTTCAGTTTACTTACGGTTCGTTAATGAACTCCGTCAATTGTCTAGATGAATTCTAGTACTGAGTTGCAAATGATGGTCAACCAGTATGGGCCTTCAGTCGACTTACAGTAAATCAGTCGACTCCGTCGATTCACTAGTTGACTTTCTGTTCTTAGTGACAAACGACGGTCGACAAGTATGGACCGTTAGTTGACTCCATTAGTTATTCCAACAGCTTTCAAGTCAGGGGTCTTTTGGTCTTTTCTTGTTTGTTTGGCCCCTATGCTGCGTCGTGTAGACCCTAATCATGAGGTTTTAGTTAATTTAAGCCTAGAAACATAACTAGAACTTACCTAAGTCAAGATCATTAATAAAAACATAGAAAATTAAAAGCACGAGAGGAGAAAAAGGTCAAGAACTCTAGTTCAAGAATGCAACAAGTTTCCATCTATTGAAGCCCCGAAATCAAAAGATTTCTTTCTAGAATTTGTCACCAGGTATGCAGGATTTTAGTAGTGGGTTCCTTTCGCCCATTGGTCCCTAGAATTCATTCAGTTTCTTGGTTCTCCTATTATGAATAGACCTAGGGTTTCTAGAATTATTACAGATCATCCTGAATTAGTTAGTTATATATTCTAAATCACATTACCATGTTACTAGTAAGTTTATTGCATGAATTTTAGAACACTGCTACATATATCTATAGTTCTTGAATTACACATGCTTAGTCAAATACATCAGTTATTCAGATATACATGCCTCAATTTTAATGCATGATTATCAGATCAATTGTTGCATTCTCAGTTTGCCTGTTCAGTTTGAGCTACTAGTATTTACACAAGCTCATTCATAATCAGTTAATCACTTAAGTGATTAGGAGTAGCATGATACCGAGTTGGACTAGGGTTCAACTTACCCAAATAATCCTAGAACTACTAGCCAAGTTGGTTGTAAGTCCCATTAGTGGTGAATGCTCATTCTCCGAGGACAATAGTCATGTATTTTCTTTCAAGTATTTCTGGTCCTTTACTTTCAATTTTGCTAGACTAGTTAAGGCATGTCCCAACATTTCTAGTTAGTTAGAGGCTTATTTCAGACATAGTTATATTCAACTTAGTTGATATCTTCTTTATATTAAACTCATAAGTATTTCATTAATCTCAGTTATAGTATACTCATGATCATGCCACTAGATTTAGCTTGCGATCACTTGTGGCCCTAGGTCCCGTTTCCGCGTCTCAGGGGTAGCTCAGGGCGTGACAATGTTGATCGACTGAGCACTTCAGATTCTGTTGGTGCCTCTTTGCATTTTGGAGGACCACTTTTATTGCTTTCAATTTTATTTTCACTTCATTAGGATGTTTTGGGGTTTGTCCCAACATCCATATAAGTTAGTTTAGAGGATTCATAAATAGTTAGACAGTTAGTTATGAGTCTTTTAGTCTTATTTTAAAGATGTTTTGATATGAGACTTCCGTAGCCATTTTTCTAGTTTGAATGCTTTTTTTAAAGACATTCTAAGATTTTTTCATAAGTTCTCTATTGAGATTATTTTGTGAAGTTTAAGTCTTCCGTTGAGTAAGTTAGCCAGGACAAGGGTTCCTTGGGGTTAACGATGGTGTAACATCTCATAATTTGAAATGGTTAAGAATAATCTAAGAAACTAAAAATATTAATCTTTGGAAAGAAAAGGAAAAATCTTGAAAAATTGCCTAAGTTAAGAAAGTGAGTTGTGGTCATCTTCAAATGGCCATAACTTCTAGCTCAAGATAAGTTAGATGTAGTTCTTGATTTGGTTGGAAAACCCTTGGAGATATATTTCCAACACAGCCTAGTTTGCGTGATTTTGATATTGTATGAGTGAGTTATGCCTTTCAGAAGTTGGATTGTTGGATTAAGGAAAGTCCCAATCCGAATTTAGGGAATGGAAAACTAGTGTATTCACCAATTAATTAACTATTTCGTTTTAAGGGTTTATTTGGGGTAAAAAAAAGTCTTAGATCAATTTGGAAAAATGAAAATTTCTCTTAGGGCTTGGAGAAGAGAGAAAAGAAGAAAAAAAGAGAGAAAAGTCATAAATTCGCCAAGAACGTCAAGCTTTGCGAGTGGAATTCGTGGGGGGTGATACCTATCAAGGTATATGAGATCTTTTCATGTTGGGTCAGTTCAACCATACACTAAATTGTTCCAATTCATTGAACTTAGAGTTGTTTTAACGATAAAAAGTGAAGTTCTTAAAGAACATTATTGAATTCTTGTTGGTTGAGTTGTTGGATGCTTAGTGTTTATTTGATTCGTGTTTCCAGGTTGATTTTTGAGTTAAAATATTGGGTATTGAGGGTACTAATTATCCTAAGTGTTTGGGGGAAAACCATGGATGTTTAGAGGGCTTAGAGATGATAAACGGAGGAGAAGAGTTGAGAATGTTTGTTCGTAGGGCCTTGGGGCGCCGCATATCCTATAGCTCCACAAGAAAATCTCTGTCCGTAGAGCCTTGCGGATCCTAGCTAGCCAGAGCGCCCCAACCTAGCCTCTAAAGTTTGGGGCCTGGAGCCCACACCTCTCATAGCACCAAGGACGCTAGTTCACCCCATTCCTCCCCCATCTTTTTGAGCTAGTTTCTAAGTGATGAACCTACATTTCCTAGTTGATTCTAACACTCTAAGGTAAGTCTAAACATCATTAAATCATCCATAAACATGATATCACGAAACTTGAATCCATAATCCAATTCAAGGAGAGTTAAGATCAACGTCAAAAAAGTTAAGAGTCAAGTCTAGAAGTTAAGAAGAAAGTTAAAGCAAAGTTCTTAAAGTTTTCAAGAGTCTTTAGCAACGCTTTAACTTTGTTTTAAATATTCAAGTTTCATGTTAAGTAGCACGTAAAAAGTTGAGTTCATTTCTTAAAATTTATAAGGGAACTAAGTATTCCCTAAGAGTTGTTTTAAGATTCAAAATTCAAGCTAAGTAAATTGTAAAGAGTTGAAGTTCTTTCTTCAAAGAAGTATATAGGGACTATGTATTCCCAAATAGGTTAAAAAGAAATGTTTTCACATATAAACAAGAACAGAAATTGAGATTTTCAAAGAGCCTTTGTGTTATTTTTTAGAAAAGAGTAATAACTTTATAAATGAAGCAAGAAGGGAAGTTGAGATTCCCAAGATAGCCTTTGAGCTAAATTTTTGAACACTAATATCAAATCACAAAAGAAGTTGTTTTTAAAACATATAAGTTAAGTATATCCTTGGGAGTGGTTTGAGCACCGATGTGGGGGTGTGAGTTTCATATTAACTCAAGTCTCCATGAATATGATGTAGCCATCATGGGTGGAAAATGGTCATACTTTTTAGATGAATAATTTTCACAATAGACTAGTGGATGCATTAGGATGGTCAGGCAGTGTGGACCGAGTAACGTTGTATCATCACTATAACTATTAAGTGAAGGTTTTAGGTTAGAGGAAGTCATGGTTCCTCAAGAGTTCCTTCTTAGTATAAATAGGGGTATAGGACTTCATTCATGTATTACACAAGTAGACTTTGAGGGGAAGCATGATATGTCGTTTATAATGGTTATGAGTTGACATCAGTTTATTTTGTATCTTTGCATACAAAAAGAGTTGAAAACCATATTTTAAACAATTTTTTTCCTTTTTTTTTATTTGCACTTGTTTAAATTGTTTTATAATAAGATGAGTTCATTTAAGAATTCATGAGTTAAAAAGAGTCAATGTAAGTGCTTATTTCATAATCCATTTCAAGTCTATGTTTTTTAATCATTCCAACTCGCATATTCGTACATTCATGTACTGATACCAGTTGTCTTGCATTCTATTATGATGTAGAGGT